>NW_006159926.1:842116-901194 GCF_000334495.1 Tupaia belangeri chinensis | reverse complement strand
AGAGAGACAGAAAGTGAGAAATCACCCCCCAGGGGGATGGCCACACAGCAATCCCTTCTCCTCCATTCTCCTCTCGGGCACACACGCACACACGCCTGGCGTGAGTTTTAGCCACCGTGTCTGGGACTTGAACCGTGGTCAACCACATGAGAGTCCAGTGACATACCCATTACACTAACTGCTGGTCCCAAGTAGCTATTGTTCTTATTCCCATTTTCCAGGAACGAATGGGGCTTAGAGGGAGCAGTGCTTTGCTTAAGAGTGCGTAGCTAAGAAGTGGAGCACAAGGCTACAAACTAGATTCTGTGTTTGTAACCACTAAGTTCTAGTAGCTAGGAAGGAAGGGAGGGAGGGAGGAAAACAGAGAGAAAGAAGAAAAAAGAAAGAAAGAGCAAAAGAAAGAAAGAAAGAAAATAAAGGAAAAAGAAAGGAAGGAAGGAAAGGAAAGAAAGAAAAAGGAAGAAAGGAGAAAAAGAAAGAAAGAAGGAAGGAAGGAAAGAAGGAAGGAAGGAAGGAAGGAAGGAAGGAAGGAAGGAAGGAAGGGAGGGAGGGAGGGAGAGGGAGAGAAGGAGAAGGAAAAGAGAGGAAAGGAGAATTTGGGAAAGATAAAAAACCTTCAAATTCAGTTTCTTGAAATTTGAGAGTCAAGACATACTGAACTATTTGGGCCACTGGAATGCACACACTTAAATACAAACAACTCAAAAGCAGGGCTCCCGTCTTCCTGCCCTGCTATCAGAGTCTCAGCAAGTGAAGTCACCTCAGTTTCCTGGGCTGCTGCCCCAGTAGTTTCTGGAGCCTGGCCAGAGGCCCCAGGACACACAATGCCTCACTCACCCTTCCGGTAACAGGGGATAACTTCCCTCAATGCTCTGCAGTTTCCAGAAGGCTGCATTGTTCTCAAATTCCCGTTTGGGAGTTAGAAAAGACCTCATTTCCTCTAGCTATTCTTTTCCCTTCCTTGGTAAGTAGGGAAACAAAATCAACTCTTCTATCCTCCCTTGCTGACTTCACTAGTTCGCTTAGGGAATCTTAGAAAATACTCTGAAGGTGATAAGACACGCCCTTTTGCCAACAAAAAAGCTATGACAGTACAGGAGCATAGCCAGAAAGTCAGGGTGCTGTGGGTTGTGGATGCAAGTGTGGGCGGAGGTGCTGGTAGAAGAGTGGGGGTGGGGAACGAGGAGGGAAGTCAGAGTTGTGAACTCATCAAAAGAAAGCTCCTGGGGCTGGATGGCGGTGTCCTGGTAAAATGCAATGCTCTGTGAGGCTGACCCCCATGGAAGGGTTCTAGATTCGCACCCAGAGACCTCCCTGAGAACAGCAGGCATGTGTGGGCCGTCGGAGGCTGGAGTGAGTTGTACCAGCAAGACCCTGCTGCGGGTGTTGTTTCTCTGTTTCACTTTTTCTCTAAGTCTTTCTCTCTCTCTTTCTCTCCCTCTCTCTCTCGGAAGAAATAAATAAATACACTATTTTTGGAGAGGTTTTTGCTATAGGATGCCTGCGCTCACCAGAAAAGCAGAGAGAGACAGAGAGACAGAAAGCAAGAAATCAACCCCCAGGGGGGATGGCCATGCTGCAATCCCTTCTCCTCCATTCTTTTCTCGGGATCTTGGGCACGCATGCACATGCTCCCAGCATGAGTTTAAGCCACCGGGTCTGGGACTCGAACCATGGTGGACTACATGGGAGTTCAGTGACATAGCCATTATGCTAACTGCTGGTTCCAATAAATACACTTTTTAAAAGAAAGTCCATGGAGGCCATGTCTAGGCGATATCAACTTACCTGTGGAAAAACACATCAGGTGTGCCTGAAAGTGTCCTTGAATTGGCGTTTGTTCTGATAAATACAGTTTTATAAAAATTGATACTAAGTTAAACCGGTTACTATATAAAGACAATATCTAGAAACAGTAATTCAAAGAGAAAAGGAAAAGGACTTGAGGAAGGGAGGTTGGCATTTCCTAGCTCTCTGCTTTCTTGAGACATCATTTAGCACGTTGCTGGAGTGTCTTCCTGGTCTATATTCTTCAAACAATTCCTGTGCCCAGAAAAATGGCATTAGTGTTCCTCTGGCCGACACCTGCAGCTTAGCGCTGGGGTTGAGATTATACTAAACAGAGCTTCCTTCTTGCCCCTGTGAATCCTGGCCATCCTCTGACGATGAAGACCAGTGTTTTGTAATGGTGACACCAGTGGGAGGCCAGGACTGGCCGCGAGCTGGGGCCATGGCAGACTTACTCTTCACCGTCAGATCAAAGACTACCAACCTCGCTCCTAGCCTTTGAGTTTGCAAATCTTAAAATTACTTACTGGTGTCCTGCCTTTCTTTTACCAGTCAACTCTGTGAAGACTAGAATACACCACATGAAACTTCAGACAAAAATGTGAATAGAAGGAAATGAGGGAGACCGTGCTTTTGAGCTCTCGGGAATGGTACTGCTGTCGTGAGTGAGGAATTTCAGGCCCTTTCCTCTCCCCCATAATTATTGAGGTTGAGGAAGAAAACAGAAAACTGCAAATCTCCTCAAAAGAAATAAGTAAAACCCAACAAGTTCAGAAGTCTTATGCTTGAAGCAATTTGCATCTCTATTTTCAAAACAAAGCTCAGGGTGTCTGAAAGTTCAGAAGGCATCAGGTACAGGAGCTTTTAAAGAACACCTATCTTCAGGTAGCATGTTCGATGCCATTCTTCACTTCCTGACTCCTTTTGGAATAGTGTGTCCCTAAAATGTAAAGCGTTAGGTGTGATCGTTATTCCGAGCAGGTAGGCCGTCTCCACTAAGTCGCCCGGCTACTGGAAGAAAGCTGTGTGCTCATTGCACTTCCACGTGATGTGCCCCCAGTATTCCGCTCTCTTTTTCAGGTCCTCTGATTCCTCCTCACAAGCACTGAATTCCTTTTCCCTTGGGAAGCACTGAATACTACTTTCACAGACAGCAACCAAAAGTAAAAATAAAGTCTCTCTCAGGGCTAGCATGCTTAGGGCACTGGACTCTCACACGGCTGACTGTGGATCGAGTCCCAGACCAAGCAGCTTGAAAATTACACCAAGTGTGGGTGCATGCATGCCCCAAATCCTGAGAGGAGGATAGAGGAGAAGGGACTGTGGCTGGCCATCCCCCCTGGATGGGGGGCATTTCTCACTCTCTCTCTCTCTGTTCCTGTCTCTCTCTGGAGAGACATACCCTATGGCTAAAAAAATATTAAAATAAAATGAAGTGGCACTCACAGTTATACCTGACTCCTCAGTCGCTCTTACGTGGAAGTTCATTAAGTGACATGGAGGGAATATCCTTAGAGAATAGCAAGACTTCTGTGTGATTTATCCTACACAGGTGATCATCAAAAAATTTTATGGAAAAGGGAACTTAAAGTGCAAGTTTATTTATTTTTTCTGTTTTTGGAGAGGTTTTCGCTATAGGGCGTGTGCGCTTGCCAAAAAGACAGAGGGAGACAGAGAAACAGAAAGCAAGAAATCAACCCCAAGGGAGGATGGCCATGCTGCAATCCCTTCTCCTCCATTCTCCTCTTGAGATCTTGGGCACATATGCACACGCGCCTGGCATGAGTTTAAGCCGTCGGGTCCAGGACGCGAACCACAGTCGACTACATGGGAGTCCAGCGACATAGCCATTACTCTAACTGCTGGTCCCTGTGCAAGCTTATTTTGATGCCAAAAAGTTTTAAATCCATGTATGATACACATTTTCCATTAATTTTTTTTTTTTTTTTGGAGAGGTTTTTGCTGTAGGTTGAGTGTTCTTGCCAAAAAGACAGAGAGAGACAGAGAGACAGAAAGCAAGAAATCATCCCCCAGGGGGAATGGCTACACCACAATCCCTTCTCCTCCATTCTCCTCTCGGGATCTTGGGCACACACACACAGACGCCAGTGTGAGTTCAAGCCACCGGGTCTGGAAATTGAACCATAGTAAACTACATGGGAGTCCATTGTCATAGCCATTATGCTAACTGTTGATCCCCATTTTTCATTAATTTTTTGAAGACCCCCTCACACATGTGGCATTTAAAGCAGTCAAACTTACAGAAGCAGAGAGGAGGAGGAGGGGTTGGGCAATGAGGAGGGGATGGTCAACATAAATGTCATGTGTTCTATTACTTGGTCCATCTGTCAAGGCTGCTGCAGCCCCAATTTGTAGCAGAAAACATGGACTTCTTCGGCAGCCTGAGGAATTCTTTGCTTGAGTGGTAGCTAGGGGTACAGGACCACTGGGAGCAGAAGCAACACCACAACTAGATGGCCCCATCTGGGCTTTACTGCCTAAAAGCTCGCAGTCAGCTCCAGACCAGGGCCAAGTGAGGGCAGCTCCCCAGGGGTGTTACAATCCCTAGAGGTAGGGAGAGTGAGGAAGGATCCACCCACACTCCCTCCTGCCTGGGGGAGCCAGGGCCCCTCCTCACCTAGGAAGAGATGAGGTAAGAGGGGTCCCCTCTGGGGACTCCTGCCTGCCCTGTGTTCTCCCAGGCTCTCCTTTATCCCTCCTGTTTCTTAGGTGTGTCCTTCCAGAAGCTCCTTCTCACTTGGTCAAACCAGTCTCCATGTAAAGTAGAAAGGATTGGAGTGGAAGGGGGGGAGTAGGGGAGCCGGAGGAGACAGTGATAAAACATAATACCCAGGGACGCTGGCCCACAGGGGAAGGTTCCAGATTCCTGTCTGGAGACCTTTCCTAGTAAGTCAGGTACCTGCATGCCCATGACCCAGGGCTGGCTGAGGCTGGGGGTGGATCACAGCATCTCCATGGGCCCCCACTGGAATGCTGTCTCTCACTCACTCACTCAGGGTAGAAAGAAAGAAAGAAACAAAAAGAAAGAAAGAAAGAAAGAAAGAAAGAAAGAAAGAAAGAAAGAAAGAAAGAAAAGAAAAGAAAAGAAGAAAAGACAGGAGCTCCTTTTTGTTACAGACTATAAAAAATACCCATGTGTGGCTGCTCTGGGTCTCCCCTCCTCACCTGGTCATGTGACCATATGATACCTCCCCCCTGTGCTTCCTGCCCTCCATGCTGGGCCAGCCCTCCCCCTGCTCTGGGCAGGGGTGACTGACAGCAGGCACAGCAAGCAACAGGTCTGTGACTGCGGGCTCCCCTGCCTTTCTGCCATCCTCGGGAGAAGGCCCAGCTGCTGACCTGCCCAGGAGGACGGTGAAAGACACGTAAGCCAGAGCCATTCCCAGCTGGAGCTCAGGCCCTCAGACTTACAAGAAGGAAAAGTGGCTGTTGGTTTAAGCTCTTGAGTTCGAGAAAATTTGCTAGATCGTGTTGGAGGCAGTAGCTTACTGGTTCAGCCCATTGGATTTTCCCACTGAGGCCCCTTCCACCTAACGGCATTACAGTCTAACTGAGGAGCAGAGGCTTGGAAGCCAGATGGCACCGGGAGAAATAAGCAGCCCTTTCGCCTCTTCTCTGCCCTCTCTCTGTGGTGACCCCCTCTCAAATCTCACATGCTGGATGCCTAGATGGAAGAGATAATTCACTCAGAGAGAAGCGGTCCTCTGGCCCCCTTTATTCAATGATCTGCTTTTCTTTTTTTAAATTATTTTATTTTAAATCTATTTATTTATTTCAATTTGACCAGAGAGGGGCAGAGTGAGAGAGAGAGAGAGAGGAGCTGCCGGGTTCAGAACCCTAATCATAGTTGATCATGTGGGAGTCCAGTACCCTCAACTACCACGCCACCTGCTTTTCTTTATAGCCTACAGGTTTTCCTACGTCCTGGAATGCCCTAATTGAGCCTAACTGGTCACAGATACCTCTGGTGGGTGGCCATGGGCCTCGGCCAGCACCTCGGCAGTCTTACCTGCATCTCACGCCTTACCCACAGAGGTGGTGACCCAAGATCCTGAGTAGCTGGAGGACTGGGGAGAGGGAATTGCAGCATTATGGGACCTGTCGAGTTTGATTTCCCTCTCTCTCTCTCAGGCAAGTCCACTTGCTATTGCTATCATAAAAAGGAAAACTAAGAAAAGGAAGAAAGAGACACTGAAACACAAAGGTTACCAAAGGCAAGGGAGCAGAACCCAACCTACGACCTGCGGAGCCACAGCTTGCTACCAGTCTCCACCTTCTCGCTTATTCTTGGCCTGAGGAAACAGAGCAGTGGGTGCCTGGGGGCAAGGCTGTTGTAACACATGGCTCAGCTCCCCCTGGGGCACTTCGGCACTTTCCCACTCGGGGACTCCTGAGGCCCTGGCAATGCACCAGGTCATGGTCTCTTCTACCAGGGGAGAAGCAGCTCCTTCTAAACGCACAGTTTTTGTTATCCTGTAGTTTTTGCTTGTTTCGGAGAAGTTTTTGCTATATGGTGTGGTGCACTTGCCAGAAAGACAGAGACAGACAGAGAAACAGAAAGCGAGGAATCACCCCCCCCCCCAGGGGAGATGGCCACGCCGCAATCCCTTCTCCTCCATTCTCCTCTCGGGATCTTGGGCACGCACTCACACGCGGGTCCAGGACTCAAACTGCAGTCAACTACATGGGAGTCTAACAACATAGCCATGACGCTAACTGCTGGTTCCCCTGTTCTGTGTTTCTGTTATCCTGCCCAGACTCCCCACCTCTGGGCCTGCTATTTCTGGCTGGGGTGTCCAACCTGTTCCCACATCCAGATCTTTTTAATACAGTTATCTCTGAGCCTACATGAAGACTGTGTTTATCGGGAGGGAAAAAAAGTCTTCACCACTACCTTGCCCTCATATTTATCTTATTTTTATTCCTTGAATCATTTTACCCAAATCCAAAAAAGGCTCAATCCTCTATCTCCTCTATCCTGAAATCTTGATTCTGCAACTCTCCCACTCCCCACTTTCTCCTTTCATTTAAAACCTACGTCAATGAGTGTTTTCTTCCTTCAACCACATTCTGCTTCTCCTGAAACCCCACCTGATCCACAGAGGATGCCACTGGCTACAGCCACAAATCACCTTGTCCCCATTCCACATTGAGTTATTTATCCCACTCATGCTGCTAGACTTTCACGCTCCTCTATGGCCAGGAACTTGGCCATTTGTCTGGTGTATTTCCTCTGCTGTGCTGCTCTCTGTTCACTGACTACTCCAAACGGGGAATGATGAGCGGATAACAATGTGAAGCCCAAAGGGATAAAATGATGGGTTTCTTAAAAGGCACAGGGAAAATTGGGGCGCTGTGAATTGTTCCGGTGCTTTTCACTTCCGCAGTGCCAAAGAAGCTGTCCTTTTAGCATTTCGCTCTGGGTGAGTCCTCGTGTAGAGACAGACAGAACCAGCGGCAGGGAGGGAGATGAGGTAGGTCCCCGGTGGGGGAGGGTCCTTGGGAACGCAGCCCCAGTAAGCCCACGTGAAGGGCCTGGCAGACACTTTGCTGTGCTACGGGCTTCCCCGCACCGAGGAGCCACACTATGTACAATCCTGAGGCAATGTGTGGCCTCTCCCTTCTCTTTCCAGCCCCTTTTTTTTTCCAAGCCCTTTCCCTTCAGCCTAAGGGTGGCTCCCAAGTGCCTATCCTTGGCCTTTTATCCAGGTTGGTTTTCTTTGAAGAATCTTGCCTTCATCTCACCAAAATCCTTTTCTTTATTTATTTTTAAATGAATTTATTTCTTTCTTCAGTGAGTGAGAGAGACAGAAACAATTACTCCCGACAGGGTCCTCACGCCACGATCCACCCCCAGCATCAGCCAGCCTGAATCATGGGCACACACACCCGCCCCCAGCATGTACGGGGAGGTCCTCAGATGTGAACCCAGGACCTTCCCATGTGAGCCATCTTCACAGAGCATATCATTACCACCTGCCCCATCACCAGAATTCTCTTATTTTAACACATGGCTTCAACTTACTGAGTTGCACAGAATGTTATCGACTTAAAGCTAAATATTTTGGGGCTTAAATAAGTTATCCCCTTTAATTCTCACAACAACCCTGCAGTGAAGGAGGTGTTATAATTATTATCATCATTTTACACATGAGGAGAATGAAGGCCTACAAGAATTTATAACTCACCCAAAGCTACCACACTCCAATCTGGCCCTGGGTAGCCTGATTCCCAAACCACTTCTTTCCAGTGCTGTGCCTCTCTCTTTCATGGTGGCCGACCTCAGAAAAGCATTTAGATAGGTTGACTCAGGAATATGAAGATTATTAAGTAGTAAAAAAGCCATCCTGGAACTAGCAGTTGGCATAATGACTATGTCACTGGACTCCCATGCAGTTCAAGTCCTGGACCCGGTGGCTTAAACTCATGCCAGGCGCATGTGCATGTGTGCCCAAGATCCCAAGAGGAGAATGGAGGAGAAGGGATTGCGGCGTGACCATCCCCCCCTGGGGGGTGATTTCTCACTTTCTGTCTCTGTCTCTCTCTCTTTCTGGTGAGCGCACACACTCTATAGCAAATTAAAAAAATAAATAAATAAAACCTCTCAAAAAAAAAACTCATCCTTTCAGTTAGAGTCAGGGACTTTCTCAGCACCTTCGAAGGTCTGGTGCCCAGAAATACTGTATATGCTCAATAAATATCTGTCGAATGAATGATTGACAACTGCCTTCTCAGCACAGACTGCATGACAGGGCTAATTCCTGTCTGAATGTGACTTTGCTGTGATCCCCTAAAAGCCTGGAGAAGACTAGGACTCTGCCCAGTGTTGGCCATACAGGTGAGGAAAGTGTGCCGTGTGTGCAAAGATGTGATCACCCTTATTTCTCCATAACCAAACCTAATGACCTCTCTAGCTCTCCACTTCCACCAATGTTGGAAAATGTAGTCTTGCCATATCATGACAGTTTGGTCAAGTCTAGGGTGTTGTTTCTTTTCAAGTACTTTTGGGTAAAGATTCGGTTAATTCAGGCCTCACTTCCCTTTCTCTTCTCCTACGCATCTCCCGGGATGATCTAAGTTCAATGGAAAGGAACATCTCTTATAGAGAACTAAAAGTATGTCTGAATAAAATGTCTTAAAACTGTGGTCTGGTAGGTGTCAGGTGCTCTGGTCTACACAGAGACAGGCATGTGAGGCTGGTGTGGTCGCCACAGGGATGCCCCATGCCGGCATGCACAGTGGGTCTGCACCAAGGGCCACCATCAGCCCACAGGGGGTCCAGAGGCCAGGTTAGGCCAGGGCTTCATGGAGTCTAGTGGTGTCTGCGGTTTCTGCAGGGACACCCGCAGCTGCACACATAGCTGACCCTGGAAATTCACAGGGAATTGACCCCTGAACCCACACAGGACACCAAAATCCACAGATACTCAAGTCTGTTACGTAAAATGACATCGTATTTGGATGAAACCTATGCACGCATGTAATCTAGAGATGATACTTTAATATGTTCTATCAGTATAAGACGTAATACAATGCAAATGCTTTATAGATACTGTACTATATTATTTTTATTTGTATTCTTCTTTATTATCATATTCTTATTTTTTTCCTGCTATTTTCGATCTGTGTTTGGATGTCTGCACCCTCAAAAACCAAGGGCTGACTGTACATCTTCTATACTTGCCAACCAAGGGTGCAAGTGCAGGAGGGCCTTCCTTCCCAGGAACTGTTACAGTTACGATCTCTAGGAGTTAGGAAGTCACCCTGACTGAGCCAAGGAGGAGTCAAGATCACCCTAGATCTGTATTCTTGTTTTGTCCCCATGTTACTTAAAGGAAGAAATAAGCCCCTTTGTGACATAACACAACCAAAATTGAGTTCTCACACAGAAAACAGCCCAATACCAGGGCTCCCTATTGGCAGGCTATTTGCATCTTGGGGTTCTACCAGATAGGGGAGACATCCTTGATGTTTAACTCTCCTCCCAGATCTGGCAAGTCTCACTTCCATTCACGTACTCACGGGCCAACAGCTGCCCGCTCCGCCCCGCCCCTGCCTGCTGGTCCCCGCTTGACCCAGTTTCCTGAGGTGGCTGCAGGGCAGCACAGGACACCTGATGCTCTCAGGAGACCAGGTCTCCCTGGCGCCAGGTGGGGCCCTCACAATTCCCTGAGAGCCTGGAGGGTAAGAGCCCAGTGTGGGTGACAAAGAAAGCTGAGCTCCAGTCCCCGGTCCTCCTCTGACACGCTCAGTCCGCTGGATCACGTTACTCAGCTGCGTCAACTATTTGTAGCATAGAGCCACTCTCCCTCACAGGGTTTTATCAAGGTACACCCAAAGCATTTAGCACATCGGGCTGTAGCAGCACTTAATAAACATCCGTGTTTGTGTTTATCATTGTCTCCTAGTCAGAATGCATAGACACCAGGACATGTGTTCTTGGGGGACTCTCGTCTTTCTGCATTTCAAGATGAACCCTTGGGAAATGAGGGGACTTTACTAGAACTCCTCGTAAGCCAGCCAACCTCCAAAATGTAGTAAAGCCAGGCAGCAGACAAGAAGGAAGAGGAAGAGCAAAATTCATAGGATTTGGTTGTGAATGAATTCAGAGGAAACTGAAAACCGTCATGGTGCCAAGAGGTGGGGCTTTTGGGAGTGATTCCGTGATCAGGGTGGGGCCCTATGACTGACTTCTGATGAGTTTACAAGGAGAGGAAAGGGCACCAGAGCAGAGACTCGTGAGGACACGGCTGTTTTGCCCTGTCCGGCCCTCTGGTACAATGCCTCGAAGCTCTGTATGACCCCACCAGCTATGTCCCCTGGGCTCTGGACCTCCAAACCATGAGCTGAGTAAATCTCTGTTCTTGAAACGGTTTTTAAACAGACGGTTTTTAAAACCCAGTCTTGGGTTTTCCATCAGCAACACAGTAACAGACAAGGACAGTCAGCCAAAGGACTTGGCTAAACACGGCCTCAGTCCGGAATCTTTGCAAGCTCTGTGATAGCCAAGCCCTCGTGGTTTGCTCTGGCTCATCAGCATGTCTTTGCTTTCAGCACCTGTGGAAGAGCCAAGTGACCTCGACAGCCACTGTCAGCATATCTGGCCCAGCAGAGCCAACCTGGCCATTCTCGAGCCCAGCCAGGAGGGACACTCACACTGAAGGACTGAGGAACCCACAGGCCCAAGCTTGAGGTGACCTCACACCTCAGCCAGGGCCAGGGTATTTTCTACTTTCAGTACTTTAATGCCTAGAATTCTAAATGTCCTGTCATTCCTAATTTATTGGGTATTCATTGCAATTATCTCGCTTGTAATGAATTCATTCAGTATTAATTTCGATGTCATATGTACAGGACTTTCCTAAGAATTACCGTATGATTCAGCATTAATTAATCTACCTTTAAAGTGAAATGTTAACAATCAATTCCTATTACTCGGATCCTTAAACCACTGGCAGAGCCTTTATTCTAATCATTATTATTTATGAACTGTGCTAGGTATTTCCTCAGATGTGCCTTCACGGGTTTCTCCCAACAACCCGCTCGTCCATCCATACGTCTCTACTGCCTTGCCAAGTAGATTTGTCTCATCAATACCTCGGTGTCCTTATCTTTAAAGATGTCACCTTGTGTTCGCTGCTGTTAGCCGTCATTACACGTAAAGATTTCCCAGCTGCTTCTGTAGCAGTGAAACGCATCGTGTTTTTATGCCACATGCATCTCAAGGACCGTTCAGATAGGAAAAGCAGCAGGAGCTTTGCTATTAAGCCATGGAAATACCCTCTGGATTACCGAGCAGGCCTTATCACAACGGGGTCGATTCATCAATAAACAAAATCATGTTTTCAGATGTGAGCCTTAGAATGAGAGTACTTCGAGGGAAATGATATTTTCGGTCACGTGACTTCATATATTTGGTCCATCACTTCGAATATTCTGATAACATGTACAAATGGAAGGTAATGGAGGTATTTGTCCTATTCCAAGTAGACACTAGATGCTGAAAACATCTGGGGCAAATGAGAATTAGAAGAGACAAAACACACCAATGGTAGAGAAAGATATTCCAAAAAGGAGCATGAAATGGCAAATCATCGTCGTGGTCCCACTTCCTGTACTTGACCTCAAAGACCTCAACAGTGAAAAAGGATTATTTCTCAAGGGGTCAAACTATGAACCTAGTTTATGTAAGGTCTCAAGATTTGAACCCAGAGCCAGGTGACGCACATACATGATTTTGAGTTAGACAACTTCTTTTATTCATATTACTAATTATGCTTCAATTCGTGACATCTGATTAGTCCTCTAGCATTTCATTCTGAACTCCCAAAAGGAAATAAATGCCTGTCTACTCACTCTTATTTTATTTCATGGTGGGGTGGTAGGTATGCGTGCGTGTATAAAACATAACCTGACATAGGGCAGCAAATGGTTTATTACAAAGCACAGATGCATGTTAATAAGCATTCTTTTTTTTTTTTTGGAGAGATTTTTGCTACAGGGCATGTGCACTCGCCAGAAAGACAGAGAGAGACAGAGAGAAAGAAAGCAAGAAATCACCCTCCAGGGGGGATGGCCATGCCACAATCCCTTCTCCATTCTCCTCTCGGGATCTTGGGTACGCACGCACACGTGCACGGCGTGAGATTAAGCCACTGGGTCCAGGACTCAAACCGCGGTCGATAACGTGAGAGTTCAGCGACATAGCCATTATGCCAACTGCTGGTCCCAATACGCATTCTTTTTCGCTTTTTTTGTCAGGAAAACAGTGTGAGCCTCCTGAGATATTGTCTCACTCTTGAGGTGTGACAGTACGATGTATGTGATCCCTCCTGCTCATTTCCTGCACGAGTTCTTTGCCCTGTTGAACAGGCATGCGATGATGGTAATCATGGAAGCACAACACGATTTGTTTATTGGAAAAGGTTTATTTAAGGCTGTCACTAAGACCTGTATCTATCAGGAATCTCACAGCTTCTTAAAGCGACATTGGTTGGGTTTGGCAGGTGAAACGGTAGGGCACTGGACTCCCACATGGCTGACTGTGGTTCATGTCCCAGACCTGGTGGCTTGCTTTCTCATTTTCCCTCTCTTTTTCTTTCTGTCTCCTTCTGGTGAACACACAAGACCTATAGCAAAAATTTTAAAAATAATAATAAAATTAAATCATTCTTCCTAGGGACCAGTAGTTAGCATAATGGCTATGTCGCTGGACTCCCACGTAGTCGACCACGGTTTGAGTCCCGGACCTGGTGGCTTAAATTCATGTCAAGCACATGTGCGTGTGTGCTCAAGATCCCGAGAGGAGAATGAAGGAAAAGGGATTGCAGCGTGGTCATCCCCCCTGGGGGGTGATTTCTTGCTTTCTGTCTCTCTCTGTCTTTCTGGCAAGTGCATGCGCCCTATAGCAAAAACCTCTCCAAAAATAATAATAATAATAATAATAATAATTCTTTTAAAAAAGGACACTGGTAACAATACCCAATCTTTTCAAAATTTTTACAAAATTTAGTAAAAAGTCTAGGTGGAAAGGTATTTCTTTGGTCAACTTCTCTACTGACTTCTGTGTCGTTGATTCATCTTGAGTTTTAGCCACACTAACAAAAATAAAAATTTTAAAAAAATTCTCTACCCTCTTTTTCAGTGAGATTGAATTCTCATGATTCGATTGGGTTTTGAAGTGTTTATTTGCTGACATGGAATGAGAAACCAGACCCTGCTAAATGATGTAGCTGTGTTTTTTATCTCCCAAACCAAATCTATCACTGCTGCGCTTATTGTGTTTCCCACGTATGAAACAAGTGCAGCTTCTCAGAGGTTGCTACCAACACCATATGGGATAAACTCAATGCCTGTAGCATCCAGCTAAGAATTAAGCATTTGACCAAGCACTCCCTGGGGAAAACAGCTGCATTGATGAAAAGCCTCATCAGACAAATGCTTAAAGAGCATTTATTGATGAAGCCTCACCTTCCAAGTGCACAAGATAAAGCTCTCACCTGAACCTTCCATCTACGTGGCTGAGGTGTGTGCGTCAATACCTGGGGATTGCGTTTGCAGGTCCTCAGAGTTTAGCTCTGCTCAAAATCATGTCATGGGCTTGTAAGATGGACACATAAAGCACTATGTTTTTAAAGTGTTTAGTCAGCAGAAAAATGCTTTTTGTGTCTAGCTACATGAACTCAAGCAGAAGACAGGTATTTCTGTGATTAACCACGGCTGACACGTGGCGATGTGTTACAGACTTCAGAGCCACATTGAGTTTCACCGAGGCTTCAGCAAGTGAGTTAGGCAGAGCCAGGCTGGAGACTTCTGAGTGCCTCGTTCAGTGCATTGCGGAGGACTTCCCCAAAGCACAGCACCTTTTCCTGCCTCGGAAGATGAACCTCAGCCTCCTTGAAATACCGGAAGTTACTATTGGATACCAAAATATACAGATTGAATGTATTTTCAAATCTTTTGTATGAATTTCCTAGTGCTGCCTTAACAAAGTACCACAGACTTGGGGAGGGGATATAAAAAGCAGAAACTTTTGTAGTCCTGAAGGCTCAAAGTCCAAGATCAAGGTGTCCGCAGGGGTGGTTTCTTCCAAGGCTCTCTCCTTGGCCTGTGGATGGCCTTCTCCTGTCTTCACATGGTCTTCCCTGTGCATGTCTGCTTCCACATTTCCTCTTCTTATGAGGAGACCAGTCAGACTGGACCCACCCGAACAATCTCACTTGAACCAAACTACCTCTATGAAGACCTAGCTCCACACGAGGTCTCATTCTGAGGTACTGGGATTTAGGAGGGCAAAGCATGAATCAGGAGGGTGCCAAATTTGGGGAAACTAGTCCATGCTTGTGTTTCTTTGCCAACTCCATTAAAACCAGTGTGTGTGTATGGGGGGGAGGGGCAGGAGATGAATTACTGCACTAGACTGAAGCTAAAAGGTCACCTGAAAAGGACAAACCAAGGTTGACATTTAGAGAAACAGGGCACAAATTTTAGCAAAACAAGTTCAGGCTTGTAAGAGTGATAATCTGGGAGAACCTGGCCCAGGAGACATAAAAAAAGAGCCTTGAATACAACTTCCCAGGTCTTATAGTCTCCAGACAGGTAGGCAGAAACCAGTGGAGCCATCAGGTGGCTTGGTGGTTAAGGGCACTGGACTCCCATATGGCCAATCATGGTTCGAGTCCCAGACCTGGTGGCTTGCTTTCTCACTTTCTCTCTCTCTCACTCTGTCCTCCTCTGCTCAAATTAAAATAAATAAAGTTAAATGAAAAATAATTTTAAAAAAAAAGAAGAAGAAGAAACCACAATGCTGGGGTTGGGGTTGTCAGGAGGGGGGTACGTCAGTTGTTTTGAGATCGACAACAAGGGTGAACTGACTTGACTCCACTCTTGTTGTGGACATCATTATCATTACTGGTTGGACAGGCCGTTTCTGGGCAGCTGTCCGTGCAGAAGTATTCTCAGCATATTGTCGTGTCTCTGGGCAAGCCTGTGGTTCTGGCAGTGTCCTTGTGATAGTTCTTGGTATCAAGCACGCTTGTGTGAAAATCACCCTTCTGGGGCCTTTCCAGACCCATGTATTTAGTTGAGGTTTAACACAAATCGACACAAACAACTCTATTTTGGGTCTAACGACTTTCGCTCCAGGGTGAGGTAGGCCCAAGTCATGGTACCCACATCAACACGATGGCTGGTGGTAAAGGCTTGCAGAACCCGGATGATGGAATGCAGGACCATTCACACCATGACGTATGGATAACAAAAGCCATCCTACTAATAATGGTAGTAAGACTGAACCAACGTGAACTACAAGCCACAGCCAGGAGACTTAGAAGAGTTTGCCTGCAGATAATTGGTAAAGGAAAGATGATTCCACTTTGAAATTTAACAACCCAGCAAGAGTTTTTGGAGGAGGACTCTTTGGAGGTCCTTGGAGAAAGAATTCTTGAGACAGCAGCTGGCATAGAGGTTAAGGAGGCTGGATCCTGCATGGCTGACTACACAAAGTCTTGGAGCCTGCTGCTTGAAAGACACACAGGGTGTGTGTGCATGCATGCCCAAACTCCAGAGAAGAGAGTGGAAAAGGGATTGTAGTATGGCTATCTCCTCTGGCGGATTTTTCAAGCTCTCGCTCTCACTCTTGCTCTCTCTCTCTCTTTCCCCAGCAAGTTCATACTCCCTATTGCAAAACAAAAAGAAAGAAAGAAAGAAAGAAAGAAAGAAAGAAAGAAAGAAAGAAAGATTTTCTTTTTTAAATGCAACCTCAGAAACAAGACAGACCCCCTAGCATCATTCAATCTGCTCCTCTTAAATCAAATGAAACATATTATTTAGTTCTGACTCTTGCTTGGAAGATGAAATGGTCTTGAAATCTTTAGAAATGTGTAACCTACCAAGGGCAAATAAATAAATAAATAAACATAATTATTTTCATTTGCTTCCACTCTGGCAACTTGTTCCTTACATTTTTTTTTCCCCCTGTACAAACATCTAAAGAAAATGCCTAGGAACAATGGGAGTGGTGGTAAAAGGTAGGAACAGAGATTTGCTTTTGAGGAGAGGGAAGGAGAGTTCTTTCTGAAGATGAGAAAAACACATTAACAACAGTTTGAACTATGGGACCTGGAGAAGTCAGTTTAATTTTTTTCATCTGATAGTTTTCTTATTCCTTCAAAGAAATATTCATGGTTTAAATTACAGCTTCTCAGGAGGGAATATGTGACTTAATATATAATCTGGCAAGTTTTGATTCTTGATATTATCATTATTAATGGATTTTAAATAGTTTGCTAATACGATTCTATAAGAGAAGCACCTTCTCTGTTCTTATTTGTCCTCATCGTACCCCCACAGAAAAAAAAAAAAAAGAAATGTAACTCCTAACCTTGAGACCTATTCAGAGCTCACTGATCTTTTAAAAAATATATAGTAATTATATATATTTGGGGGTACAATGTCCTTTTCAGTATACAAATACAATACATAATGATTAAATTGGGGTAATTAGTATACGCATCATCTCAACCATTTGCCACTACAGTCAGTTCAATTTTTTTTTCATTTTATTTTTTTCTTCCCATAGGGCATGTATGCTCACAGAGAGAGAGAGAGAGAGAGAAGAGAGAGAGAGAGATTAAGGAAGAGAGAAAAAGCAAGCCCCCTCCCCACATAATGGGGCATGGCCACACCACAATTCTTTTTCCTTTTTCCTCCTTTCCTCCCCCTCCTGACATCTGGAGCATGCACTCACACGTGCCTGGTGTGTTTCTCAAACCACTGGGGCTGTAATTCAAACCACAGTCAGCCACGTAGCATGCAGCTCCCTTAAGCATTAGGCCACAGCCCAAAGTCAGTTTAATTCTTAAAAGGAGGTTATAGTGTCTCATTTGAACTTACTAATGATGCAGTGGACTTATCAACACAGTCCTCCAGAGAAAACACAAAACGAGTAGATCCAAACTCAGCAAACAGCTGGAAACATCCCCTCTTCTTATGTTAGGCATTTGACTTGGGAGGGAGAGGAGATGGGTGATGAATTGGAAAGCACTCTTACACATGCAAATACCCACTTGAAGCCCTCTGCTTAGAAGCCAACAGAAGAAAAGGAACTTTCTAGATGCCTTATTGCGATGCTCAGATTATATTATATTCTTCAAAATGTGTGAAAACATGTAAGTGGCCCATTCATGTAACTTGACCAAAGCAAGACAGATTAAACGAAGTCATCAGAAGAGTTTGAATTAAGAAGCATTTGACACTGCTTTGAAGGGATTTCCCTCCTTCCACACACACACCCATTTCTGAGGATTGTTTATTTACTAATCTATAATTAAATGGAACGTAAATTTAAACCAGCCTCTAAAATCTTGCCCCAGTTGAGGAGAATCCCATTCTCTTTCAGAAATGTTAAGGGGAAAAGAACTCCTAGGAGATTACATATTTTTTTAAAAAAAATCATAACACATGGCAAAATTTGTCACTGTCTTTTATCTGGGGGACCTTTTGGCATCAGCAGCCAGCGTCTCTACACATCAAATGTCCTCTTCTAACAATAAATGCGCTTGGGCAGAGAAAGGCTTTGGGTAATGAAGAAAGGGCTTCCGAGATATGTCGGGTGAACAGGTTCAATTAGATCATCTGGGCTTTAACAAGGAAGGATGGGAGCCAGGGAACAGGCTTGCAGCGGGAACAGAAAGCACTCCCCAGCTTGAACAGCCCCTCTCTCTAGGTCGGCCCGAGACTTCGAGCTGACCCACAAGGACAAAAGCCAGGGGAGCAGTAAGCAAGGGAGCTGAGCGCACCCTCTAGTCTATAAGTTACAGAGACCCTGCTGGCTGCTCCCCCAACTCCCGAGCCTTGGCTGGGTGAGGACGGCCGACGGCGCTGCCAGCATCAGCCGGTAGATGGCGCACCAACCTACCGACTCAGCCCAGAGCGCCGCGCGCCGCTGCGGACCGCGAGGCGGGCGAGGATTCTGGTTCATAAAAATCATAAATCCTACTTGATGAACAATAATAATAAAGGAAATTGACTACTGGGCACCATGGAGATGAATATTTTTAAAGCCCCGAAATCAAGTTATTTGAGATTATTTAATTTAATTTACTAAATTTGAATAACTGTGCGATGTAATGGTGCATGGCGAAGCATTTAGGCTTTATAGCTTCTAAATGCTTCTCTTTAGGGCGATTGCACTCAGTTGCGTGGTCGCCAGAGAACCCTGTCCCCCTCTCCAAGCTGTGTAAACAAATTGAGTCGAGAATAATTATTCACTGGGAGAAAGGCAGGGAGTAGCTACTGAGGATACAAAGCCCCCGTTACCAAATGTCCCCTTTCAGCTAATAAAACTACCTCAGAAGTACTCAAAGATCAGTGTGGGAGGCTGTTCATATAAGCCCGGCAGCTACGCTGAGCGTTTTCCAGGTGCCTCTTGTAATAGAATCCTCATTCTTTAATAAAACAAGATCCGTGACATTTGTTCCCACCCACTTTTTTTTTTTTTTAAGTTGATGAATGTACATTTCCAATAGTTTCCACATCAGGGCATCACAAAATCCAGCAACTCTGCTCATCCTTTGATTAAAGAAAATACTCCTCAAACAAATATAAAAAGTCCTTTTATTAAAATGCCCCCTCCCAGTGTAGCTCCAGCACACACGTGCGTGTGTGTGTATCTGCATAAACAGGCTAGTTGCACGCACACGCATTAATTGGAACATCGATGTGTACGTGTACACACACGGGTATACCCGCTGTCTGTGTACCACTCTCCTCCATTGTTTTCAGCGTAACTGATTTTGGCACCAGCTCTTTAGCACTTTGGAAGGGCCTTCATTAGCACTGGGATAGTATCCAAAAAGAATCCAGAAAAATCAACACATGGCTGCTCTTGTTCTCACGATAAATGACAGCTTTCCTGGAAAACAACAACAGTCAAGAAGCAAAACAAAACCCACAAGCAACAAGAGTAGCAATACTAGGAATAGAGGAAGTCAGACATCACTCACTCCGATTTTTACGTTCTCGAGTTTATTTATTTATTCGATTTTTACAACTGTCTTCCGTTGCCACTAAGCCTCCGGGTACTTTCACACAATGGAAAATATAAATAATAAAAAATATATTAGGAATCCCAGGGAAAGAAGCATCGCACAGGCTAGCGTGTCTTTATAGACATAAACATGGTGGAGATGGGCGTAGCATGAACTGTCCACTCCACTATGACGCCCTCCAGACTGTCCACTGTCCAGGATGGAAGCTTCTGTACCGATAATCTAGAGTTCTTCGGAATCAGAGTTCTGAAGAGATGAGCCCTTCTTGGAAAATTAAATCTCCCTAATTACTTGAAAGTCTCATTTTGAAACCATTAATAGGAACTCTTGATTGTTCAGATATCATGAGAATGTCCAGGCAAAGCAGCGGCTTCTAAACTAGTCAAATCCCCAGTAAAACCCAGTGTGTGTGTGTGTGTGTGTGTGTGTGTGTGTGCTTGTGCATGTGTGTGTGTGTATGGGAAAACGCCCCCACACCCATGCCTAAATGGTAGGTAATAAATCACACTTGGAAGAAAAGCAGTAGTAACCAAACTATCGAGACTTCGATTCAAAGGGTTAATTCTTTTGCACTTCAGCTGTCAAAACAATAGTGGAAAATTGAAGTGTGCATGGCCCTTTAAGGCTAGTGGCTCTACCCAGGAGACCAGCCACGTAGGGGGAAAACCCAATGGGGCTCAGAAAAGAGAAGTTATTGTGCTCTTCACTTCGCCAGCCCTTTGCCTCTTCTGTCCTCGCTGCCTCCCTGCCTTAGCTTTTCTCACTTAGAGGTGGTTGTATTGGAGGGCTTTGACATTTTTCAAGGGAAAAGGAATCGGAAAGCAGTGAAATAAGTTTTTTAAAGGGAGCAGAGCACGTGTGTAGGATTTCTAGCGCCACATGGCTGGAAGGGCCTTCGTGGGGAGCTGCACACCATGCAGGTGGGGAGGGTCTGAAGAAGAAGAAAGCCAGGGGTCGGGGCGGGGGGCAGAGAAGCCCGTGGAGGAGCTGGGTCTTCACCTCGAGGCGTCCAAGGAGTGGCTCTGGAGACGTTCACGACACAGAAGTACCTGAGCCTGTGGGTCTCAGCAGAGAGGAAGCAAAGTGTCTCTGAATCCATTCACTGATGCCACAAGTGTTGACGAAGCACCTCTTCTGCGGCAGGTACCATGTTGAGCACCTGGCACGCCAAAGTAAACGAGGTATGGAGGGGTCTTCCCAAAGTTCACGGAAGGCCGGCTCCATGGCCTCGTGGTTAAGGTAGCTGGATCTCACGTGGCTGACCATGTGGTTCAAGTCCCAGACCCAGTGGCTTGAGAAACACACCAGTCATGTGTGCATGTGTGCCCCAAATCCAGAAAGGCAGGAGCAACGGAGGACAAATAATTTTAGTGTGACATTCCCCACAGGGAGGTGCTTCCTTCTCTCTCCTCCTCTGATGAGCACAGACAGCCTCTAGCAAAGAAAAAGAAAAACAGGGACCAGCAGATGGTATAATGGTTACATTGTTGGACTTACATTGTAGTTGACGTGGTTCGAGTCCTGAACCCAGTGGCTTAAAACACACTGGGCACATGTGCATGTGTGCCCAAAATTTTGAGAGAAGAGTAGAAGGAAAGGGACTATAGTATGGCCATCTTCCCGGGGGGGTGACTTCTCACTTTCTGTCTCTCTGTCAAGGGCATGTGCCCTATAGCAAAAACCTCTCTTAAAATAAAAGAAAAAGAAAAACTCATAGAAAATATTATGAAGAAAATGGATGGATTTCAATTTTTTTGCACCCAAATAAATTCTATTTTTCCAATTAATTCCACTTTTTCACAAACTTTCTGAAGTCTCCCATATTTTTTCTCAATGCCTTCCTCACTTAGAAGCACGACCACTGCTTTTTCTGACTGCAAACTTAGTCAAAGCACAAAATCCTCTAAATGAGGATGCAGGGGTTAAAAACCCGGTGCATCAGGACCACCAGTTAGCGTAATGGCTATGTCACTGAACTTCCATGTAGTCCACTACAGTTCGAGTCCTGGACCCAGTGCCTTAAACTCACGCCAGGCTCTTGTATGTGTGTGCCCAAGATGGCCTTGCAGCATGGCCATCCCCCCTGGGGGGTGATATCTTGCTTTCTATCTTTCTCCCTCTGTCTTTCTGGCAAGCGCACACACCCTATAGCAAAAACCTCTAAAAAAAAAAAAAATATATATATATATACTGGTGCATCTGTGAAGTGAGAGGAAATGTAGCTCCAGAGCTAAGTATTCCTAAAGTGGTGTGTGTCTGTCCAGCACCAAATGCCCTTGGAGTGGGCTGTATGCACAACCTTTAAAGGGCTAAGCCTTTATTCCAAACTATAGCCGAAGTATCTGTTGCCACAGTTCATCCTCACAAATGGCTGCAGTTCAGCCTATTGCTGATAATTATTATGAATAAGCTAACACAATCTCGTTTTTGACAGAACTGTCTAACTCTTCAATAAGGGCCAAAGAGCTGACTGAAAGGTTTCCAAAAGGAGGAGAGATTCCAAGTAGTACCGAAGCTACTTCTCAAAAGCCTATTCAATAACTCTTCTCTCTTTCGTCTCCCCCAAGATGAGAACAGAAGCAGACTGGTGTTTGGCAGAGAAACCAATGTCAACACTCTCTATATTTACTTATTTATTGGCAGTTTGGAAGACAGCCATCATTTATGGCCCTTCAGTCCCAGATAGAGGGAGTGATGGTTCTTGCCAACAATGTCTCCGAGCCACCTGACTGGCCTCTTTCTGCACAAGCCAAGAGGAGAAAGAATCCAGGACATTAACGGGCGGCCGCCATATTTACAACACAGCTAACGTTGCCTATACTCTGAAAGGCCCTGACTGGAGAAGACAGTAGACTGAAAACTCTCTAAAATGCTTTAGCTATCACAGAAAGAAAGCTAAGAAAGGCAAGATCTGGCTATGTCCATAGCCAACCACAAAGCTCTACAGTCAAGCCTATATTGGGGTTCTGTCTGTAAGATGCAATTGAAGTATGATGTGAAAACCTTGGAGAGAGTTCCGAAGAGTTTCAAGACCATGTGATGTTGACAACTGTGGGGTTGTCCTTCTGAGAAAAGGCCAAATAGGAATGTGTTCTAATGGAACAAAGAGAGAAAGTTAGGAAGAGAATGTAGAACCTTCTAACAATCTTTAGAATGACAAGAGAGTAAAATTGTGTTTGAATGATGACTGGGGACCCAGCAGAGCTAGAATAAGAGGAACCAGAACATTGTACAGCTGATAGGCCCTTAGTGATGATCAAGTTGGTCCCTTCATTTGATAGGTGATGGAATTTACTTATTTATTTATTTATTTATTTATTTATTTATTTATTTATTTTGGGGAGATTTTCGCTACAGGGCGCGTGCGCTCGCCAGACAGAGAGAGACAGAGAGACAGAAAGCGAGAAATCACCCCCCAGGGGCGATGGTCAAGCCCCTCTTGGGATATTGGGCACGCACGCACACACGCCCGGCTTGAGTTTAAGCCACTGGGTCCAGGACGCGAACCGCGGTTGACTACATGGGAATCCAGCGACATAGCCATTATGCTAACTGCTGGTTCCCACTTATTTATTTTTAGGTTTTTGCCCTAGGGCTCATACACTTAAATGAGAGACAGAGAGAAGGAAAGTGAGAAATAACTCCCCTGGGAGAATGGCCGTGCCACAGTCCCTTCTCCTCCATTCTCCTCTAAAGATTTTGAGTGCACACATATGCACCTAGTATGATTTTCAAGCCACAGGGTCCAGGACTCGAACTGAATCAGTCATGTAGGAGTCCAGCACTTTAACCACCTCATTACCTGCTGGTCCCAGATGGAGTTTACTTTTTAAAGGAACAATTCTGGACTAAAAGTAGGTCCTCCAAGTTTAGATGGAGTATTATTTTGACACACGGCTGACACCAGCACCAGAAGAACTAGTGTAGACATTATCACAGACATCCAAAGAGTTATGGAAGGTACTCGTGCCTCCTGTTAAATTCTGCTCTCAGGGAAGCAAGCTTGTTCAGTGGAGAGTCTCTTGCCAGGAGATGAGAGATCCCCTGGATCTGACAGTGGGATTCGACAACTCTTGCAGACTGCCTATGATGTGTTTTAAAAAGCCAGCTGATTCTGGAGCGGGGTCCTGGGGAAGCTCGCAGTCGAAGGCCTAGGAAAGCACAGTTTTACTGAGTGCTAGCATGAGCCTCGTTATGAAATCCAGAGAGCCTTCTAGAGAAGCCGCTCAGCCGTGGCTTCCCAGGTTGTCCACACTTACAGGCAATTTCACGGGAAACAGGTTGTGGCCACACCGTGTTAAGTTCCTAAAGCTCAGTGGGCCTCCACCGCGGCTGCAGCATGAAATTTCCCGTTTGCTCCACACCCTCCAAATTCAGAGCAAAATTACCACCAGCTGTGCTCTCAACTTTCTTTCTCCATTGTACATGAGGAGCAAAACATCTCAGATGATAGTGTGGATAGAAGAGCTTACGGGAACTCCTTTTCACTCAGTTAGTCAGGATGGACCAAAGTCAAAGTCAATGAGTCCAGTCACAAATCAGATGCCAGGTGATCTCAAAGACGAGGCTGTGGAGCCCAGCCGATGGGATGGTGGACATGGTGCAGAAGGGAGGTAAGTGGTATAGTTTCAGTTCCTGCACGTCTTGCCCTCCTTTCACTCGGTACCTTTGCACAGGCTGCCCCTTCTGCCATCCCCAACCTTCTTCCACCTCCACTAAGTCAACTCCTGCTCATCTTTCAAAACCCAAAACAAATGTTATTTTTCGGAAATTTTCCAATGTCCCCATAGCAGAAATAGGAACTCCCTCCCTGTGCTCCTACATAGAAAATATTATACAGCATAGCATAAATACATGTCTATTTCACAGTCATCACATTGAATTGTAAGAATCAGTATAAAGAGAAAATATAAGCTTTGGGGTCAGAGATTCGAATTTCCTCCATGTACAAGTTCTGTAACTTTGAGAAAATTGTCCAATCTTCCTGACCCTTGGTAAAATTCCATCCACAAAATGGAGGCAAGAAATCCTACTTTAAAATATTTGTGAAGATGATGTAAATTCAAGAAACCCAGTCCCTAGAGTGATGCCTAACAGAGTCAATACTCAGTAAGGAGGTCCCCCTTCTTTCTCTCGCATCTTTCCATGGAAAGCAAAAACATGCTTTTCGTCTTTGTGGCCTAACACTGAGCACACAGTTTTGTACATGCTAGAGACTGAACACCTGCAACCATGCAACTAAAGTGATCATGAGGACAAATAGGGGCCAGTTTTTAATCTTAGACTATTAGGTCTACCACAGGCCCTAAGCAGACAGCATTTGCCCAGACGGTCAACACAAGGAGATCAGAGATGGAAGCAAAGGGTCCTGGTGAGCCCCTTCACTCTCCCCATTCCACTCCCAGGCCAGGGAGTTCTCCCACCTTCTCTCTACCAGGGCACACATACATGCTTTCCAGTGCTGCAGTCCAGAGCCTGTGTGGGCCTTCCGGGGCATGCAGTGCAGTGGGCCTCTTTGCCCTTGGACCTGGAGACCAGCACCAGCCTCTGCAGCTGCTTGAATATGAATCCCTTCCAACTATTAGTGGTTAAGGGCAATTTCTCATCATCTACACTAATATGGCTTCGTTCAAATTGGAAATGATAGATGATTAACAGGCACGAGAAAACATGTTGTGCTACATTCAGAAAGGATGCAAATGACAAAAACACATTGCCTTCTGGACAGGCAGGGAAATGGCGTACAGCAGAACGCACCCGGCTCCTTGCACCTCCGTGTCTGGCTAGACGGCTTTATGGCGTTTAGCAGCACCGCGCGAAGGCACCACGGCACACCGTAACTCTCACAAAACAGCGTTTTCATGTGCTAATGGCAACGGAATCAGAAACACATGGATTTAATTTCCTTCAAAATACCCCCGGGTATAGGAATCAATGCAGGAAAGCCATTTGGCTAACTCTATTTGGGGCTTTTCTGAGCCCAAAAATTGTGAGAAATTGTTGGAAATGGCTCCCCAGCCCCAAATCTCACCAGGTTCAGCCCTCCCCCCGCGCAGCCCGGCCTAATGCCATGTGAAGCTCCGGCTGTCTTTTTGGAGAGAGGCAGGGGCTTGCTGTGTGGTACCTTCACGGCTGCCATCTCTGCAGATTTCCTGCTTTGTGCTATTAGTTGGTTTGCTCAGCCTCTCCCACCGCATTGCCGTCAGGGAGATCTCATTTTGGCAGCAGATCGGGATCCCTGCCTGATAGTTGATAGAGGTTGAGCTATTTGCAGAAATAATGCTTTCCAGACGTACTAAACAGTACCCCTCTTTCCAGATGGAGTGGCATTAGTGTTGCTTCCAGCCATTTCCTCACCTTCTGGTGTACTTGTCAGCTCTCCCATCTGCACCACAAGCCTTCCGTATTCTGGGGAATCTCGGGAAACTGCTCAGATCCTCAGCCTCTCACCACTCGCATGCACGGATGCGTGTACGCACACACACACACATTCAGACGGCCCCAGCTCTGATGTTTGCACATGCGGTTTTCTTCCCCCACCTCCTGGGAGCCAACTTAGATTTTTCCAAGAGAGCTAATCACTGAAAGTGATAGTTTAGCAGCTCGGGGAATTGGGCAGGCACAAAAACATGGGACATCAAAGAAGTCCCTTGGCTTTGGTGGCTGTCTCCACAATCGGTTATCATCAATGACTTTGTTATTCTCATTGCCTTTCGGTGGCCTCTAGTTTCAAGGTCAGAGGGAGCCCTCGGTGAAGAGACTGCTCCCTGGACCAAGAAAGACTTCTGAACGGGATGAACGAAGCCCCTCCGTGTTATGTCCTGTACGTAAGACACGTTGGATTGCAGGTCACATCACATCCGTGTGCTATTTCCTTATTGCAAACTGCCCAACTCACCCTATTTTATTAATTATGGATGGTTTAATTATGGCCAGGCCAGATACCAGGCAGTTTATCCAGTTCATGAGTTGGAGTCCCCCCCATATCCACCATTCCATGCTCCTAGGAGGCCCCAGTGCTAGTGTTCCACGAGCAAGCCTCCAGTCAGAGTGTCAGGTGGCGCACAGAGACACAGGGCGGAAGGAAGGGAAGGAAGCCCTGGCATTTTCTACTGACAGGTCGCGCCTTTCACTTGCCATTCATCTTTCCTGGTTCCTTCCTGAGGCAGAACTTGCTTCTGGTGAGGGAAGGAATGTTACACGTGTATGTCCACCTCCTCTCTCATGTCTCAATTTGGAACGCTTTTTTAAAAGTTTATTTATTTATTTCTCCCATAAGAGAAAGAGACACAAACAGAGAGACAGGCATCCCCAGCAAGGCCTTCATGCCCTGATCCACACACACTCACAGCCGGCCCAGATCATAGGCACATGCGTGCCCGACTTGCTCCGGAAGACCCCAGATACAAACCCAGGGCCTTTGCTCTGTGGGTCCAGTTGGATTTCTACTTAGCCCTCGGTTTGGCTTATTTTTGTCCCTGAATATATTTCAGGATAAAAAGGCTCTTCCAAGAATCCAAGTGTTGTTTTGCGCCCCAGAGTGGAGGAAAGAGTTAGCACTGGCTTCCAAGAAGGGTCTGACACTGGGATCTCTGAACACTCCCGGATGCTCAGACGTTCGTTTAGCAGCTGGGCCCAATTACTACACACAATTAAAACAAGAGAAAAGTCATCTAACAAATAAAATCCATGGGGCATGACTGACACCTTCCTCTTCACTCAGCTCTTCAGTTATTACTCAGAATCTGTCTGTCCCACATGAACTTGGATTCCTCCCTGTGAGGATTAAACATGACAGGGCGTGTAAAATACCTGGTCCATGCTTGGGGTGTGGTTAAGTGGTCTCTAAGTGTAGGCTCATAATCAAACCACGAATTTTCTCTCTCTCCAGGAAACATTGCTTCCCATTACCTTCCGTGCTTTTAGGGACCAGAAGAACTTGGTTCTTACCCAGCAATTACCACTGATAGATTCAGTATTTATAACACTTCTGTGTCATGGTGGTCATTGGCTTCCTTGTCCTTGACATGACAGTTGGGTCACTAAGTCAGACACTCACAGATGAGCCATTTCTTCTCAAAAGGCATTTCCAATCATTGTAGGGAAGACCTCACATCTTCTAGCCTGATTTTTCTTTTTATTCTTTTTTTTTTTTTTTTCCGTGAGAGAGGACAGGGAGACAGGCACCTGCAACAGGGTCTTCACCCTTGCAACAACCCCCAGTCTCGGTCAGCCCAGCCCGTGGGCATACGCACATGCCGGCCTGCGGGGGGAGGCCCTGGCATGTGAACCCGGGGCCTTTCCCGCAGTAGCACAGCCAAGCTTCTCTAACCTAACTTCTTAATTCCCACATCAGCTGGTTTGCTAGAAGGACAGAGACAAGAGCATTTTTGCAATGGGGCCCAACTGTGATATGTCCTTTCAAATAAAAAAAAAAAAAAAATGAGTTTCGCAAGCTGTTTCATCTGACCAAATGCACATCTTCCCATCTTGACTGGGTCTTCCTATGCTTTAAATCTCGCCCATCCAAAGCTTTACAGTTTTACCACACATTTCTTAAAAGCCCCAAACTCTTTTCTCCCATCACTCAAAACACACAAAAACAACAACAGAAGGCTTTGTAAGAGTTACAGCCATTTTTGCAAACACTCCCAAACGCATTTTGCTGTTTGACTGATATATATGTATAGCTTAAAGGCACGGATCAACTATTCCGGATCTGTTTCCTTGATGCCCACACTCTCTACTTCCGGGAGTCCCAAAGAGCAAAATAGTACCCTTCCTAATTCTTTTTGCTACCGCTGTTGATAAAGAGAAATGAAATGTGTTAGTTACCACCCTTCAACTCCAGCGTCTGATTGCATCGGAAGACGTGCTCATTAAAGCAAGTTGGGGGTGCCCAGCAGAAAGGAGGGGCTTCCCTTTAGCCTGTGATGAGAGTAACAAGTTGATCAGCTTGACACGCCAGCGCCACGAGAGGGAATGCCTTAAACAATTCCATCAACATTGATTTACTTTAACCAGGTGATATTTTAATGAGCCAACCTCTGTGCTCCCCAGATGACATGACTTCTCAAACCAAGAGAACACACCACCTTTACAAGAAAAAAAACACACACACACACTAAAAAAGCCGGAGAGTTGACACTTGCAGATGAGTCTAATTCCCTTTGTCCTGTGGACATGCACCGTGTGGGGAGAGCTCCAACTGCATCGAGCTGATTTTTGCTGTCATCAAAACTGACCCTCAGTCCCCCAGGAGGCCCGGGGCCTGTCTACCACAATGACAGGGAAAGGAGCGACGCTTCAGCTGGGGTCCTCAGATGTGCGGCCCATCAGGCAGCGTCCAACCCTGACGAGGGCAGCTGGATCACATGAATTTTTCAAAGTAAAACAACTGATTTTGAAAGGTGGGCACACACGGCGCCTCTGCTCTGAAGATGAGCTGACACGTGCAGATTTGCAGATCAGCCATTTCCAAAGGTTAATTAAATATTACCATTGTTTTCCAAGCTATTAATGTATGTTCTTTTATTTCTTCATGTGAAAGGCTTTCCCCCACTCAGAAAGCAGGTCTGAATTTGCTTCCCAGACACTTCCTTTTGTAAAACCTGGAAGGAGAAGGACCACGGGGCCCAGAGAGAGTGAGAGCGTGAGAGGGGAGAGACACAGAGACGCCCAGGCCCGCGACGTGGGAAGGGCAGGCTGTGGCCAGCATTGTCCCAGATGGGGATTCTGAGGCACTTTCTCAAGTCCTCCTGGGGATCAAAATCCTGCCATTCAAAAAAGGTGCTACAGAGGGGCCAGGAGGGAAACTCCGGCTCCCTCTGCCTCTATTCATCTGTGGCATAATTGACCATACTGGTGCTCAGGAACGTGGCGAGGCTTGGGCTGCAGTGGTTCTGGAAGAAGGTCAGGGCAAGAGTCAGCCAAATAGCCACTGAGGACCGACGCAGGAGCACATCCTGCTGCCATATCTACCCTTCCCCGCCACCTCTCAATGACACACTTTCTCCCTCCTGGAGCTATCCTGATGTTAGTAGGACAAGAGCCTCCAAGACAGAGGATGAGGGATAAGAAGACAGAGGTCAGGGAGAGGACAAGGTTCCCTCCGGCAGGAAGTGCCACCCTCTGTGACTGCAGCTTACAAGAATCCTGAACCCGATGAGCACAGCAGTCTGCAGGAAATCTCTGCCGGCAGCCCATCTTCCAGGGCGAGCTGGACATGTTTTGTTTGCAAAGTAATAATGCCTCCCTAGATGCAGGGAGGAAGCAGCCAACCTACAGTGTGATGAATGAAAACAAAGGAGCAGAATGAGGACAGGTGATGATGGGGTGGGGCGGAAGGGGGCGCTGGCACAGATGGAAAGAGGAGGGGGAGCGTGGCACCAGGTCTGGTCACAGACAAGGTTGGAAGAGCATCCGTGCAGTGCTGGGCAGGACACCCACTGGCATATCTGTCCTACCCGCCCTGCCCACATACATGCCATGCACTTGAAATCCCATCTTCTGAGGGCCAAGCAGAAGCACGTGATGCTCCCAGATGCACACTGTGCAATCAGAAGATCTGGGTTCAAAGCCCACTCCGTCATTCTCCAGCGGGATCTCCTTAATAGTTCTCATTTCCTGATGGTTCCATTTTTCACTTGTAAACTGTAAATAAGCATTGCTAAGCTGTAGGGTTATTGAGATGGTTTTTTAAAGGTATATAAGGTACTCAGCACAGTAAGTGCTCTTTAAATGGGAGGAAGGAAAGGGAGAGAACAAAAGAGCTGGGGCAAGCAGAGAGGAGACGAGGAGAGATCAAGAGCATGAGGAGAGGATGCAGGGAAAGGGACAGGAGATCTTAGGTAGGCAGAGGGAAGGCTACAGGCAAGAGGTGGACCCAGGATGGAGGAGAAGGGAAGGAATGAGGTGGAAAGGAGAACGCAGGAAGAGGGAGCGTGACTTTGGCCTTCCAGAGCTGACTGTAGACCAGTGTCCAGGAGGTCCTGGGTGCAGCGTCTCCAGATGAGCCGACCCTATCTCTGTGAACCTGACTTGTGTCTTCTCTGCTGTATTGGCCCCCACACCATCTCCCCTTGCTGAAAGGCATGCCCTGAAGCACTGGCTCCCCACCCGGACCCAAGCCCCTGCAGGGGTGTAAGGCTTGACAGTGATGGAGCAGGACAGAATGGAAGGCACTGAAGATAAACACGTGTTTGCTCAGCAAAAACTGCAACAAAGGAGAGTTTGTGTTCTCCCCAGAAAATAAGTACCACGATAGTGAGGGTGGTAAAGGGTGGGAGGTGACAGGGAACACTTGGCCAGACTTGTGCCAAGCAGGTGTGTACTACCACCTGACGTGTGCCAGGCCTGTGTGAAGTGTGAGGATGCCCTGGGGAAGCCCCACCAGGCCCTGCCCCTCACGTAGCTACTACCTCAGCAACAGGAAACAGAGAAGGAGAGGAGTGAAAGATGACCGTGAACCTTGGAGGGCTCTGTAGCCAAGGGAGAGGGACTGGTCAGAAGCCTATTCTGGGCAGAGACAAACTGGCCAAGTAGGGCAACAACCAAGTAGGGTGCTATAGGATTGTCAGTTCGGCATTACTAACCACTCCACCGCACCACCTCCAGGAGGGAGTTGCAGTGAGGACCTGACCCAGCTTACTGGCTAACTGATATAAATATAGACAGACTCCCACCTCTGACTCCAGGCTAGTTGGTGTAAGAGCAGCCTAGAATACCAAACTTGCAAATAAAGAATTACATCAGAGACCAGGAGGTGGTGTAGCAGTTACATCACTGGACTCCCACATGGCTGACCACAGTTCAAGTCCCGAACCCAGTGGCTTCAAAATCATGCTGAGTGCATGTGTGTGCATGCCCAAGATCACAAGAGGAGAATGGAAAAAGGCCTGTGGTGTGGCCATCCCCCTTAGGGGATGATTTCTCACTTTCTATCTTTCTGTCTCTTTCTCTCTTTCTCTCCAGTGAGCACGTATGCCCTATAGCAAACATCTCTATCTAAAAAAAAAAGCTATCCAACTAAACTGGAATTGCAGATAAGCAATAAACTTGTTAGTACAAGTATATCCCAAGTGTTTTAACCCATTTTGTTGCTAACAACTGAATCCCTGAGTCTGGGTAATTTACATAAAGAATAGAAAGTTATTTAACTCATAGTTTGGAAGTCCAAGGTCAAGGGATACATCTTGGGGTCTTCTTGCTGATGAGGCCTCGCTGCAGAGTCCCGAGGTGGAGCTGGCATCATGGCAAGACAGAGCAAGACCACATGTGTGTCCGTGTCTGTCTCCTGACAAACCTCTGGAAATCCATAAATGGCCCCCACCCTAATCACCTCACAAAAGCTCCACCTCTTAAGCCCATAGTCAGATAATGTTTCCTCTTAATGCCATCACAATGAGAACCAAACTGCAACACATGAATTTTGCAGGGACACATTCAAACCGTAACACCATGCAATTCTGGGGACATACTTATAACTGGAGAATGGTAAGTTGCTTCTCCAAAATTCTAATTTATCTGGGTGTTGGTTCTGCACTTTATCTGTCAACACCACACCTGACCAACCCAGGCCCTCAAGGGAGCACTTTTTGTAGGCTGCAATTAGAAGAGAATTGAGTCTGTCCCTCCAGGGGCGGAAAGTGCAAGATGGGAGAAGGCCGGCCTAGCAGGAGACAAAGGAAGGCAAAAGCAGTGAGAAGCAGAGACCAAGCAGAGCAAGAGAGTGGACAACATTCCAGACCAGGGTCAAATCTCTTCCACACCCTTCCTGCGCTTGCTAATGCTGTCCTCTGCCTGATCGGCTCCTCCCTACCCACTTCCACCATAGCTCCATGTTCTGTGGCCAAGAGAGAAAGCAGCATTTTCATTCAGGAGCTCAGTAATAATAAAGTCAAGCAAATGGAACTTTAGCATAATAAGGCCAGGATTACTATGTTGTATGGTGGTGTGCAACAACCTTCCCGGTACCAGAGACCAACCTTGTGGAGAACAATCCGCCCATGGGGTAGAGTGGAGGAGAGGGTTGGGTCCAGGATGACCCAAATGCACGTCCATTCGTACCCCATTTCTATCACTACCCATTGCAACATACAACAAAACAGTCACACGATAGGGTTCACACTCCCATGAGGATCCAAGATGGCTGCTGATCCAACAGGAGGTGGAGCCCAGGTGGCAACGTAGCCAAGTAGAAGGGCTGCAAGCACAGAGGAAATATCTCCTGCTCTGACCCCACTGTGTGGTCTGGGACCGAACTGGTCCCCAGTCGAGCTCACAACAGTGACCATCACTGACCATCACCTCTCCATGCCTGGGAATTGAAAACTCTTGGTAATGGTACATGGACAAAGTCATATTATAAGAAGAAATACCATATCTTATATAGACCAGATGGAGGTTTTTCAAAAGGAAATTCATCCTTAGGATGGGGAACTGTGCTTGATTTTAGAAATTTCAAAACACAAGCCAGAGTTGAAACACTCACTTGCCTCCCAGCCTTTCTCCGGCATCAGAAGTTTCCCACAAACCAAGCAGAAAAGCACACCAAGAGAAGACAGATGTCTACGGTGCGGGAAACTTGTATGACAAAATATTTGCAAAAAGTAATAGAAGGCCAGGCCCGTGGTCTAGTAGTTAAGGGTTCCAGACCCCACACTGCTGACCATAGCTGGAATCCCTGCCCCAGTGGTCTGGGTGTGTGTGAATGTACATGTGCTCAAAACACTAACAGGATGGAGAATGGGAAAGAAGGGGTTACAGTGTGATCATGCCCCAATGGGGGGGGTTCTCTCTCTCTCTCTGTCTATTTCTCTCTCTCTCAAGTGCACACACACTCTGGCAATTAAAACAATAATAGATATTGGGTCCATGTCTTATGAAAATGTCCAACAAACCAATTAAAAAAAATTCAGAAAAACTCTATCAGCATCTCCCAAAAGTGGGCAGAAGGGTATTTGTAAAAGAAATGGAAATTTCTAATAAACATATGGAGAAAAAAGCTCAACCTCATTGATAAGCAAATATATATAGGTGAAAACATCCAGGTACTCTTTTTAGACTATTAAATCGGCAAGTTAAGAAGACTCTGTTGACTGCTCACTAGGGTACAATAAAGGGGTACTCTCTGGCACTAATGTTATGTACACCTCTGATACGCAAAGAACTTCCACAAAATAATTAATAACGGAGTTCAACAGAAAAGTGGGCAAAGGGACATGCCAGACTCATGTGCATTTGTGTCCAAAAATCCCGAAAGGAAAAAGAAGTGGAGGAGAAGGGATGGGGTGTGACTATCCCCATGGGGGTGCTACCTCACTCTCCCTCTGTCTCTCTGTGTTTCTTTTTAGCAAGTGCACACACCCTCTGATTTTTTTTTTTTTTTTGAAATGGGCAAAGGGGTTGAACTGGCAATTTGGAGAAGATACGTAAACCATTGAGACAGATTACCTTTAGACACAGGTTCAGATAGAGAGAGAAATTTAGACTTCTATGAACACTCCTCATCACAATCAGGGAAGGTCACAGTAGAACAAGACACCAATTTTGACCTATGATATTATAAATGCTGATAGCTTCTATACCTGGAAAGGCACTGGGGAAAGAGCCATGCTCTAATAAACATTCGTAATAACAAATACCCCTCAGCAGTTTTTTGTTTTTTGTTTTTTTTTTTATTTTTGGAGAAGTTTTTGCTATAGGGCGCGTGCACTCACCAGAAAGACAGAGAGAGACAGAGAGATAGAAAGCGAGAAATCAACCCCCGAGGGGGGTGTGCGGCCACAATCCCTTCTCCTCCACTCTCCTCTCAGGATCTTGGGCACGCATGCACACATGCCTGGTGGGAGTTTAAGTCACCGGGTCCAGGACTCAAATCGCAGTCGACTGCATGGGAGTCCAGTGACATAGCCATTACACTAACTGCTGGTCCCAACCCCTCAGCATTTCTATAGGGCAACTTAGCAATATCAGCTCAAAGCACCTGAAATCGCTGAGGCCTTCATCCCTGAAGACAAAAAACTAACCTCCGTCTCTTAGTTTCCTCATCTTATTAATAAAAGTAAATCCCCAAATCTTACTGCATTAGGAAATAAATGTTACTTCATGACCCTCTCTTCTTTAACGTAAAAAACATGTTTAAAAATGTTTCAAGATCGTAGGTGGTAAGGTGGTTAAAGCACTGGACTCCCTCACGGCTACCTTCACGGTTCGCATCCTAGACTTGGCAGCTTGAAGATCACAGGAAATAAATAAATGTTTTAAAATAAATGTTTCAAGGGCTCACTCGGCAGCACATACACTAGCTCTGGGGTACAGAGGAGACGAGCACGCCCCTGCACGAGGATGATGTGCAAGTTCATGAAGTAGCCATAGTTGTTTTGTCTGCTTTTTCTTTTAATTTTTCCATTCCAGACTGATGGTCTGGTGGTTAAGGCTGACCCTGCAGTTTGAATTCTGGTGCTGGGAGCCAAAAAAAAAAAAAAAAAAACCATGAGGTGTTTTTTCAAAATACCTAGAAATCATGCAGCATGGAGAAATGCTAGAACAGAACAGGCGGTGTGATCTCACTCCATGGGGAGGGGGGCCTTTCTCCTCTTCCCCTTCCTCTCTCCCTCTGTAACCCTGTCTCTCTCTGTATCTCTGTATCTCTCCCTCTGTAACTCCTTTTCTCTCTCTCTCTCTGTCCCTCTGTATCTCTGTCTCTCTCTGGCAAGCACACACACCCTTTGGCAATTTTTCCCCCTGGGGCCAGCTGGTGGTGCAGGAGTAATTCATTTAGACCCACCCGGAAAGGGTCCTGGGTCCACATCCTAGAACCTCCCTAAGCACACGGGGTACACACATGAGCTTGTTATCTGCTTCTCTCTCTCTCTCTCTCTCTCTCTCTCTCTCAGAAATAAATAAGCAAATGTAACAAATTTAAAATTTTTTTTTCAAACAATAGAGTTCTTTTCCCTGTGTTTTGACTCTTTTATCTCTATGCCAGGCCGTTTGATGAATTATCGCTCACTTTTTTAAAATTTTGTTAAGAGTGTGGTGACCAGTGCAGTGCCACAATATTCTTTAAAACAAGATTAAATGCCAAGGACTGTAACAAAGTAATTACACATTCCACAAAAACGGGCAAACGGTGATCGCATCTGAGTAGATGAAGTCCGCCATCCGCGCGTCTGAGCAGCCCCGCTCATACATGCCTGTTCCTCCTTCGCCTTCCTTGGAATTTTTCCCACTGCCCCTTCAACGAAGCGATATTCCCTCCTTCAAGATTTCCCTGGTTCCCGGGCAGGAGCCTCAGAGCTTGGAATCCTGCCCTGTCCCATCCTGTCAAGCTGTCTCCTGAAATCATTCTAGCAGCTCCTGAAGTCCTGCTTCCTCCACAAAGCCCTCCCCGGCTGAGCGCAGCGCTTCTCCTCCAGCTCCCCACCTGTTCTGAGCAGCCCCGCCTGGCAGCTCCCTCCCTCCTCCTTCCTCAGGGCGGAGGGCTGCCACGTCCTGCTTCTATACCTGGAAAGGCACTGGGGAAAGAGCCATGCTCTAATAAACATTCGTAATAACAAATACCCCTCAGCAGTTTTTTGTTTTTTGTTTTTTTTTTTATTTTTGGAGAAGTTTTTGCTATAGGGCGCGTGCACTCACCAGAAAGACAGAGAGAGACAGAGAGATAGAAAGCGAGAAATCAACCCCCGAGGGGGGTGTGTGGCCACACCCCAATCCCTTCTCCTCCACTCTCCTCTCAGGATCTTGGGCACGCATGCACACATGCCTGGTGGGAGTTTAAGTCACCGGGTCCAGGACTCAAATCGCAGTCGACTGCATGGGAGTCCAGTGACATAGCCATTACACTAACTGCTGGTCCCAACCCCTCAGCATTTCTATAGGGCAACTTAGCAATATCAGCTCAAAGCACCTGAAATCGCTGAGGCCTTCATCCCTGAAGACAAAAAACTAACCTCCGTCTCTTAGTTTCCTCATCTTATTAATAAAAGTAAATCCCCAAATCTTACTGCATTAGGAAATAAATGTTACTTCATGACCCTCTCTTCTTTAACGTAAAAAACATGTTTAAAAATGTTTCAAGATCGTAGGTGGTAAGGTGGTTAAAGCACTGGACTCCCTCACGGCTACCTTCACGGTTCGCATCCTAGACTTGGCAGCTTGAAGATCACAGGAAATAAATAAATGTTTTAAAATAAATGTTTCAAGGGCTCACTCGGCAGCACATACACTAGCTCTGGGGTACAGAGGAGACGAGCACGCCCCTGCACGAGGATGATGTGCAAGTTCATGAAGTAGCCATAGTTGTTTTGTCTGCTTTTTCTTTTAATTTTTCCAGACTGGCTCTATGGTCTGGTGGTTAAGGCTGACCCTGCAGTTTGAATTCTGGTGCTGGGAGCCAAAAAAAAAAAAAAAAAAAAACCATGAGGTGTTTTTTCAAAATACCTAGAAATCATGCAGCATGGAGAAATGCTAGAACAGGGACTGCAGTGTGATCTCACTCCATGGGGAGGGGGGCCTTTCTCCTCTTCCCCTTCCCCTCTCCCTCTGTAACTCTGTCTCTCTCTGTATCTCTGTATCTCTCCCTCTGTAACTCCTTTTCTCTCTCTCTCTCTGTCCCTCTGTATCTCTGTCTCTCTCTGGCAAGCACACACACCCTTTGGCAATTTTTCCCCCTGGGGCCAGCTGGTGGTGCAGGAGTAATTCATTTAGACCCACCCGGAAAGGGTCCTGGGTCCACATCCTAGAACCTCCCTAAGCACACGGGGTACACACATGAGCTTGTTATCTGCTTCTCTCTCTCTCTCTCTCTCTCTCGTATGAGCTTGTGATCTGAGTTGACTGAGACTAGAAGTGGGTCCCAGCATGAAGACCCTGTTGAAGGTGCTTCTCTCTCTCTCTCTCTCTCTCTCAGAAATAAATAAGCAAATGTAACAAATTTAAAATTTTTTTTTCAAACAATAGAGTTCTTTTCCCTGTGTTTTGACTCTTTTATCTCTATGCCAGGCCGTTTGATGAATTATCGCTCACTTTTTTAAAATTTTGTTAAGAGTGTGGTGACCAGTGCAGTGCCACAATATTCTTTAAAACAAGATTAAATGCCAAGGACTGTAACAAAGTAATTACACATTCCACAAAAACGGGCAAACGGTGATCGCATCTGAGTAGATGAAGTCCGCCATCCGCGCGTCTGAGCAGCCCCGCTCATACATGCCTGTTCCTCCTTCGCCTTCCTTGGAATTTTTCCCACTGCCCCTTCAACGAAGCGATATTCCCTCCTTCAAGATTTCCCTGGTTCCCGGGCAGGAGCCTCAGAGCTTGGAATCCTGCCCTGTCCCATCCTGTCAAGCTGTCTCCTGAAATCATTCTAGCAGCTCCTGAAGTCCTGCTTCCTCCACAAAGCCCTCCCCGGCTGAGCGCAGCGCTTCTCCTCCACTTCCCCACCTGTTCTGAGCAGCCCCGCCTGGCAGCTCCCTCCCTCCTCCTTCCTCAGGGCGGAGGGCTGCCATGTCCTGCCACTCAATGGCTGCCATCCTGCCCGCCCCTTCCCATGCCGGTCTGCAGCGATGGCAGAGGCCCGGTGTATTCATGTGTTTTGCTCCTATCAGCAATGCGGAAGAGCTGTGTGGTGGCTCTCTGTGTTCTCTGAAGGTGACCTTGCAGCTGAGCGTCACTAAGGGCCAAGTCCCAGGACTTGGGAAGGAAAGCTTACCTCTGGGGTCTGGTGTGTGCCCTGTGAGACTTCCTGGAACCTTAACCTGCCTCGAGGTTCCTTAATGCCGACTTAAACCAGCAAGACCTGAAAATTAAACCAGCGACAGCGACTTGAGTGAAACTGAGGACTCACTTTTTTTCTAAGCAGTTAAAAAATACTAACAGACAAGTCTAAATATTACAGTCCACCCTCCCACGTTTGTATTTTCTTTTACCGTGACTTAACCACATTTTAATTGAACTGGATCCCATAAGCTTAAAAATATTTAGGACTATAAAACACCTTCAGTTGCTGGGCCTGCAGGTGGCACGGTGGTTGGGGCTCTGGACTCCCACATGGCCCACGATAGTTCAAGTCCTAGAGTTGGTGGCTTGCTTTCTCACATTCCCTCTCTGTCTCTCTCTTTACAGCTGACTGTAAAGCAGGTGAGGGTGCTGACAGCACATGCCCTATAGCAAATTTTTAAAGTAATAATATGGGGCCATTTGGTGGCGCGGTGGTTGAGGTGCTGGACTCCCACATGGTCAACCGCTATTCCAGTCCAGACCTAGCAACTGGCTTTCTCACTTTCCCTTGCTCGCTCTGTCTCTCTGGTCAAATTAAAAAATTATAATGATAAATAAAATTAAATAAATAAATAATAAATCAAATTAAATAAGTAATTCTTTAAAAAATATTCTGTTGTTAAGAGATGGGAAGTTTTATTTTAAATTCTTTTTCAGATCTTGTCTCCACACATCATGAAAATTAATTTCACACTCATTTCCCCCTTTTCACCTTTGGGAAAAAAATGCTTCCTTTTTTTCTCGAGATCCTTTTTTTTTTTTTTTGGAAAGGTTTTCGCTATAGGGCGCGTGCACTCGCCAGACAGACAGAGAGAGACATAGAGACAGAAAGCGAGAAATCACCCCCCAGAGGGGATGGTCACGCCGCAATCCCTTCTCCTCCATTCTCCTCTTGGGATCTTGGGCATGCACGCACACGCGCCCGGCATGAGTTTTAAGCCACCGGGTCCAGGACGCGAACTGCGGTCGACTATGTGGGAGTCCAGTGACATATCCATTACGTTAACTACTGGTTCCTGAGATCCTTTTCTGATAAAGAGAAAAACAAATGTTCTTGAATTAAGGCAATTAAGCAGTACAGAATCACCACTGAGCGAACCAGCCATCTTGATCTTCCGTGAACGGAAAGCTCACAGGCAATGTGGAACAGGAGAATGCAGGAGTCACAGTTTTCTCATTATGTAACCTTTAGTTTTTGTCTTAAAGTGTTGTATGGATTTTTGAAAGCCACATTTTGAATCCTTTATCATTTTGGGGTTTTTTTGTTGTTGTTTATTTGTTTAGAGATTTTTGCTCTAAGGCGCACCCACTCACTGGAGAGATAGAGAGTGACAGAGAGACAGAAAGTAAGAAATCACCCCACAGAGGGGATGGCCACGCTGCAATCCCTTCCCCTCCATTCTCCTCTCAGGATCCTAGGCACGCACGCACATGTGCCTGCGTGAGCTTTGAGCTGCTGGGTCCAAGACTCAAACCACAGTTAACCACACAGGAGTCCAGTGCCTTAACCACTACACCACATGCTGGCCCCATGAATCCTTTATAGTTAAAATGAAATATTTTTTAAAAATTTACATTATCATGTATTACACAATTGCATTCTGTAGTAAGCTGCACTCCAGGAGAGCAAAAGATTTCTCTCTTCCACTCAAATATGTAACAAAACAAGAGAAACAGAACAAGCTCAGGCACCACATCTCCAGTCCACATGAGTGATGTTTTTCTGTTTCATATAGCCATGGGTTAAAAAAAAAAAAATTCCAAGGAGGTCAAACAATAACATACAATACACTACAGATGCAAGAAAACTGAAGTGTATTGTGCATTGGCATTTCTGCCTTCTAATAAACCAGTGGGGATGAGATGCCCTTCTTCATCTGTCTGTTTAAGACCGTTTGTTCATTCATACCCACTGTGCCGTGGGTCACCTGTGCAGGACCTCAGCTGACTGTAAAGCAGGTGAGTGGCCGCTGACAGCTGAACCCTGCCCCCTCCTCTCTGGGTCATCTGATTTAGTCTAAGAGCATCCTTGAGACTGGAGAGAGATGAGAAATGAATGGTCTCCCCCCCCCCCCAGTGGCAAGGAGGGACAATGAAAACCTGCAGGTCCCAGTTTCGGCACCCAGGGTCCTCTCCCTCCCACACCAAGCAGACAATCCCGTCCCTAAATCCAGATCAGCAATAATTGATTTGGCTTCTGGCCCATACCCTTCTGGCGCAAAAGCAACAGCACAGTTCACTAGCTCTTTCCGATTTGTCCCTGCCCTCCCTTCAAGGGACTCCTCACGTCTGATTAAAATCAGTAATGCGCTAGTCCTGGAGTGAAGAGGCCCTATTTATTTCTGTCAAGTTCTGCTTGGAAGGTTTGAGGCTTCCTCCTACCAGACATTTTACTAGTAAACAGAAAAGTTAGCCATATTGTCATGCTTGCCCTGACCTGCAAGCTAGTGAACAATAAATCTTAATTATAGTTAAATGCCAAAATCTGCAAAGAATGAGGCAGCACTAGTCAACTGTGAATTGGTCCGACTTCTCCGCCTCGGCTGGGGTGCAGCTGCAGGAATACATAAATTAGTTTGCGATTTGTTTGTGCCGAGACAGTCAGTCGAGGCTGTTTCTTAAGAGCATTTGCAGTGTCGGTGGACGATACACTGGTATTCATCCTATTGCCATGTCAGTTGCAGGTGGCATCTGGGAAGTTTTATTTTAAAGGACTTTCTGCATTATGCTTGGGTTAGTAAGAAAGCGCTATTTTTAAATATCTCGGCAGTTTTCCAAAGTAGAGCTCAGTCTCCTGACATCTGCTCCATCCGTACTTGTTACCTTTGGGTTTATTTGGAGAACCACTGAATAACCTTTTTGTTAGCAATCTCCTTTGACACCGTACAGGGCCACTGGGGTTCGAGGCAGGCGTCCATGCAGGGGTTCACCCTCCCCTTCTTCCTGCTGCTATAAAGCTCATGAAGTCCTTGCTGTTCAAGTATTTGCTTGTCCTAAGGCTAAATAAAGCCACCCCGTTGTCCCCTCGCCTGGCTCCTCTTGACATATTGGCACCTATATGCAAGAATTAGAGAGGTGTTGCCGACATAACTCTGTTCAATGGCTTCAGGCTGTTCTATCAATTTTGAGACTGACAGGAGATCAGAGCTGGAACTCCAAAGAAAGAATGGAGTTTGAGCTGCTCCGTGCTCAGTCCCATGAATCAATCTGCAATCTACTCGTATTATTTTAGACACAGATCCTGCCATCACTGGGAGTCAATCATCTCCTGGAAGCCCCTATTGGGCACTTGTCTAAGTATAAGGCTGACCTTGATTCCAGCCTCCCAGAATCAGCAGAGGGTAATGGCAGGCCCCCAGGAAGAAGTGATATTTCACTAATTACAAGGTAGATATGCAAATGGACAAGGAGGAAGAAGAAAAACCCTTTCCCAACTTAGGTGAAGGAAGAGAAAAAAGGTTACCAAATTTGCAGCTATCTGTTGTCTTTTTAAGAAAAATGAGCTTTATTTAGTACTTGAATGGCTGTGTAAATTTCACCACAACTGTTCTTCACAGCCCTCGCCAGGGCTGCAACACCCACTCCTGCAGCCCAGGCTCTTCCCTGCCCCCGCCCTGTCACCAGCTTCCTGTTTGTGTTGCAGCTTTGTTGCTTCCTGGTGGTCACTCTGAGCCCGCCCTTCTGCCAAGCCTCCACCCTGGGGGCTGGTTCTCCTCCCAGCTCTGTCGTGCCTTGGTCTAAATCCCCCATTTTTAAAGGACCGGACCTGGTGCTGGCTGGCGGGGTGACGTCTGGCCTCTCCCACATGCTCTGGCTCTCTGCACACCTTCAGGCCGAACTGGCTCAAAGCATTTTTGCAGTTGCTACCTTCCTTGCCTGGCCTCCTGCATGCCTTTCAGGAGGGGCTAAATGTTGTATCCCCTTTTACAGATTGAGAAGGGTGCCCTGAGAAATTGAAGGATCAAAGTGGCTTGGGGAAGGGCAGAATGAGTTTTTGTCTGCTGATCCCCACCATCTAAAGGAGCATAGCCACCTGGGTAGTTCCTATCAGGTGCTGAGCACTTAACATTATTACATTTACGCTTCACAAGCACCTTGCCAGGTACGCACTATTAGACTGATTTTAAACCACGGGGGCGGGGCCAGCAGATGGTGTAATGGTTATGTCACTGGACTCCCAAGTAGTGAACCGCAACTTGAGTCCCAGACCCTGCTTAAAACTCACACTGGGCACGTGTGCGTGCATGCCAAAATCCCAGGAGGAGAATGGAGGAGAAAAGACTGTGGCGAGGCCATTCCTTGGTGTTGGGGGGTGATTTCTCACTTTCTGTCTATCCGTCTCTCTGTCTCTCCAGTGAGCACATGTGCCCTATAGCAAAAATCTCTCTTTAAAAAATAAAAAATAAACCATTGGGAAACTGAGGCTCAAAGAATTTATGATTTTGCCCAGGGTCATGTAGCTGGTAAATTTGCCTGACTCATCTCTCCCTGTAGGTTCCATGGACTTTTCAGTGACACTTTATCCAGGTCCTTACTCAAATGCCACTTGGATAGAGCCTCTTCAGATAGATCTCTCTGTCTCAGCTTTCTGTTACTTTCTGCCTCTCACCCGTCTTTATCTTTCTCTGAAGAATTTCACTACCAGATAGTGTGTGTGTGTGTGTGTGTGTGTGTGTGTGTGTGTGCATTTACTTGTGTTAGTGTGTGTATGCATTTAAGAACTTTGGCTTTTTAGCTCACTGCTGCAACCTCTGGTGCATGGCAGGTACTTAATAAATGCCTGTTAAGTGAATGAATGAATGGATGGGTGGATAGATGGATGAATACATGAATAAATAGATGAATAAATAAGCCTACATTTGCTTCCAGCTCGAATCTAAAACAGTCATAATATTTGGCCAGCTTGCCAGACATGACAGGTAACACCCACTCCTACTTACGGAAAATTGAGGAAGGAGATAGATTTGTTCAGGATCCTACCATAAACCACTGGTAGAACCAGGATCAAACCATCCGATACTGAGACTAATACACTATACCCTGCAAACTGTGGCTGGGAGCTGCTTTATAAAGATTCTTGAAGCTTTCTTCCTGCATACCAAAAACTCTTGCCCAGATATTGCTAATCCAGCTTCGGACACATTAGTGGTTCCCGAAAAGTAGGAGATGGTAAGTAAGCCCGTCGAATTAATCCCTGTGTCTTCCACATAAACTCTGGATAACACTACTGCCTTCCCCTAGCCCTTCTCCAGATCCACTCATTTTTTAAGTCAAAAAAGATAATATTGTGTTTGCCTTAAACCTCCCAAGTGACACCCCTTCCTGTGTTTAATACCCTCATGTTTATAAGATCTGAAAGGAAATGTTTGGATTAGGCTCCAGCTACATACAAACGCTGCAAGTCACAAATACAATGGAATCTTCTAGAAACTGCTCTTTCTTCTTGTGTTTTAACTTCTTACCTCCCAGCTATAGACAGCCAGCAAGTCAAGAAGACAGCATATTTGCAAGTCCATTCTTGAGTTCTGCCTCTGAGCCCAGGAAAGTGACTCCCGCAAAAACCAAATGCAAGGTGGAGAATCTCATGAGCTAGGATAAACCAAAGTACAAAACCCAACTGCCCTTCCTTTTTCTTAGTTTGTCAGAGGGCCTGTGTGCATGCAAGAGAGAGAGAAGTGAGAAGACACTTCCCCTCCATGAGGAATGTCCACATTGTAATCCTTTCTTCTCTACTTCTCCCACCTTTGGGAATTTGGGACATGCATGCACATGTGCCTGGCATGTTTCTCAATCCAGGAGATCCACAACTTGAACTGTACAGTCACCATATGAAATCCAGAAAGCCGGATGCCTTAATCATCATGCCATGGCTGGCTCCATTTTTTTTTCTTTCTTTCTTTTTCAGTACATGTCCTTTTTAGCAAGGAAAATAATATTGAGGAACCCCAAAAGATGACTCAATCTGAAATGAATGCTTTCTCTCTTCCCCAATCTTGGTGGCCCACAAAGAGGCAAGTCTAGGAAACTTTTTTGCAGGTGGCAGGAGCAAGGGGCTCAAAAATAGTGAGGCACAGTTTTCTGCTTTAAGGAGATGAGCACCTTGGGTTAAACCAGAATATAGGAAATGAATACATGTTTGAGTATATAAATTAGAGGCATACATGTGTCTTGCAAGTTCAAAAGGAGAGAGAAATCATAGTGGACATATTGAGAGAATCAGGGAGCATTTCATGAAAGAGGTGACTTCTGAGAGGAATCTGGAAGGAACAGCAGAAATCCAACAGACAATGATGGTGTGAATGGAGGATCAATCTGAGGGAAGAAAAGACACGTAGGAAGGCCTCGAAAGGAGAGCTAGAAGTGCAAAAGGTGGGGAGAGGTGAGAGCAAAGGCCAGTTGAGTTTGGGTGGCCCCTGGGATATATGCCTTGGAATTGCAGAAGAGTGGAAAGGAACTGGGGTGCAGAAAGCCAAAGTTTTCCCTTCATTTAAAAGGCAAAGAGGGCTGGCCCTGTAGCTGAAGCCCACATGACTGAATGAGTTTCAAATCTCAGTCCTGGCAGCTTGAAAACATGCTGGGCATGTGCACGTGTGTGTGCAAAATCTCAACACGATGAGAAATGGAAGAACAGGGATGACAGCATGCCCATGCCTTGTTTGGAGGTGCTTTCTCCCTCTCCTCTCTGTCTCTGCAGATGAGAAATGGAAGAAAAGGGATGACAGCATGCCCATGCCTTGTTTGAAGGTGCTTTCTCCCTCTCCTCTCTGTCTCTCAATTTTAAAAAAAATGCCTTCTCTACAATGAGATTCTACTCTGCAATAAGAAGAATGGAATATTTTTATTGGATTCAAATTTAGTGTAAATTTAATTTTAAAAACTGGTATTTGAATCAACTATTGGAAAATTATGAAGTATGTTGGACTTGGTTTGCGAATCTTACCACAGTAAATCTTAGGAAAGCTAAATGTGGATCAAGTCCTCATACACCTGATAAAATGGACCACCTTGAGATGTGCTGTCATTGGCGAAACACTGGATTTTGAAGCTCAGTATGAAGAAAGCGTTTTCCAAAACATCATTTTTTCCAGTTTATTTATTTCATAAGATAAATAGAGAAGCAGCACCTCCAAAAGAGCCTTCTCTCTGGTCCTTCTATCAGCTGGCCATATCGTGGGTATGCACACAAGAGCCCAGGGAGATGCCAAGATATGAACCTAGGACCTTTCCCATGTGGGTCCAGTCACATTACTGCGGCACCACTGCCTAGTCCCTCCAAAACAAATTGTATTCAGTATTCATCGTTCTGATGAGGACTACATTTTGAAAGGACAGAATCTGACTTGCTCAGCTTAAATTAAAATGTTACTAAATGGACATTTTTAAAGGCAAAAGGGAGCCATTGAAGGTTAAAGATGCTCTAAAATAACGAGAAATAATGGCAATAGCTTTGAGGAAGTGTGTGAGGCCGATTGCAAAGACTAGAGAGTAGAAAGTCCGTTGTACTTAACGGCAACTTCACTCCCTAAATATGGCTCAGAAATGGATTCCCTGCTCTCAGGGATGTCTGCATTGGCTTAACACTAACCCTGAACAATTCTCCAAATAGTTCACAGCCAGGAAAGTTCTGGGTTCTATTGGAAGGGGGTTCAGTTCCTGTGAAGGGCCAAAGGTTACCCCAAAGGGTCCTGGAACCAAACCTGACCCCTGGTTTGACTTGGAGGAAAACCTGACAAGGTTTGTTATTGCATCTTGAGCTGGAATTTACCATTGGAAATGCAGCCTTTGTCACTGGCACAAGGAGAACTGTTTTGCATTTGATGACATTTTCAAAATGGTGTGAAAAAACCTTGACGTTTTTATTAGAAAATCTATAAAGCCCAAACAAATGGCTTCATGCTGCTTTGCCTCATTCTTCATAGGTCCGTTGGCAATCCATCATCCCTCCCACTCCCTTGAACCCATCAGCAACAGCGTCTTGTCCAGGAACAAAAGAACTACTCAGAGAAGCCCTTTCAACCTTAGTCATCCTTTGGCTCTCAACTTTTACCCCTTAAATCAACTGTAATCATTCCCATTTTCGCTGACTCCCTTCCTGAAAAGCGAACAATGTTGTCACCTTCTTTCAGAAACTCTTTACATTATCTCTTGTGACAATGAATTACAGGAGTTGACTTGCCTGCTCTTCAGACAGAGATGGGACTCTGTCTCCGGTGTCTTTTACATTTGCTTTAACATCCAGTTTGAACCAAAACATTGGATTTACAGTAAAGAAGTGAATGCTGTCTCTCCAGGAAAAAAAAAAAATGCAAGTCTCTTTCATAGATTTCCATTTTGAATCAAGATCTCATCTATTCTGAATTTCCAAGAAGAAGACCTACTTCAGCCTTTAAATATAACCTTTCCTGACTTTCAACTCTAACTCCTCCAGGCCAACTCCATCTATTTGATCATTATGCAACTTCCTAGAGATCATTTCAGCTTCCCTCAACAGATTTTCTCTCTCGCCAGTCACCCATGCTTTCACTCCTGCTGAGCCTTCTTCCTGTCTGCATCCCACTCATCGGCAAGGTAACTGACACTCTGGGTCCCCACAGCATGTGGGTTGCTGGACATTCCTCAGAGCCTGCCTCTTGTTTTGCCCTTTTTGAGTGAATCTGATGCCTCTACTAGCTCCATCACCATTTGGTTCTCTCCGTGCTCTTCCTAGCTCCCTCTTGCTTATTTTGGTTAATCTGGTTTTCTTTTTACACTCAGCTATTTATTTATTTTGTCCACCATATTGGCTTGGTGGTGACAGTTGGCCAGTGAGTGTGTTAACACGGGCCTGTGGTTGTAGGACTGTAGTGTCTTCATTTCATTCTCATGATATATTTGTGAGGTAGGGAGGGTGCAGATTATCATTGGCTCCATGATAAAAATGGAGGCTCAAAGAGGGTAAATCCCTTTCCTAAGGTTCCCCAGCTCATAAAGGGCAAAGGTGAGAGCTGGGTCTTTTGCATCCAAACCCCAGTCCCTTCTTACCATACTCCACCGTTTCACTTCCTCATCGACTGCTATTGCATATTCTCGTTTCTGATTTCTGGTCTGTCACATCTCTCACCAGGCCCCTGCTTAGCCTCACCCACATTGCATCCTTTCCGGGTGACCTCCAGCCTTGTTCCTTCTGCAGAAACTGCCAGCCAGGAGCATCATACACTAAGGCAGGAGTCAGCTAGAAGCCTCGTTCCATCTCAGAGCTAAACGCCCTGCTCTGCTGGTGAACTGTCTTTAGAGCAGGATTTTGATCTCAAGCACTGTCAGCAGTTGGCCCCCACCCTGCCATCCATCCTCCCTCACAGCTTGCCCCCTCCATCCCACACAGGGCCACCATACCACAAGACACTGGCCACTTCATGGCAAGATTGTCTCTGGTGCTCACAAACCACCACTGGCTATAAAATCTTAAAAGCTCATTTATTTTTTTTCTCATCCTCTGTGTGTGTGGTAGCACTCCCTGGAGGCAAATAGAAATGGAAAACAGAGAACCCTGAAGAACCCACCAGGCAGAGCCTCTGGCAGCACGGTGCCCTCCCCACGCCAGCACCTGATACTGTGCGAGGCCATCAGCAAGCCTGTCCTGCAGGTGAAGGGAAAACTACACACACAAAATTAGCAGGTAACAACAAAAATCCTTTCTTGTGATTTTTTTTTCTTTTTAAAGTAAGATGTGGGACCACAGGTACTGATTCCCCTCTGAGGACCACAAATACATCCAAATAGCAGGAAAGGCAGAATTGCTCTCAAACACACAAACTAGCCAGAGGCAGGGGCAGCACAATTCCTGCAGTACCCAACCCTGGCTAGAAGTCCTTTTGTGTCCCTGAATCCATCTGCTGTGTCACCGAATGTGACTGTGGCCATATCATACAGGCAGGCGCTCAGAGCTACAGAGAGGAAGGGACTCCCCACCCTCATCCCTCACCCCAAGGACCACCCAGGCAAGCTCTCATGTCGTCCAGTGAAACTCGAGTCGGGTGTGCTGGTAAGACATTGCAGCAACAGAATCAAGGTCAAATATGTTCACCAAGTACGGCACGGCTGGTGGTGGGGGGGGGTGGTGAAGCCTGAAGATGATGGTGGGTTGGGGAAACAGGTCGGCAGTGGGTGGGAGCTGGCTGGCCAGCCCTCCCAGCATTGGCTCAGCACCCTCCTCTCCCTCAGCCTGATCCCCTCCCAGACCGTCGCCAACACACAACCTCGGCACAAGTGGTGAAAGAGTAGAGCCAAGCCCTTTCCCCCTGCCTTCCATGCTCCCCAAGAGAGCACTCCACTGGGAGTCCATTGCCTGGACTCTCTTATGGGAGATGGTGAGCAAATTGCATCTGTCTTTCTGAAAAGAAGATGAAGCCTTCCTTCCAACCTATCCCTGATCTTGTCCACACCTTCCAAACACGCGCACATCCACACTCACACACACTCACCCGGGAGCACCTTGAGGACCAGAAAGAGTCCCAAGAGGTTTGTGCTGCTTTCACATAAACTCTTCTGAATAGCACAAGGCCTTTTGACAATGATCTTATAATGATTAAAAGATCCAAGCCTTAGGCTCTTCTCAGCTCCAGAAGAGAAAGCAGGGCTGCAGCTTGAGCACTGGTGACAGCCTCACCTTCGTCAATGGTCAGTTTCCACAGAAGGGCGTGGGCCTCAGCCTGCTCTGTTCAGCATCATCCATCACTCAGAGAGCAGCGCCATCATCCACGTCCCAGGTGGGAGCCCTGAGAGAAACATGGGGAAGCTTACAACAGAGGGAGACCGGGAAACCTGCAGTCTCATCACCCTCCCCACGTTAGACCGTATTCTAATCAGCATAGAATTAACAAATGTCTACTAAATTGTTATATGTTCCATATGTATACATATACCCATACATATAGATTTGTCAGAAAAGTCATGACACATTTTTGCATAGGAAAAAAATACATCATGACTTTTCCAACCACCCAATGTATGTTTCACTTATGAAAATATACAGGAACTAGACAGTGGCACGGCAGTAAAGTGCAATGTTCTTTGAAGCTGACCACATGGGAAGGTTCCAGGCTCATGTGAGGAGGCCTCCCTGAATGCACCAGGCACACATGTGCCCATAATCTGGACTGGCTAAGGCTGGGGGCTGGACGGCAGCATTAAGATGGTGTCGGAGGGACCAGCAGATGGCATAATGGTTATGTCATTGGACTCGCACATAGTCAACTGTAGTTCGAGGCCCAGGCTCAGCAGCTTCAAACTCACGCTGGGCTCATGTGCCTACATGCCCAAAATCCCAAGAGGACAATGGAGGAAAAGGGATTGCAGTGTGGCCAACCCTTGGAGGGAGGGGTGATTTCTCACCTTCTCTCTCTCTGTCTCTGTCTCTCCAGCAAGTGCACACATCCAATAGCAAAAATCTCAAAAAAAAAAAAAAAAAAGATGCTGTCGAAAATGTGTTCTCTCTCTTTTTGACTCTCACACTCATGGAAGGAATAAATAAATAAAATCTAAATATATATCAACATAAACACACACCCACTACATCTGCTGTATGTGTGTATGAGAGAGAGACTGGGTGGTGTGTTTGTGAGCATGTCCTTTGGATTCTAAGGCCCTGTTGCGCGTAGGCCTACCTTTTCAGCAAGGATGTCCTGCAGTCATTTCTAGATGCTAATTGCGCACTCCCAGGCTTCCCAGTGTGTCTGCCCTCTCTCTGAACACTCTGTGGGGGCACCTTGTCATTAGAATTCCGACTTTTCTCTGCTTCCTTGCCAGCCATCTGGCCTCTGCACTGCAGCTCAGTCCTCCCTGCCACACACCTGAGCCCTTGGCATGCCCACCTGAAGCAAATCTGTGCATCACGAACATCCAAAACTGCAACGGGGAATTTTGTTTCCCCCAAATCTAGAATTTTTTACTTTTAAACTTCCATTGGGTTCAGATTTAATATTTTTCTCAAATTCCGTATGCTCTTGAAATGCACATCGCTGGTACTAAAGGAAAAAAAAGTCTATGTCCATCTAATCACGTTGCCCAATTAGCTGAAGCCGCTTGCCTCAGTGGTGCGCCTCTTGAACATTTGTAATCGTCATTAACCGAAAGAGCAGAGAAGGTCAGAATGGAGAGGCCTCCGAGAGTCAGGGGTGGCAGGCAATTGCACAGGGTCTGAAAGCCTCTGCCTGCTTTGCTCCTGAAGAAGGGTAGTTGCCAACTAGCAAGTCCTTGCTCGCGGTCATTAACCCCAGCCAGAGGGACATTTTGAGTGACAGAAGCCACCAGAGCACCTCTCAAAGGAACACTGGTGGTGGCATCTGCAGGATACACGAACCTGGGAACAAGAGGAGAGGAAAGAGAGAACGAGGTCCAAGAGCAGCAGGTTGCTGTGTTCTGAAACTGCTGGAGCTCGGTCTGCTGGTGGGATTTCTGAGAGGCGGGGGCCGGGAAAACAGCCGCTTCCCTTCGCTGTGAAACCACGCGCTGTGCCTCCCTTTCTCTTCGTTTCAGTCATCCTTGTACTGCTGCTGTGTCCTTCTTTTGTTTTAACGGAAGAACTACTGTAGTGCTACTTCATAAAGGTAGCACAAGCCAGCCCGATGGCCCAGGACAGGTTGTCCTTTATTTGTAAGATGACAACCGTGGGGACTGACAGATGGCATAGTGGTTAAGGGTACAGGACTCCCACATGGCTGACCACGGTTCGAGTCCTGGACCTGGCAGCTTGCTTTCTCTCCTTCACTCTATCCCTCTCTGGTCAAATTTAAATAAATAAATAAATAAATTTAAAATGATTATTTTTTTTTTCTTGTTTTGGAGAGGTTTTTGCTATAGGGTGCGTACGCTCACCAGAAAGACAGAGAGAGACAGGGAGACAGAAGCGCGAAATCCCCCCCCAGGGGGAATGGCCATGCAACAGTCCCTCCTCCTCCATTCTCGTCTCGGGATCTTGGGCACGCATGCACACACGCCCGGCGTGAGTTTAAGCCACTGAGTCTGGGACTCGAACCGCAGTCGACGACATGGGATCTCAGCGACATAGCCATTACGCTAACTGCTGGTCCCAATAATTAAAATAATTTTTTTAAAAAGATGACAACTGTGAACTTGTGCTCCAATGACCCGAGGCATATGAAAACAAAATTCAGACAACAGAGGTAATGTCCTAAAACCCTTAGTACTACATGGCCTGAGGAAAATTACCAAACTGAATTTTCCATCAATAGCATTGCAGCCACAAAAAAAGAAAAAGGGCTTAGCTCCCACCTCACTGAAGCCTTCTAGTGGTGGTGGCACATTGGCCAGAGAGCACAGATGTCCAAGACTTGCCCTGGGAACTAGAAGGAAGGCCTGCCTGTGATGTGGCCCAGAGTGGCAGCTTTCTCTCTCCGTTCCACAAAATCCTGATGGTCTTCCCAAAATAGTGCAGCCAGGTGTGCCAGCGAATGTAACCACCATGTAGCAAAGGCCTGCTTTACACCCACTGTGGACATGCAGTTTCCCATTTAGTCTTCTGTTCAAGGCTGTATTATGTCTACCTTCCCCTCTCCCACACCCCCCAAACTCCACTATAGAGCACACATGGGCTCACTGGAGAGACAGAGGCAGAAATCAAGAAACCACTTCCTAGGGGGGACGGCCATGCTGCAATCCCTTCTCCTCTATCCTCCCCTCAGGATTTTGGGTATACACGCACACTTGCCTGCCATGAATTTCAAGCCATTAGGTCCGGGACTCAAACTGTGGTCAACCACATGGGAGTCCAGCACTTTAACTACTACGCCATCTGCTGGTCTCTACCCCCTCCAAATTCTAGTGTTTAAGTCCTGCTACTTCTGTAGCTCAGGATGACTATCTTTGGAGGTAGGGCCTTTAAAAGAGGTAATTAGGTCAGCATGAGGTCATATGGGTGGACCCTGGTTCAACACAACCCATGAGTCTATAAGAAGAGGTGGTCAGAACCAGACATACCAGACACACACACTGGGGAGACGATGTGAAGACACAGGGAGAAGGCGGCCATTTGCAAGTCACAGAGGGAGGCCGTAGAGAAACCTACCCTGCCAACACTTGGTCTTAGACTTCCGGCCCCCAGAGCTGTGAAGAAATAAATGTCTTTTGTTTAGACCTCCCATTTTCACTCTGGGCATGCACATGAGTATCCAGGATTTGATGACCGAAGACTGCCAGAAGGGGATCGTGGTGTGACCAGACCTGTGGGGGGTGCTCCTCTCTTCTTTTTCTCTCATCACCCAGTTTGTGGCCTTTCGTCATGGCAGCCGTTACAAACCAATATGCCTCTCCAACAGCCTATATGTTTGTTCCATCTTGAGGCAGCACGCAAGCTCAGTGACCAAGTAATTTGTCACAATTCCAAAATAATGAAGGGCAGGGCAGGGCTGACAACAGACCTGACTCCTACCCAGCTCCCCTGAAGACAGGAGAAGCATCGGACAAAAACGTCCCTGTCCTTAGATGGGCATGTATCCTTTAATCCTGCCACCCTATGGTCGCTCCAGAGAATTTACTGATGGAGGAGGTCAGGAAGGGGCGGTTCTGGCTGCCACGCGGTGGAGACCCTGTGAAGATTGGCCCCTCTGCGCCACTTAGGAGGAGCCCCCTGCCAGAGACTAGGAAGGCAGGCAGAGGAGTCAACTACTGATGGGCCATCCAAGGTTAGGCACTCCCTGAGGGTTTCCTGTGTTTCACACCAGAAAATCCCACTGCAGCCCAGTGGACTCAGGACCATCGTGGTTTTTTTTGTTTTGTTTTGTTTTGTTTTTGAGAGGTTTTTGCTATAGGGCATGTGCGCTTGCCAGATAGACAGAGAGAGACATAGAGACAGAAAGTGAGAAATCACCCCCCAGGGGGGATGGTCACGCCTCAATCCCTTCTCCTCCATTCTCCTCTCGGGATCTTGGGCACGCACGCACACGCGCCCGGCGTGAGTTTTAAGCCACCGGGTCCGGGACGCGAACCGCGGTCGACTACGTGGGAGTCCAGCGACATAGCCATTATGCCAATTGCTGGTTCCCAGGACCACTGTTTTGTAAATGAGAAGTCCATGGCACAAAAGTAAAGCCATTGGCTCAGAGTTACCAGCCAGAAGGAGGCAAAATAGGACAAGAGCCTGGGCTGGCCCAGAGGCCCACAGGGTACCCATTCCCAGAAACCACTTCCAGAGTACAGGGTGCTGGAGCAGAATTCCATGCTTAGAAACTTCAGAGGAAACAAGTACAAGGCCATTCCACATGGCAACACCTATGCTGCCCAGGAAAAGCTGTGTAGTGTGTAGAATGTGTAAATCTCCTTTCCCATCCCAGGAAGTCAGTCAGGAGCTGAAGACCGAACTGTGCTAAGGGCTTCCCCTGCCTCACCATCCAGCAGTGACTGGAGTCATATTATTTTAAGGTTTTGTCATAGGACATGTGCACTTGCTAGAGAAAGAGAAAGAGGGAAAGTGAGAAATCACCCCCCAAGGGAGATAGCCATGCCACAGTCCCTTCTCCTCCATTCTCCTCTCAGAATTTAGGGCACACATGCACTTGGCATGATTTTCAAGTCACCAGGTCCCAAACTCGAACCACCGTGGGCCATATGGGAATCCAGTACCTTAACCACCCTACATCACCTATTGGCTCCAATTGGAGCCATTTTTATAACAAATGTGATGGAAACGGAAGGGGGGAGGTGGGCGGGAAACACAGCTTTGGTTGTGAGGAGTCTTTCCTGTGTCCTGACGACCCCCCAGGAGGCAGGTATGGAGGTCTGTGTTAGCCCTCACCCGCCTTTCCTTTACCTGACAGTTAAGGTCAGACTCCATTAAACAAGGGATGAGCTGGCAACCAGCCTGCGCCAAGGCTCCTCCACAGGCTCCACAGGAGTGGGAGGAGTGTGGAAGGTCACAGAGGGACCACTCCTTCCCCCCACTGCAGCTCCCTCCTCTGAAACGCTGCCCCAATTCAATTCCCAGTTCTCCCTGTCTCCCATCCACTCTCACGGATCATGTCTTCCTTCTCTTCTTCGTTTTTCTAAATATGGCGAGATCTTTGGTTTTGCAATCTCCAGAATTTAAGAATCAAAAAAAGAAATTTTTTTTACTAAGAAAAAGAAAATTAAAAGCGTGTAAATATCTCCATAGAGTTTTGGGGCCATTTCTAGCGGTTCACGTGCCTCCAGAAGTAGGGATACTTCTAAGAACCCCTGCCCTAGTGGCTTCCCTTCCCTTCTGAATACACTTCAGGAGTCTTGCTCTTCTTCCATTTCCCCCACACCTGTCCTCGCTCCAGGACACACGTTTGCCCCACGGCATTGGCTCTGCCTGTGACAGCAGGGTAGTCGTTCACATCTAATTCCCTGGTTTTTGCCACGTCCTTGTGATCATTCTGGCATCTTCTCTTCAACTTCACTTCCCATGAAAACTCCACCTAATCCTACGTTCTACACGACCTGCATGTGCGGACCAATCACATGTGTTTTTTCTTTTCTCTTCCTCTTTATTAAAGTTTATGTATTTCTTGAGGAAGAGTTGAGAGAGAAGCATCCCTAACAGGACCTTCAAGTCATGCTTTACCCAGCCTCAGCGAGCCCAGATGGTGAACACACATATCCATCTAGGGGGGCCTCAGGCTGTGAATGCGGGACCTTCTCAGGTGGGTCCAGCATCCACAGTGTCACCACTGTGTGCCCCTGCCTTCCACTGTAACTGTGGCTCCTTCACCTCAGCATTCTGCATTAAGCACCAATAAATAGGAAGCTTAGACAGAGGTGGTAACGTAGCCACACTCTCACAGGGTTTACAGCTGTGTACAAAAGATGAACTCAGAAAATTACTGGAGAATTGGACACGTTAGCTTTCTCAAAAATACAGGAGTTATTAGGAAGTAGATAGCACAGGGCCCTAAAGCCAGGAGCATGGGCTCAGGGGCAGTGAGGATGTGAGGTCACGCTGCCCAAAGGTGCGTCTGGAGCAAAACCTGAAGAGGGGGTTGGTCAGGCCAAGGAACAGCAAACAAACCTCATGAGCAAAGAGCTCCTTGGATTCCCACATTACAGGGAGTAGGGCCCAGCTGCCAAGTCCAGTAAGGGGGAGGGCAGACCTGAAGAGGTGGCACACATGAGACAGAGGACACAGAAGCCAGAAAGTCACAAAAAAGAAGCAGATTTTAAACCAGGGTAATAGGACATGATCCGGACTTGATGTGGGAGAGGAGTGAAGAGCTTTTATGTTTTACTTTAAGTTTGCAAATATGCAGTACATTCACATGTTTTTGAAAACCAGGAAGTATACAAATTGTTGAGGGGGCCAGCAGGTGGTGTAGTGGTTGAGGTGCCGCATTCCCACATGGTCGACCATGGTTTGAGTCCCAGACCTGGTGGCTTGCTTTCTCACTTTCTCTCTCTCCTCTCTCTCTTTCTCTCTCTCTCTGGTGAATGTATGTGCCCTGTAGCAAATTTTAAAGTAATAATAATGATGATAAATAAAATTAAATAAATGACTAAAAAAGAAAAAGTTGTTCAGTAAAAAGTCTCTCCAGGATCCAAGTGATTACATGGTGGTAGCGCACAAACCCATTGGGAAAGGTCCTGGGTTATTGTCTAGGGTCCTCCCCGTGTGCTTTAAGGTATGTTCACTCGCATGCCGTGTGACTCTGACCAGCTGAGACTGGGGACAGATGGCAGCAGGAAGACCCTGTTGAAGATGCCTGTCCCTCTGTCTCTCTCATGGGAGGAAGGAAGGAAAGAAGAAAGAGAAGGGGTGAGGGAAGAAGGGAGGGAGGGAGGAAGGAAGAAAGGAAGGAACAACTTCAAAAACAAAAAAAAATCTCTCTGGCCTCTCTTCTCTCCTGAATAGATAACTTTTCATAGTTTCTATGTGTCCATCTTGACTTTCTTTATGTTTATATAATCAAATAGAACTAGAGATTTTTCATTTTCTTCTTACATTCTAAAAGTAGCAGAGCATGCAAAGTGTTCTGGACATTGAATTTTTTGTGTGCTAGTTTTTTCCTCTTTATTGTACAGTGTTGACTTACTTCTTATATCATTACTATTATACTTACCTTTTCACAAATGTAGGTCTCTCCTCCCCTACCAGATGGTAAACTGCTGGGGAACAGAAGCTGTGTCTTATTCAATTTTGCAGGAGGTAGGTATTCAGTAAAAAAAAATCTGTTAATTGAAGTAGGTGATGAAAAAGAATCTTTGTTGAATAAATCAGTTACTATTGAAAAGAACAAACGCTTCATCTGGCCTATTCTCTCGAATTTTTTACTTTTAATTATGCCACTTTTCCAACATTTAGAAAAGTAGGCAGAACACATAACAATCCCCCATTTTCAACTTAAACAAGTACTGACATTATGAGATCTGAATTCTCATCTGTCCTTACCGGCCATCCCCACTAGGAAAAGAAAGGGCTGGATATTTTTAAATAAATACAAGACATTATGCTATTTTCTCTGTAAATACCCAAGAATACACCTCTAGCTAATAAATTCTTTGCTTTAGTAACATAACCACAACCAACAAAATTAACAGTAGGTCTTTAGAGTCATCTAATGCCCAGGTCACAGTCAGATTTCACTGGTTTTCTCAAAAATATCTATATAGTTGGTTCGTTGGAATCAAGAGCCATATAAAGCCCACTTGATGCTATGACGGTACTTCAAAAAGTATGTAGGAAAATAGAAATAAAATAATAATTTATTTTGGTGCAAAAAAATGTTAAAATTCACACATAGTTTTTTTCATAATATACATTTTGCATTGATTTTTTAAGACCCCCAATCCCCATATCTGGCCAGTATATTTATAGTTCTCGCGTCTCTTTCACTCCATCATGGCCTCCTCTCATCCTCCCTCTTTCTCCTTTATGCCATTGATTTGTTAGAGAAACCAGGTCATTTGTCCTTCAGTGTCTACATTCTGCATTTGGCTGGATGCTTCTGTATGGGATCACATGTTTTCTCTTTTTCATATTTTCTTAGAAGCTGGCAACATGTGTGCATGTATTTTTTGCTTTTTGTTTGCTTTATTTTTAAGTTTTTGCTATAGGGTGTGTGTGCTTGACAGAGAGAGACAGAGAGAGAAAGTGAGAAACAGCCCCCCTTAGTGGGGGTTGCCCACACTGCAATCTCTTCTCCAGTCTCCTTTTAGGATTTTGGGCAAGTATGTACACATTCCCTGCATGATTTTTTCTTCTTTTTTTTTTTTTTTTTTTTTGAGAGGTGTTTGCTATAGGGTGCATGCACTTGTCAGACAGACAGAGAGAGACAGAGAGACAGAAAGCGAGAAATCACCCCCCAGGGGGGATGGTCACGCCGCAATCCCTTCTCCTCCATTCTCCTCTCAGGATCTTGGGCACGCACGCACATGCGCCCGGCATGAGTTCTAAGCCATCTGGTCCGGGATGCGAACTACGGTCAACTACGTGGGAGTCCAGCAACATAGCCATTACGCTAACTGCTGGTTCCCTTCCCTGCATGATTTTAAAGCCACCAGGTCTGGAACTCAAACAGCAGTCGACCATGTTGGAGTCCAACGCCTTAGCCATCATGCCACCTGATGGCCTCTGTTCGTATATGTTTTAAGTTTGTTTTTTTCTTTTAAGAGTGAGAGAGACAGAGACAAAGTGAAAGAGAGAGACAGGGAAACAGCATCTCCAACAAAGTCTTGATGCCATGATCTACCCCTAGCCTCAGCCAGTCCTGGATCATGGGCCAGCATAGTCTGATCTCAAACCCAGAACCCTCCCATGTGGGTTAGCCTTCCAGAACATCAGATTTTACCACAGCACCACCATCCTGCTCCAGGATCTGTGTTTTATAAAGTTTTTAACTACTGTGTAGAGAGCTGATGGTCAGGAGGGAGCATGGATATCAAGAAAGCCACATTCATTACCCAGCCATAAAATAGCAGGTCCCTGGACTAGAGCAGTAACTCAGCACGTGCATAGAGAAATGAACCCATTCAAGACACACTTAGGAGCCTGGATCACAAGGCCTGGTGACTAATTGGAAAGATGGTGCTTTTCAAGGCTCTATTAAGAATCTGAGCCTCTCTATGAGACAGATGAACAAACAAACAAATTATTTTCTCCTGGAGAAACATTTGCATGTTTACTCTCATTCTTCTCACATTGATCATTTACAGCGAGTTTTAAGGGCACACCAACTTGTAGTATTATTGTTGGTGTTAAATTTTACTGCTGTGGCTTTAAAACATAAACAAAAATAATTCTTTAAGTGGTTGGAAAGTATAATGACACTCTTGGGAAATAGATTTTACTACTATGGATACTGTAAAGCACAAAGATAATAAATTTAAATTGCAGTATTAGTATTGGGAATAAACTTTATTGCTGTAGCTAGAACACAAAGAAACAGGATTTGTAACTCTCTCTTTTTTAACAGCAGCATGTTTTTATATTATACTGGGATTGGCATGTAGAAAAGATCAAAGGTCACTCTGCCATCACAGGTCGTGTGTCATGATGTGCCTAGGCCTGCAGGAGGTGCTCATGGAAGAAGGTCAGGGAGCTGGAGAGAAGCAGACTGAGGAGAAGAGGAGGTGCCGGCAATCATGTGGCACTGGGAGGGGTCATCTGAATTATTGTGACCCTCTTCCTTATTACTGTTGAGATGTCTCGGCATCCCCCCAATCAACACACCCCACTGTCTGGCATATCCTGCTCTCAGGCCACTTCCGTAAAAGCAGCTCTGCAGATCAAGGGTGATGCGGCTTTGGGTACTGTGTGTCTTTCACTTTCCAGACGTTCCCAGCTGCTCCCTCCACATCCATCTCAGTGAAAGGAACACCACACACCCAGCAAAAAAGCGGAAGTCCTTCTCAACACTCCTGTCCCTCACCCCAGGCATCACTGCCATTCCTCCACTCCTCGGCCCTGCCCTCTCTGCCTCCACACAAAGCACTGAG
>NW_006159926.1:830744-841930 GCF_000334495.1 Tupaia belangeri chinensis | reverse complement strand
CATCTTATTTCTTTTCCCATTTTCCAATGCCCCCCCCCCCCCGCTGCCCTTCCTTCTTTCTTTCCTTCCTTCATCCAAGAAGTAAATGTTGCATAAACACAAGAGCACTGCCAGTTCCTCCAAATTCAACCATCACCACAACCCACGTAACCAAGCTTTCACGAAGAGTAACTGGCAGTTCTTAGGACACCACTTGCTCTTGTTATTTCTCTTATCTAGCATGCAAATGGCATCCTAGCTGTTCATTAATGTTTACTTATCCTTCAAGATTTATTTCAGACACTCTCTGTTAGGAAGCCTGCTTGTAAGCAACACACCTCCAAGTACCCATGAGCACATGGCACGTGCAGGCACATGGCTGGTACCTGGCTTCTCACCCTAGTCCTACTTTACCCTGGACAACTCCCTATCATAGTGCTAATCAAACTACATGACAACCATCTACCTTGTCTTAAAAGCACCTGGTCTGTAACCTGCCTGAGGGCAGGAGCTAGGTCTTTTGTCTGTGAACTCCCAGCATCCAAAACTGAATCCTGTGTGCAGCAGTAGCTCAATAAAAGCTCAATAAAAGAATGCAACAGCAATTATTAGAAAAATGAGACCTAAGACTTTTGATTCTCAAAGAACTATCATGTCAGCCAGGCCACAGTGATACAGGCAACGGGGTGCCGCTGCATAGTGCTAGAGCCACATGGGAGGCCAAGGTTGGCATCCAGGGTTGACCTGAGAGCAGTAGGCACATCCATGCACATGGGTGTTCCTGCTGGCTGGGAGGCTGGGAGGCTGGGAGACTGGGGAGGATCTGAAAGTAGTGATACTGTCAACTCCGCCTCTGCCTGTCTCTCTCTTCCTCCGGTTCATGAAAGAAATAAAACTTAGAAAAAAGAAATCTCATGTCAGTCTGCTTCTTCAGAATGGGGAATTATATTTATGTGTTATGCTTCAAGTTCCACCCACAATTACCTGTTCTGACTCTAGCACCCAGCACGTTACCTATAAACTCATGGCAGGATGCAATGGGCAGAGAATAAGCAGTCCCTTTCAGTGCCCTTTAGTGAGCACATGGAAAATAGCACCCTAGCAACCACAGAAATAAATGTTGGGAGGAATGTTTACCATGGTACAGCAAATGTGAAGGCTTCAAGTCGTTTAAGAAATTAGAAGGTCTAGTATGTTTGAATTCTCCCAACCACGAGAGTCAGTCTAACTTCTGTGGACTTTTTGTTTGGGGGAAACGCCAACATTCTCCAGTTATGTGAAGCTCTTTTCTTTGCGAATGGTCCCCACTGAGGTCATAAACTCCTAGAGTCAAAGAGTATGGAATTCGGGAATATGGAAAGTGGGAAAAGCTGACACGAACCAGGCCTCTGACCCTGGCTGCTCTGGGCAAGTTCCTGCCTCTGTTTCTGTTTCCATAGAAACAGCCATCTGATCAGCACAAACAAGTTCAAGATCCTTTCACTTTGTTTTCCTTTCCTCTTTCTTAGAGATAACCATTCACAGTTTTACTAATTAGAGAAAAGGGGCTTGAGACTGAACTTCAGAGTGGTTTAGAAGTTGAACATTCTCCAAGCAGGAACGACATGGCAACTCCATTCAGCACAGGCTGTCCCAAGACAGCCATCCGCCACCCATCCTTATCTGGGGCGAGGTGTTCACAACCTTTGGATCCACCATCATCTTCCAAGTCACTTACAGCAGTCGGGTAATGACCGCACAGGTTGCTGGGTATTCACGGTGGCCCCATCAGACTGAGATGAATGTGTTCCACAATGTCCGATTTTATGACATTAGTCTGGGAAGATGAAATCAAAAGGAGTACTTTCAACAAAAACGTCCTGTGTCGACAGTTCAATACCCTTCCCACAGGCCCGGTGATTGCCCGCATTGTATGCGGGATAAAGGCTAACCACGCTGCTACCTGTAGTTTGACAAGGCCTCTCTTGCCAGCAGGTTGCTCCTGCCTTTTTTTTTTTTTTTTTCACAGCAGCCCTCTAATTCCACCAAACCCGCTGGATTAACAAAAACTGAAAGTAAAATAGCTCCGAATGATATCCCTGCAGGAGCTACTATTAGACTTCACAACCTACAATTACACGGGTTCAATCAAAATGCCCCCAAACATTATTTCATTAATTCAAGCCATTTCAGAACTCGTAAATATTTTCTCCTCTTGGGTTTTCTATTATTGTTCTTTTTCAGCAGAGGATGATGGAGCAGGCAGAGGCCACCTGAATGATCCTCGCGTGGATGAACTGCACCGTTGACAGGAAAAGGAGGGGCTGGCACAGGGTGAGGGGCAAGAGTGGGCAGAATCATTTCAGAGATACAAAACAGCATAAGGAAGAAGGAGGTCTAAGAGAGGAAGGTCAGCGGCGATCAAGGTGACGCTCTCCCTCTCCGGGCTGGTAAACTGAGGCTGGCTATTGCCTGCAGTGCCACGATTATCCCTAAAGCACTGTCCCGCCAGGCCCGCGCTGCGGACGAGCATGCGCAAAGGCTTGGGAGTCTGCGGATGTAAAGCCCAGTATCGGAGACGTCCTGGGGACTCCGGGTCAAATGCTGTAAAGAGATTTCCTCTGGTGATAGAATCCTTGAACCAATACAGATGCACAGTGTGTAGTTAATTGACTTCGAAAGAAAAAAAAAAAAATAGAGCCATAATATTCTTAGTCGGTTCAAAATCTTCCCTTTATCAAAGAGCTTTCCGGGGTTGAGACCATGGGTTGGGGGAGGGCTGTGGAAGATCTTGGGCACAGAGAACAGGTGAACACATGTGGATGGGCGGTGGGTCAGTGCTGGGAGGAGACTCAGAACCTCCTGCAGAGTCTATCTCCCTCATCCATTCATTCCAGAGACACATGACGGTTAATAGGAGGGATTTTGGAAAGAGAAGGGACCCTTGATTCCAGGAGCAACTCTACCACTTCCTAGCTGTGACTTGGGGTAAGTTACTTGACGTCTGCCAGCCACCATTTTTCATCTCTGAGAAGGAAATAAAAATGGCACCGACCTCCTAGAGCTCCCATGAGAATTACATACAACCATCCAGGTGAAGTACTGGGTGCACGGCTGGGCACATATCTGCTCTCATGTGAAGGCTAGATAGTATCATTTGAAGCGTTTTTTTGTTTGTTTGTTTGTTTTTTGTTTTTTTTTTAATATGAATAGAATGAGATCTTAGGAGTCTATGAGAGCATGGCACAGCTATGAAAGCCACTAGGGTTTATTTCTCATTAGCAAATCCTGAGGCAGCAAGCTTCACGCTGGAGGGAAGTAGGTGCTAGAACGGTAAAGAGAGTCTGGGGAGAAAGGAGGTTCACCTGGGGTCACCTGCACTATCTCTTCCTGCTGGGGACAAGGGACAACACGGATGACAGATGTTTGGTGTGGGAGGGAAGGAGGGAAGGACCCAGGGAGTGCTGGGGTGGGGCCAGGCTGCAATGCAGGTTAAGCTGGAAGATCTCCTTTCCAGAAAGACAAAAATCTGCTGCTACAAAATATGTTCTAAACCTCAATGGCGGAGGGGGTGGGAGGGCTCTCTCAGGAAGAAGAGAACCGGCTAGGACCCAACATTAAGAGGGGTTAATGTGCAGCGCAGGTGCGGGCTGTGGCAGCATTGTGCTATGGGGCATTTCACGCTGTTTGCACAATTGTGTAACAACAGACAACAGAAAAGGTGCCAGTTTCCTCTTCCAGGCTCCGGGACACCTTGTTCTTGGGATTGGCCTACAGCACTCAGACACTGCGATTGTTGACTCACCCCTTCCCTCTCCCTGGGCAACCCCGTTCAGTTTCCAGTAAAGGCTTCCCCACATCCCTGGGCTGGTTGGAGACACAGATCCTTGCTAGTGAAGTTCCCAAGGCAGAGCATCGCTACATGCCTCTCGGGCTGCCAAGGCTCTTGCAAATGCTGGCTCCGGGGTTCCCTTGCCCTCCCTAGCTGCTGGGGAGGGAAACCAGCTGCATCTCAGATAACAATTCCACTCGACAAACAATGCAGTGCCCCGGCTAGCCATAATGAGGTCTGGTTCAAATGTTGGCACACACACAACATATTAATTAAAATAATGTGCATGATAAATAATATTGGGATCCAAAGCACAGGACTCTTTTAAAATCACAGTCAGTAATTATGTGAGCGCCTGCTAACACACTTAGAATTCCAGTGTTGCTTACGTGACAGAAATCAGTCTCAGGGAGGTGACCTTGAAAGGTTGCCTCGCGTGAGCATCCTCCTCTTAGAAACTGAACAGTGTCTAAACAACTTGGGAGAAGAGTATCCATCATAATTTTCAAGCACTAAGGAAAGAAATTTCTTAAGAGACCTCGATAATTCAATTTAATAATAATTACTTAAGTACCAACTAGAATAAGACTACTCAGTCTTGGGGATAGAGCTTGTGGGATGGGGGGAACCATGGTTCATGTTTTTAAGAAGTGTAAGGGGAACCAGGGGTTGACGTAATGGCTATGTCGCTGGACTCTCACATAGTCGACCACGGTTTGCCTCCCGGACCCGGTGGCTTAAAACTCACGCCGGGCACGTGTGCGTGCGTGCCCAAGATCCCGAGAGGAGAATGGAGGAGGAGGGATTGCAGCATGACCATCCCCCTGGGGGGGGTGATTTCTCGCTTTCTGTCTCTATGTCTCTCTCTGTCTGTCTGGCAAGCACACGCGCCCTATAGCAAAATTCTCTCCAAAAAAAAAAAAAAGTGTAAGGTCATCGGGAAGGTCATGACGTATTTTTCTGTTTTTCTATGCAAAAATGTGTCATGACTCTCCCAACGACCTGATAGTAGCTGGCTATTGGTGAACACCTGTTCTAAATAGAAAGCCTTCTACGTGTCTCACCTAAATCTGTCATGCTGCTCTTAAAAGCCCATTGCCTCGGGAACCAGCAGTTAGCGTAATGGCTATGTCGCTGGACTCCCATGTAGTCGACCACGGTTCACGTCCCAGGCCCGGTGGCTTAAAACTCACGCCGGGTGCGTGTGCGTGCGTGCCCAAGATCCCGAGAGGAGAATGGAGGAGAAGGGATTGCAGCGTGACCATCCCCCCTGGGGGGTGATTTCTCGCTTTCTGTCTCTATGTCTCTCTCTGTCTGTCTGGCGAGCGCACGCGCCCTACAGTGAAAATCTCTCCAAAAAAAAAAAAGCCCATTGTCTCTTGGTTAGTCTTTGATTGGGGGACATCACAGGACTTCAGTTCTAATGATTCAAGGGCCTCATTAGTTACCAGGTACTTTAGTTTGAATATGTCTCCTCAGAACTCATGCTTAGAGCCATTATAATGAGATTAAAAGGAAAATTTGATCTAGTTATATTGTCAAACTGTGGGGCTGTTGGGCCTGCCTGGTACAGTCGGTAGCAAATCGAAATGCAGTGCTGGAAGTCCATGGCTGTCCATTCGTTAAGATCACCAGCTTAGGGACCAGCAGTTAGCATAATGGCTATGTCGCTAGACTCCCATGTAGCTGACAGCAGTTCGAGTCCCAGACCCGATGACTTAAACTCACATTAGGCATGTGTGTGTGTGTGCCCAAGATCCTGAGAGGAGAATAGAGGAGAAGGGATTGTGGCATGGCCATCTCCCCTGGGGGGTGATTTCTAGCTTTCTGTCTCTCTGTCTCTCTCTGTCTTTCTGGCAAGCACATGTGCCCTATGGGGGAAAAAAAAAAAAAAAAAAAAACTCTCCAAAAAAAAAAAAGACCATCAGCTTGGCCTGAAAACACTGGGTGCATGTGCACGCGCCCAAAAACCTGAAGAAAGAGGACTACAGGGTGAGGAGACCCTGTCAAGGAGTCAAGGATACTTCTCTCTCTCTCTTTCACTCTCTCTTTCATGCATGTGTGCATACTTTCTAACAGAAGTAAAATAAATAAAGCTTTAAAAAGAAAAGTAGAAAGAAAGGTAAGGCTTTGGGGAAGAGATTAGGGCTCAAGTCACTGAGTTCCAGAGGGTTTATTCCAGAGGGAATGAGACGGAGCAGAGATTCATGAGCGGTTGCCCTGCTCTCACCCTGGTCATGTGGCCGGGGCTCTGCAAGATGCTCACCAGATACGGCCCTGGATCTTGGACTCTAAACAGTGATTGGAGTCAACGTCTATTTGTATACATCACTCAGCTCTGTATTTTCTGTCATTAAAAACAAAATAAATTAAAACACAAGGGTTGGGGTAAGGCTGACAACAGGCAAGTGTCCCAGCACTTCTGCTTACCACTGAGACCCTAACCTAAGGACTCCCACCATTCTAACATAGCGAGACAATTGTACACCAGCTCCTTGTCTAAAAAGGAAGATTTCTTTGAAAGTTTATATTATTAAGCTGGTGCCATGGCCTAGTGGTAAAGAGTCCAATCCCACATGGCCAACAACAGTTCAAATCTCAGCCCCAGCAGCTTGAAAAACACTCCAGGAGCATGTGCACACATACACCAAATCCTGTTATGATGGAGAAATGGTGAAGGAATCATGACATAACCAAGCCCCATTGGAGGTGTTTCTCCTTCTTCTATCTCTCTGTCTCTCTGTCTCTCTAGTGAACACGCATGCCCTCCGGCAATAATAAAAGGTTTATATTATATGTGACGGTGAACACGTGCATGTGCATGAGAGAAAGTGGAGAGAATGAAAGAAAAAGAGAAGCCCCTTTGACAGGTCCCATCATACCACAATCTCCTTTCTCCAGTCCCTGATCTTGTCAGAATCTAAGATCCATGCATGCACGCAAGCACCCACACACACACACACCCACGTGGACACACACACAGTGTTTTCAAACCCATGGACAAGCCATGTGACTTCTAGCACTGCAATTTAGTTTGCTCCCTACCAATCGCACCACCAGGCTGGGCCCATCTACTTTATCTAGATCTTTCTAAATTATGACCAGACTTGACATTTATTGGCCCGCATACTACAGAAACCTAACTGAGAAAGAAAGGGACCCCATTTTCTTGGTTCTAAAATCACTTTCTATTTGCAGCTCAGTCAACATTTCAGCATCTCGTTAAATGTACTTAATTCCATTCCCTCAACAATAACCCACGTAGCACACCAGTGACCACAACTCTCGTGTCCCCGTTCCTAAATTCTATTAGTGTTCAGAAAGCCTCTTGGTTTCTACATAATGTTCAATCAGTGCAGAGAAATTAATTAAATTAAAATTATTTTTTATTGTGATTTAATTAGCTTGATTTAATTACTTTGTTCACTGACTGAGCATTCTGTTGTTACGGCCAGACCCTCGCTCTCAGTCGTGGCATGAATGTGCCCATAGAATTACACATTTTCTCTGTTCAGCCATTGGAGCGGGCTGGCGGAGTTTGCAGAAACTCATGATTTATCACAATCAGCATCATCACAAATTATAGGAAGCATCCAGCAATATGATAACTTCTAAATGAAGTGTCTGAAAGCAGGTCACACCACCAGCCTCGGCTGTTAATCCGTCATATTTCATAGTCAACCTGACACCCTGTCCAATTTGCCGAGCCTGCTTTATCGCCTGCTGCCTCTCAGCGTGCCCGCGCGAGGGGTCCCGCTTGGGCACAGGCAGCCGTCCTTACGAATGCCCTGCCTGCCCCCTGGGCCTCCCTGCAAACCAGCTACACACTCCCTCTGAGCCCAAGAGCTTGTGCCTGCAATTTTTGAGCTAAAATACAGCATTTCCTCCCATTACAAAGGGAGATGACCAAGCACAGACAGTCCCACAACTTAGTCACCGGAGAACACCACTATTTTCACAGCCGCGTCCATTACTGTAGGCACCTTGGGACACCATTTACTCTCATCACCTCTCCTACACAGCCGCGGGTGTTGGGCCCATCAGTAGAGGACGAGTGATCTAACCTTTGTTCCTGCAGGTCACTCTGCAGGTCAGTGTGCAGATTCGAACAGCCCAATAGCAGCCTGTTTTGAAACACATAGGTGTATCTCAGTAATAAAATCCTTCTGGGTCAGCTGCATGACATGGTGACACCGCAAGGCTCTGCAATACAGGCCCAACTTGGGAAGGGCCCAGACGTGTTCTGGACTCGTCCTGGGGTCTCTGTGCATACTGGCCACTCAAGCCTGTGATCTGGACTTACTGAGATGGGCTGGATCATGGCATGAAAACACTGATGGGGGAGGGTCCTACCTCTCTCCCTCTCTCTGTTTCTCTCTATCTCTCTGAGAAGAAATAAATGAATACTTTTTAAAAATAATAAAATCATCTTAAATGTGTCCATATTTAAAGTGCATTGTCTTGATTAATGTGCTTACAGTTCACCAATTGATATTCTCATATTCTAGCAACTATAGTTTAATAAACTTGACTATATGGCTTAAAATCATTTTCTAGGGCCAGCAGGTGGCATGGTGGTTAAAGCACTGGAATCCCACATGACCAATCACAGTTTGAGTCTTGGACCTGGTAACTTGCTTTCTCAATTTCTCTCTTTCTGTCTCTCTCTGATCAAATTAAAATAATAATAACAATAATAAATAAAACTAAATAATTCATAAGAAAAAAATTCTAAGAAGGGATCTGTAGGCTTTCCTTAACAGACTCCTTAACAACAGAGGCCTTGGTTTTTCTGTCTCAGGGTTAATTTCCTATTGCTGCTGTAACAAATTACCACAAACTTGGAGCCCTCAAACGACAGATATTCATTTTCTCATACTTCTCTAGATCGGAAGTTTAACAGCAGCATCACGAGGTGGAAATCAAGGAGCCATCAGGGCCACCTTCCCTCCAAAGGTGCTAGAGGACAATTCCTCCCCTCCCTCTTCAGCTTCCAGCAGCTGCTGTGGCCCTTGGCTTCTGGCCACATTGCTCCAGTGCCTGCCTTCGTCTCTGCGTGCCATCCCCTGCTTTTGATGCTCTTGATGGCATTTAGGGCCTGTCAGAAGGATGGCCTCTTCATCATAAGAACATCAACTGAACCACATCTCAAAGACTCTTTGTCTTAGTCTGTTTTCTGATGTTAAGACAGAATACCCAGACGAGGTAATTTATAAAGAAAAGAAATGTATTTGGCTCATGGTTCTGGAGGCAGAAAAATCTAAGATTACAAGTCTACATCCAGTGAGGATCTTCTTGCTCCATCGTAACACAACATGAGGTGTCACGTAACAAGGGAGCGTGTGTGAAACGGAGTAAGACAGGCAGGGGCCAAATTTATGCTTGTACCTCACTCCCACCATAACTGATCTACTCTCAAAAGAATAGCATTAATCCATTTGTGAGAGTCTAGCCCTCATAGCCTAATCACCTCTTACTGCTGTTACAATGCCAAGTGCATTTCCAACACATGAAATCGTGGGGCCACATTTAAGCCATAGCACCCCTGTAACATTTACAGGTTCCAGGAATTAGAACCTGATGTCTTTGGGGTCACTGTTTGGCCCATTACAGTCCCTATGCCTAATTCTCTTTTAAAATTGCCAGAAAGTACATGTGCTCACCAGAGAGAGACAAACAAAGGGGGAGGGGGGGGAGGGAGAGAAAGCAACCCCCAACATTGTGGGGTTGCACCACAATCCCTTCTCCATTTCTCCAACCTGTTAAGATTTGGGGCACACATGCACAGTACTTGGCACTTTTTCAAGCCACTGAGGGGAAGATTCACACTGTGGTTGGCTACGTGGGATCTGGTCCCCTTAACTATTAAGCCACTGGGCCAGCCCTACTTAATTCTCTATTGACCATATGATTTTGACCTTGAGTCTTATGACTAAAGGAACATAAAATGGTTTCAATAATGTGACAAAACTGGTGCCAAATTAAGATAGATGTCCATGCCAAAGCCCATTAGGATGGTTAAGGTGATGGTTTAAAAGAGGTAAGGCCTTTTAAAAATTAAGTTTTCACCAAGGCCTATGAGAGGAAACAGGCCTGTTTCTTCACTTCCTGGTGAAGAAAGTATACACTCTGCAAACCTGGTCACTAGAACTTGGGCTCAAGGGATCAGGGCAGTAGTTCTACTTCTCTCTCCTCCACCCTTCATCCTGCCCCAGGGGTGCTGTGTCTGCGTCTTCTGCTCGGTGTTGAATGAGGAACTTATGCCACTGACCAGAACTGAAAAAGGGCAGAAACTGTTGGTTTCTTTTCTTTTTTTTTTTCAATTAAATAGAACAACAGGAAGTAACTGTTAACTTTGACATAAGCTATTCAGGCTACTGCTTAGAGCAAAATCCCTATGATCAGGTGAGCCAGATCAGAGATTATGTCCAAAAGGAATTCTAAAACAACCTCTGCTGGACATCATGAAAATGCTACATGGGCTGAGGCAGGGCAGCCTGGTTGTGTAAGTCCTCCTGTCCAGTATTCAGACGGGACTTCCTGCCCATCTACACCTCCTGCATGATTTTATTCACAGAACTTGGCCTTTCTAAGTACCAGTTGCCCCATCTATGGGCTCCTTAAAAGCAGGTTTTGCTCTTACTTATCTGTGTGCAGATTTGAACACCTTGTCTAGCACACAAGGACTCTTAATAAAGATTCATTTACTTGAATTGAACATCTGCCTTACCTGATTCCGAGACGTAAAGCAGATCCATGAGTAATGCCTCTGGAGGAAACTCCCAAGCACTCTACGCAGATGAACGTATCAGTATTTCTACAGTTGTTGATGTTGTACTAGGTCATTTCCCAAGGTCCCTTCTAGCCATATGATACTTCCACTTCTTTTAGAAACAGCCTCAGAGAGTGCACATCTGTGCTGGAAATGAATAGAAAGTGGTCTCAGTTACTGTGCTCTTCAGGTCGGGGGTGTGACCTATGGAGGTGGACTGTGTGTGAAGCTTGGTGCTCTTCCACAGGGTGGAAGGGACCTGAGACTACTTAGTTCAATATCCTCCCTTCGTAGATTAGAAAACAGATGTCCAGTGTCACCTGTCACGAAGAACCCAAGGAACTAGAACTCACTTCTACTGATTTCTAATCCAATGCTCTCTCCATTCTGTGATACTCTTTCATTAACCCAAAGTTTGCACCTGAGCTTATAAAGTTGGCATAATATACTACCTCACAGCTGAATTCTCCTTGTTGTCAAATACTAGAGCATGTAACTGACTTCTATCACATTGTCTGGGTTGTAAGAATCCATAAATGAAAATCATTAAGAGGTCTCTAAAAAAAATTCAGTACAGTTTGGTAGTGCAAGATTTTGCAGCATATCATTTCGATTCCCTTCCTC
>NW_006159926.1:819197-829706 GCF_000334495.1 Tupaia belangeri chinensis | reverse complement strand
CTTCTTGTATTTTTTAAAGTTATTTTCTTAATAATTACTTAGAGATTACAATTAACATCTTAAATTTATTATATCCTTGTTTGACTAATGCTAAATTAGCTTCAATAATATGCAAACACTCGCTTGCATGCATTTATTTCTCCCCCTTTATTTCGTTATTGTCATGGATTACACCTTTGTGTATTGCATGCCCATTAACACAAACTCATCATAATTGTTTTTCGCATTTGCCTATTGAATCATTCAGAAAAAGGAGAGAAGTTACAAACAAATCAAACAAAAATTCCATTTTCCGCTAACTTTTGAAGCGCCCTCATATAAGTGGCCAGCAATGTCGCATTCTAGAATTGTTTCTCCCACTAGCTGTAGTTGAATTCTTACTAACAAAACTCTCTGAATCTCCCCTCTAACCTTCCCAATGTCTAATAGCTACGACTCTGCTCTCTAATTCCATGAGATCAACTTTTTTGACTTCCACATTTGAGAGAGAACATACATCATTTCCCTTTCTGTGCTTGGCTTATTTCACTTAATCTCATGCCTTACAGATTCATCCATGTTGCTGCAAATGGCAGGATTTCATCCATTTTTATGACTGAGTAGTATTCCATTGTGTATATATACCATGTTTTCTTTATCCATTCATTCTTTTGTGGACACTTAGGTCAATTTCATATCCTGGCTATTACGAATAGCAGACATTGGAATGCTGATATGTCTATGACATACTGATTTATTTTCCTTTGCATATTTGCCTAGTAGTGAAATTGCTAGATAATAGGATAATCATGTTCATAATGGTTGTACTAATTAACACTCCAACCAACAATGTATAAGAATTCCCTTTTGGGGTCAGGTTTGTGTCCTTGTAGTTAAGGGAGTAGTATTCCACGTGACTGCGGTTTCAAGCCTGGTAGCCTGAAAAACATGCTGAGCACATGTGTGCATGCCCCAAATCCCAGCAGGAAAAGGGATCATGGCATGACCACATCTCATAGGAGGTGCTTTCTCCTATTCTCTCTGTATCTCTCTCTGATGAGAACACATGAAAAACAATAAGGAAAAAGAATTTCTTTCTCTTCACATGATCTCCAGCATTTGTTGTTGTTTTTTGTTTTTGTTTGTTTGTTTACAATAGCCATTCTAACAGGTATGAGATGATATCTCATTGTGGCTCTGATTTGCATTTATCTGATGATTAGTGATGTTGAACACTTTTTTTATATACTTCTTGGCCATTTGTATGTCTTCTATAAAGAAATGTCTGTTCAAATCATTTGCCCATTTTAAAATTGAATTTCGTTGTTATTTTGTTTTGTTTGCTCTTAAGTTCCTCATATTTCAGGATATTGATTTCTTGTTGGATTTGTAGTTTGAAAATGTTTTTCCCATTCTTTCGGCTGTCTCATTATTTTATTGAGTGTTTCCTTTACCATGAAGAAGATAGTTTGGTATAGTTCTATTTATCTATTTTGCTTTCGTTGTTTGCTTTTTTCTTTTTTTTGAGTTCTTACTTGAGTAAGAACAATGTTTTGAAATATGTCACCTGTTTTCTTCTAGCAGTCTCATAGTTTTAGGTCTTAAATATAAAGCTTCCATTCATTTTGAATTGCTTTTACAAATGGCGAAAGATTGGAGTTTATTTTCATTCTTGTGCATGTGGATATCCATTTTTCCCAACATCATTTTTTGAAGACACTATCCTTCCCCTGGTGTATGTTCTTTGTGCCTTTATCAAAAGTTAGTTGGTGAAATAGATTTGCTTTTAGGTTCTCTATTCTATTCCATTGACACGTGTGTGTGTTCATGTGTGTGTGTGTTTGCACACACATGCATGTTTATGCTACTACCATACTGTTTGATTACTACAGCTTTGTAGTATTTTCTTTGCTTGATAGATTGATTCCAAGAGGAAAGAGACAGAGAGAGAGTGAAATAGTAACCCCCGACAAGGTCCTGACACACAGTTGACCCATGTTCCAACCAGCCCTGGAACCTTCCCACTTGGGTCAGGTTTGCAAAGCATCTCATTCTACTATTGTGCTACTATCTTGCCCCATTCTTGCAGTGCATTTTTAAAAATTATTTATTTACTTGCTTACTTATTACATTCTTCAATCAGTCTTTGTAGTACATTGTGAAGCCAGGTAGTGTGATGCCTCCAGCATCATTCTTTTTGCTCTGGATTGCCTTGGCTATTCAGGGACTCTTGCAGTTTCATACAAACTTTAGAATTTTGTTTTGCTTTCTATTTATGTGAGGGATATCATTGGTATTTGGACATGCGTTACATTGACTCTATAGATTGCTTTGTATAATGTGGTCATTTTAACAATGTAATTATTCCATCCCATGAGCATGAGAAAACTTTCCATTTATTTTGTGTTCTCTCCAATTTTTTGGATGTTTTATAGATTTTATTGAAGAGTTTTTTCACTTTCTTAGTTAAATTAATTTTTAGATTTTTTAAAAATACCTATTATACATAGGACTATTTTCTTTTTCAAAGTTTATTTGTTTTATTGAGGGCAGACACCCTCAACATGATCTCATCACATTACAATCTCCTTTCCCCAGCCTTCGAGCCAGCCAAGATCTTGAGCACCACAACCTGGCATGTTTCAGGTTGACTCAGGATTGAAACCCACAGTCAGCCATGTGGCTTCCAGCACTTAGTATGCTATCACCTGTGCAACCACAGCTGGCCCAATTTTGCTTTCTTAATCTCTTTCGCAACGAATTTATTATTGGTGTATACAAATGCTACTGATTTTTATGGGTTGGTTTAGTATTCTCTTATTTTACCAAATATATCAGTTCTAAGAGTTTTTTGGTGAAGTGATTAAGCTTATCTATAAATAAAATTACATTGGGGCAAGCAGATGGCATAGTGGTTATGTTGCTGGACACCCACATGGTTGAACATAGTTCAAGGCCAAGATCCGGTGACTTGAAACTCATGTTGGTCCTGTGTGCGTGCATGCTCAAGATCCTGAGAGGAGAATAGAGAAGGGATTGCTGCGTGGCCATTCCTCTGAGGGGTGATTTCTCACTTTCTCTTTCACTGTCTCTGTCTCTGTCTCTCTCCAGCAAGCACATGCACTAAGTTAAAAACCTCTTAAAAAATTATATTGTCTGCAAATGGATAGTTTGACTTCCTCCTGTGCAATTTTGTTGCTCTTTTTTCTTTTCTTTTTTTCCCAATTGTTTCAGCTAGAACTTCCCTACTATCTTGTTTGGTTCTTAGAGGAAACAGCTTTTTTTTTTTTCCATTTAGAGTGATATTTACTGTGAATTTGTCGTATATGGCCTTTATTGTGCTGAGGTATGTTCCTTCTATTACAAACTTGTTGAGAGTTTTTATCATGAAGAGATGTTTTCACTTTCCCTCTCTCTCTCTCTCTGGTGACCACATTAAACACAACACGTTAAAATAATGATAAATAAAATTAAATAAATAATTCTTAAGAAAGAATAATGCTGGTTTTGTAGAAAGAGTTCTCAATCTTTGAGAAGAATTGGTGTCAATTCATGCTTAAATATTTGGTAAAATTTGTCACCGATGCCGTCTAGTCTTCAGCTTTTCTGTTTCTTCCTGGTTCAATCTTGCTAAGGTTTTTATTAAGAATTATTTTATTCAACTTTATTTATTTCTTTCTCCATTTATTTTCATTTGATCAGAGAGGGATAGAGTGAGAGGGAGAGAGAGGGAGAGGGAAAGTGAGAAAGCAAGCTGCCAGGTTCAGGACTGGAACCACAGCTGGCCACGTGGGAGTCCAGCGCCCTTAACCACCACACCACCTGCTGGCCCCGATCTTGGTAAGTTTTATTGTCAAGGAATTTATCTGGTTTTTTTGTTTTTGTTTTTGTTTTTGTTTTTATCAGAGGATGCATGTGTTTCCAAGAGAGAGGAAAAAGAAGAGAGAGAAAGAGAGGACCCTAATGGGGACTATGCTTTAATCCCTCTTCCTTCATTTCTCCATCTTGTCAGGGTTTTGGCATGTATGCACACATGTCCAGTGTGCTTTTCAAGCCACTAGAGCTGGGATTTAAATCATAGTTGGCCATGTGGGATCCACTCTCTTAACCACTGTGTTAAAGGTCCAACTATATGTATCCCTCCTAAGCTTTCCAATCTGTTGACATATAATTGTTCATAATAGTCTCTAATGATCCTTTGTATTTCTGTGGTTTCAGTTCTAATGTTACCTTTTTCATTTCTGACTTACTTTATTTGGAACTTCTCTCTTTTTTTCCTAGTTTAGCTAATGGCTTATCCATTTTGTTTATCTTTTTAAAGGCCAACATTTGTTTAATTGATCTTTTGTATTTTTTATAGTTTAGTTTCAATTTTTTAATTTTTGCTCTGATCTTTATTTCCTTCCTTCTACTAGTTACGAGTTGGGTTTGTTCCCCTTTTTTGGAAGAGTTTTTGGTTTGTTTATTGTTTGTTTGGTTTTTGGCTATCAGGTGTGTGCAGTCACTGGAGAGATAGAGAGAAAGTAAAAAGTCACCCCCCCAGGGGAATAGCCACTCCATAATCCTTTCTCCTCTCAAGATCTAGGGCACACACAAGAACCCAGCATGGGTTCCAAGCCACCGGGTCCAGGACTCAAACCATGGTCAACTACATGGGAGTTCAGCGATGTAACCATTACACCACTTGCTGGCCCTGGTTTGTTCTTTTTCATCTAGCTCCTTGAATTTATTTGATATCTTTCTCTTTTTATCTTGTAACAAACAAAACTGAAAACATAACATATCGAAGCTTAGGGATGGAGCAAAAGCAGCACTAAGAAGGATTTCTATGTTGTTTCCATTTTTGTTTGATACAAGAAATTTTAAATGTTCTTCTTAATTTAATTAATGACTCATTGATTGTTTAGAAGCATGTTGTTTAATTTTCATGTATTTGAATAGTTTCTAAAGTTTCTCTTGACTTATATTTCTAATCTGATTCTGTTGTGGTCAGAAAACAAACTAATTATAAATTCAGGGTTTTTTAAAATTAGTTGAGACTTGTTTGTGTCCTTATATTTGGTTTATACTGGAAAATAATTCATGGGTTGATGTGAAGCATATGTATTCTGCAGTCGGTTTGGCAAAATGTTCCATAGCTATCTGTTAAGTGGGGTCCATTTGGTCTATAGTACAGTGTAAATTTGATGTTTCTTTGTTGTTTTTTTTATATGATATATACAATATTGAGAGTGTAATGTTAAAGTACCCAACTATTATTGTGCTAGAGTCTATTTCTACTTTTAAATCTGATCTTCTTTACCTCTGTATACTGTTTTTTACTTAATGTCTATTTCATATGATGTATGTGTAATTACTACTGTTCACTTTTGGTTTCCATTTGCATAGATATCTTTTTCCATCCTTTCACTTTCAGTCTATGTGTGTCTTTAGAGGTGAAGTGAGTTTCTTATAGGCAGCACATAGTTTGATTTTTTTTTTTTTACATCTTTTCATTGGAAAATTTAATCCATTTACATTTAGGGTTACTATAGATAAGAACGTACTCCTGTCATTTTGTTAGGTGTTTTCTGGTTTATTTATTTATTTATTTTAATGTATTGTTTCTTTCTTCCTTTTGTTGTTTTACTATACAGCTTAGTTTTGTTTTTGTTTCTGTTGTTGTTGTTGTTTTATAGTGAGAAGTTTGATTCTTTTCTCTTTCTCATTTGTGTATCTGGCCTATCTGTGGATTTTGCATGTTTGTATGTTTCCATGTTGGTAATTACCATCCTTCTGCTTGAAGATGTAGAACTCTCTCAAGTATTCCTTGTAAAATCAGCCTCATGGTAGTGAATTCCCTTAGTTTCTGCTTGTATGAGAAATAGTTTATTTCTTCAAAAGTAAAGAACAGGTTTACTGAGCATAGTAGTCTTGGGTGGCAGTATTTTTCTTTTAGAACTTTTACTTTACCATTGCATTATTTCCAGACCTGTATAGTTTCTGCTGAGAAATATTCTGCTAATGTGATTGTAATTCCTTTATATGTAAACCTTGTTTTTCTCTTGTGCTTTTAACACTCTCTCTTTGCCTTTGACTTTGGATAGTTTAATTATAATACGACTTGGTGAGGACCTCTGTGGGATAATATCCATATCTCTTCTAATACTTGAAAAGTTTTCAACTATTACTTCATTAAATAATCTTTCTATCACTGTCTTTGTCTCTTCTCCTTCTGGAATCCTCATAATGTGAATGTTTCTTTCCTTAATGATATTCCACAAGCCCTATAGGCTGTGCTCATTCTTTTTCATTCCCTCCCCCGATATCATCTCAAAAGACTAATCTTCAAAATTAGAAATGCTTTCTTCTGCTTGACTTAGTCTGCTGTTAAAGCTCTCTATTGTATTTTTTACATTTTATCTATTGAGGTCTTCAGTTCAGAAGTTTTTGTTTGGTTCTTTTTTTATAATTTGTTAAATTTCTTTGTTAAATTTCTCATCCTGATTATGAATTTTTTTTATTTTATTGAATTCTCTATATGTTTCAGGCCACCAGAAAAGTCATGATGCATTTTTACTTAGAAAAATAAAATTACAGATAAGTTATTGAATCTCATTAAGTTTTCTTAGGATCACTATTTTGAGTTCCTTTTCAGGCATTTTAAGAATTTCCTTTTCTTCAGAATCTATTACTAAAGAATTAGGGTTCATTAGGGATATCATAATTCCTTGATTTTTTTTCATGTGTCTTGTGCCCCTACATTAATATCTGAGCATTCAGTAAGACAGTCACTTCTTTAATTTTTATGGAGTTATTTTCTTAGGTTAAGTATTTTTTCTAAAGATGTATCTTACAGTGTTGGTTAGGTAGGGTGTTTTGATTTGGGTTCTGGGAGGTCATAGTAGTGTAGTCTCAATGCAATTTATTTGACTGTAGTCAATGTCAATAGTGTCTGTGAATGCTTCATTGTTCTAGACTGCAAGTATTTGTGGTGCTGGAAGTGCTGCTTTGCTGGGGGGTTGCCAGAAGCACTGATTGGCTGACAATAATGGTAGGGGGCAAAGGTGCCAGCCTGCATGTCTTAGGAACATAAACCCAGTATGGAAGGAGGTGGCTTCCCGATGCATGTAGGGTCCAAGAGTGCCAGTCCTTAGATCCTAGGAAGTTCCATAAAGCACACAGTCCACAGTGACAAGGATGGTATGAATGCCTGGATCATCAAGAGCCAGGAATAGTGGGGTTTTCTTTTTTTTTGGTAATTCAAAGTTTGATTCTTTTCTCTTTCTTATTTGTTTATCTGGTCTATCAGTGAATTTGGCATGTTTTTATGCCAAATATGAAGGTGGTGCGGTGGTTGAGAGCGCTAGACTCCCATATGACCAACTGCCATTCAAGTCCCGGGCACGGTTCCCCCCCTCCCCCTCTGTCCCTCTCTGGTCAAATTAAAATAAATAAATAAAGTTAAATAAAATAATTCTTAAAAAAAAAAAAAAAGAGCCAGGAATGCTATCCCATTGTCCCTGAGGAGCTCTTACGAGGTACACAGGCCTAGGCAGTAGAGATGAGGTAGAATCCTAGGACAGAAAGGGCTAAGAGTACCAGTCACAGAACCTTAGATATACATGTGTCAGTTTATCTGTTCCTGGAAGCAGCCACCCCACTTCATTAGATGACCTGTGTCCTGGAATGTGTGGCATTAAATGGACTCAAATATCAGGATCATGATCCTACTGCTCAGTCGTGCTAGAGTGACTGCTGTGGTCACCCATGGTGTGATGTTGACAGGGTCTCAGGAATGCGTATATGTGAGCTATTGGCCTTCAGGGGAGATTTTTCTAGCAATGTCTTTGTTCTTAAAATGGTGCAGTGCAGTAGCAGCTTGGATGGGAGAGGTTGAGTGTTACCCAGCATGAATTTCTCCCCTGGAGTAGTGCAGCTAGTTGGATTCCAAGGAATTCTTTACACTGAGTACTGTGTGGAACTGCACACTGGCCTCTGCCTGAGGCCTTCTGGTGGCAAGAACTGTAGTCATGCACAATGGAAAGACAACTGAGAGGCCAGTTAGGGTCTCTTATCTTTTCCAAGCAAAGAATTGTCATTTCTGGTTCCAGGCTGATCTCAGCTGAGTATTTCATATCTCTCTCAATCTGCCATACCAAGTCTCCATGCTTCAGATGGTTTCATTTATTTCCTTGGTGGATTCCAGTGTTCCTCCTTATTCTCACCACTCAAAGTGAATTTATTTGTTGGTTTATTTATTTGCTGTTTGATTTCTTCTTTGTGGAAGAGACAAGCAGTGGGTACTTCTAGTCAGCCATCTTGATGAGGTCTCTTTATTCTTACTTATACCTTCCATTTATTTTCTACTGTATTTTTGTTTTGACCTGAAGGACTCCTTTTCTTATAAAGTTAGGTGTACTATTTCAGGGTGGGTGGGGGGGAGATTTTTAGAGAGATTTTTGCTATAGGGTACATGCACTCACCAGAGAGATAAAGAGAGAAAGAAAGTGAGAAATCAGCCCTTCCAGGGGGGATGGCCATGCTGCAATCCCTTCTCCTCCACTCTACTCTTGGAATTTTGGGCACACAATGCATGTGCCTGGCATGAGTTTTAAGCTGGAAGATCTGGGACTCGAACCACAGTCAACTATGTGAGAGTCCAGCAATGTAACCATTATGCCATCTGCTGGTCCCAGATCTACTAGTAATAAACTTGCTGAGCTGTCATTTATATGGAATTATTGATCTAAGTATTTTTCTTTCAGGATTTTGTTATCCCACTGCCGTCATGTCTCCATTGTTTCTGAGGAGCAATGGGTTGTTAATCTTATTGAGAATCCCTTGTAATAATGAGTCATGTCTTTCTTGTTGCTTTCTTTTCTTGTTTTTAGAATTCAGCAAATTTGACTATAATGTGTATCTGTGTGAATCTTTCTGTGTTTATCTTTCTTGAAGTTATTGAGCTCCTTGGATGGGTATATTTATATATTCTCTGATTTGGGGAGATTTCTGTCATTATTAATTCAAATATATTTTTGTTCTACTTATCTTTCTCTTTACCTTCTGTAACTCCTATAATGAGTACATTAGTATTCTTGATGATATCCAACACATCCCTCATACTCTGCTCATTTTTTTATTCTTTCATACTTCTGTACCTCAGACTGGATCATTTCATTGTCTTATCTTCAAATTAATTAATCCTATATTTTGACTGTTCAAATCTGCTGTTAAAACTCCAGTGAGTTTTTCACTTCAGTTACTGTACTTTCAGCTTTGTTTGCTTCCTTTTTATAACTTCTTTTTGTTGATATTCTTATTTTATTCATATGCTTCCTTTTTATAACTTCTTTTTGTTGATATTCTTATTTTATTCATACATTGTATTCCTGATTTTCTTTAGTTTTTTGCCCATAATTTTTTTCAAGTTCATTGAACATATTTAAGATAGCTGATTTAACAGCTTTGACTAATGACTCTAACTTGTGGAATTTTTCAATAATTGTTTCTGTCAAATTTGTTTCTATTTCTTTATATATTTGGTTTTTATTGTTGTTAACTGGATACATTGAGTACTCTGTTATTGTAACTCTAGAAATCTAATACTTCCATACCTCAGGGATTGCTGGTCTTGCTTGATGAAGTCTACAGCTATTCATTTTTAATGTTCCCAAACTATTTTTGCACCAAAGGTATTCTTTGTTTTGCATGGTCACTGGAGTCTCTGTTATCTCTGGAGTCAGCCAGTAAACTGATAGATTTTCAATTTTTTTTTTAATCAAAAATGTGGGAGGAGAAGGAGAGAAATGATTCTGTTTCTTTTCAAAGCTAGTTCTTGAATTAAAATCATTCAATTTAATTTTTTTTGACTTTACAATGGTGCAAGAACAATATATGTTTAGTGAAATTGTACAAGTACCCATTCAACCATTCTTTCTTTCACTTTCAGAACAGTATACAAGAAAAGTATAAATTTGCTATAAACATCATCTGAGAAAAAGACAATTTAAAGTTAGAAAAGCCTAGCAGGAAGGTTAGAATCAGAAGACCAAGGTATTATCACTAAATGAGACACATCTTCCAAAGTATCAAGAGAAAACAACAGCTCTCAGGTTCAAGGAATGTTTGATCAAGAGAAACACTGAGTCTGAGGGCAGAGAAGCCCAACACTCCTTTTCTTATTGTATGGAAACTCTTCACTTAACATTCAGCTGCTTGGTGGCTTGTGGCATTCCCATATTGTGGTCCTGTTTGGTCATTTAACTTGCATATCATTTAACTTCTGTTGTGACATATGTTCTTTGCTGCAGCATAATTAGATCCTTTCTTAAACTTTATAATTAAGCTTAAGGAAGAGGAAAAAGAAGAAAAGGGGATGGGGAGGGAAGTATTAATGTTCAGGGGCTACCATAACATTATTATAGATTTGGTGGCTCAAAACAGCAGAAACTTAAAATTTTATAGTTCTAGAAACCAAAAGTACAAAATCAAAGTGTTGGAAGGCTGTAACCAGCAGTGGGTCCTGCGCGGGCCTCCCCAGGCCCTGTG
>NW_006159926.1:804871-818336 GCF_000334495.1 Tupaia belangeri chinensis | reverse complement strand
GGAAGGCATGGAGGGCAACCATGGATGCCAGGGACAATGGAGGAGGAAGATGGGACATAGCAGAGGGTGGGGGATGGGGAATCAGGGATGGCAAGACAAAGGGCAAGGTATGCAGGATGTAAGAATTGGAAAATTATTTGCTGAGAACATGTATGTTGATGTGCTTGATTGAACCAATGCACAGTGTATTTTGGATGGAAAATTCATTTGTGTGTTGTGATGGTGTATAGTGAATTAATAAAAAAAAAAAAGTCTATACAAAGGAAAAAAAAAAAAAGAACCTCAAAAAAAAAAAAATCAAAATCAAAGTGTTGGCAGAGTCATGCTCACTCTGAAGGCTCCAAATCCTTCCTTACTTCTTCTAGCTCCTAGTGTTTCAGGCATTTCTTGTCTTGGTGCAATATAACTCCAATCTCTGTCTCTGTCTTCACATGGCCTCCTCCTTTGCATGTCTGTGTATCTGTTTCTCAGCTCTAGTCTCATAAATATATCAGTCATTGGATTTAGAGCCCACCATAAAGTCAGAATAATCTAAACTTAAGATCCTTCACTTAATTGCACTTGTAAAACACTATTTCCAAATAAGGTCAAATTCCCAGTAATCAAGGTGTGGTAGAGTACAAAAATATATTTGGTCTTTGCTCTTGGTTTCTGACACATATCTTCTAAACACTTTGAAATTTCCTGAGGGATAATATTATCTTTGATTACTTGTAATAGGCCACTTTTTAAAAAAAATTTTTTCTATAGAGTTCAAGTGTTCATTTGAAACAGGGACAGAGACTAGGCAGGGAGAATGAGAAAGCACCCCACAGGAGAGATGACCACACCACAATCCCTTGTGACTGGTTTCTGAAGTTGGGGATAGTCTTATAGGATTAAGTTTTAGCCCATGAAGTCTGTACTAACTCAAGAGTTAGAATTGAACTGAATTGTTGGATATTTAGTTTTGGTATCAGAGAGTGAAAGGATTAGTTGGTATCAGAGACAAATGTGCCACAAAAGTTAGAATTTATCTTTTTTTGGGGGGAGGGGGTACATAATTTAACCCACTACAAAACAAAAGAAAAATAAAGCAAGATCTTTGTTTCTCCAGAAAAAAAAAATTTAAGTTTCATTCTATTTTTTTCCATGAGATAAACAGAAAGCTGGAGAGACAGAAAGAGGGGCACCCTCAACATGTCCCCATGCCATGATCCACCCCCAGCCCCCAAAGTGCTCAGGGAGGTCAAGGATTGCAAACTCAGGAAACTACATGGGTCTACCACTCAGCCCCCTTCCCACAAAATTCAATAATACTGAGTACATATTAATGAAATCTATGAATATGTTGTTTATGAGCTCAACCTAAGACAGCAAAGTCAAGAAATTAATGGGTGTCTCACATGGAGATTTCTTTTGCCTCTTATTAGACATGAAATCTTTGCCCAAACTTTGTTTTTTAAAAGTTGATACAACTCCCTCAAGACTTACTCCATCTTCTTATCAGTCCTGAGTTTACATTGCAGGTGGTCTTTGGGGAGGATGGGCAGGAAATATGGACGACATATCCTAGGGGTGAAATCTGTGAGCTGATCTCTGTAATTGTGACTGTGGCTAGAACGAAGGAAGCATTCTGAGAGCTGGAACAACATTCAGGCTGCTCTCAGTTCTCCTCCTGGGCTATCCCCTGCAGTTTCTTGCCATTTAAAAAAAAATAACTGGTTTAGGTTCACGGCCAAGGTCAGCCATCAAAAGGGAGACCATTGTTCTCAACCTCACAAATTTCTCTTCTTTCGTGTTATTGCTCCGTTTTCTAACACTATGCTTTCTCTCCCTTTCCTTTAAAAAAAAAAAACAAACATTTCCTTTCACAGACATGTAATTTTGTCTTGCACCAATGCCACGAGGTAGGTATCATTATTGCTATTTTACAGAGGGTGAAATGGGGCCCCAAAGAAGTAATATAAAGTTTCAGAGATTCAGTTGTGGCTCTGGGAGTCAGACACAAGTACCAAATATCATGCTTTTCCCTCTCCCCCATGACATCTTTGTTTCTAGTTCTGTTTCCTTCTTCTCCTTTTCCTCCATTCTCATGGCACTCAAGTTCTTAGAACATGCATCCATTACTTTAAGACCTATGGTTCTCAATAATCCGTGTATCAAAACTACCCAGGGAACTTTTAGGAAAGCTGATGACTGAGCCCCACCCAGGTTAATCAAATCATTACCTCTGGGCCAGGTGTGGCCTGGACATCAGCATTTTGTCAAAGTGTCCCCAGCTGATTCTGATGTGAAGCCATGCTGCAGAGGGCTGCCCCTCTTCCTAGCCACAGAAATAAAACAATCACTCTCGCAAGCATGATCAGAGCTTTGATGTATTACTTAGTAAACCCAGCTGACTAAAATCAGAAGTAAAGAGACCAATGAGACTTACAAGAGAGTCATCTGACGGGGCTAGATGGCGGCACAGAGGTAGAGCACCACTCTACAAGACTGATTCACATGGGTAGGTTCTGGGTTAGTGTCTAGGGACCTCTCTCAACACACCAGGCACACACATGCCCATGATTCCATATGGCTAAAGTTGGGGGTGAATGGTGATCTCTTTGCCTCAATCTCTCCCAATCACAAAAGAAAGAGAAACTTTAAAAAAGAAAAAATGGTCATTTGCACTAACATGTTTAATGCCCTCCCTTCCCATGTCCTACCGAATGGATCAGGGAGTTACACTAAGCAGAAAAAAAGTCTGACACTATCATAAAGTGAGGAAGAATTATATCAATAGACAAGAAACTTTGAGGAAGGCTGAGCAATGTGGTGCCAGTGAAAAGGGTTAGATCAACGTAGTAACAACTGACCAGTTACAGTGGTATTCTGGCAGACACGCCTCTGGCAGGCGGAGGCTGCACAGGGAGCCCATATTAGATTCCAGCCCACCCTAAAAGCTGGACATGGAGGTGTACGTCTTCTCAGCCACTCAGGAGCCTGAGGAAAGAAAGTCACGACATAGTGAGACCCTGTTTAAAGGGGAAAAGTACTGATAGCCACTTTTCAACACTGACCAAGAAAGACCTTGTGGGTAAGTGGGTGAAATCCAAAGATCTGGGAGATTCTCAGTTTAAATTGGAGGGGCTGACAGGTGCCATTGTGGTTAAGGTGCTGGACTCCCACGTAGAAAACTGGGGTTCATGTCCCAGACCTGGAGGCTTGTTTTCCTACTTTCCCTTACTCTTTCTGGTCAAATTAAACAAATAATTATAATGATAATAAATGAAATAAAATATTTTTTAAAAAGTAAAAGACTTGAACTAGAAGAGAAAGGGACTGTGAGACAAATGATGGGACTGCCACAATAAAGCAGTTTGACCACTAAGCTTCTGCCTGCACATCAGGCCTATGGCCTATGAACTTGGGGGACCCAAGGAAGTACTCCCATTGCCTTCCCACAAGAGGCCCAAAAGAAATTCTATCTTATTTGGAAAAGGAATGAATTCCTGAGGCAAAACTGTCTTTTAAACAAACCTCTCCCAGCTGAATAGATCCCTAAGAGAGGAAAATAAAACTTCCAAAAATATAAAAACTTGAAATTTCTCTCTTGGGGACCACCAGGTGGTGTGGTAGTTAAAATGCTGAATTCCCACATAACTGACCCTGGTTCAAGTGCTGGACCCAGCAATTTGAAAATCAGTAAGTAAGTAAGTAGATAAATAAATAAATAAATAAATAAATGTGGTTTTTGTTTTTGTTTTATTTTGGGGGAATTAAGAGAACAGAAACCAACACAATCATTGACAAACCCATCCATCTCAAGTCTCCAAGCTGAGTAAATAAAGATCTCCTTCTGAGGGCAAAAGCAAATCAGGCAAACAATTAAAAATCATATATGAACACATGTAGTGCACAAAAAGAAAAAACACTTTTGAAGATTCAGAACAAACGTTTTTCTATTAAATAAACTTAATCCCAAAAGCAGGAGGTAAATTTAACATAATCTTTTTCTTCTTTCTTTCTTTTTTCTTTCTTTCTTTCTTTCTTTCCTTTTCTTTCTTTCTTCTTTCTTTCTTTCCTTAGGTTATTTATCTACCTATTTATTTATTTCTTTATTTATTGAGAGAGAGACTGGTACCCTTGACAAGATCTTAAAATGGCTTGCATAATCCTCCTCCCAACCTCCCAGTCAACCTGGATCACAGGCACATTTGGGTTCACTCCGCATGTTCAGGTCAACCTGGGACCCACACTTGGACCTTCCACATAGCTCCAGCATTATGCAGCAGCGCCCTACTGCCTGCACAACCAGAGCTGAGCCCCTAACACAATCTTAAATTTGGATTTTCAAAAATATTGAAAGTACAGGGACCAGCAGTTAGCATAATGGCTATGTTGCTGGACTCCCAGGTAGTCAACCGCAGTTCGAGTCCCGGACCCAGTGACTTAAACTCATGCCAGGCGCGTGTGTGTGCGTGCCCAAGATCCCGAGAGGAGAACAGAGGAGAAAGGATTACAGCGTGGCCATCCCCCCGGGGGATGATTTCTCGCTTGCTCGCTTTCTGTCTCTCTGTCTCTGTCTGTCTGTCTGGCAAGCGTACGTGCCCTATAGCAAAAAAAAAAAAAAAAAAACTTCTCCAAAAAAAAAAAAAAATTGGGGAACCAGCAGTTAGCGCAATGGCTATGTCGCTGGACTCCCACATAGTCGACCGTGGTTCACATCCCAGACCCGGTGGCTTAAAATTCACGCCGGGCGTATGTGCGTGCATGCCCAAAATCCCGAGAGGAGAATGGAGGAGAAGGGATTGCGGCGTGGCCATCCCCTCTGGAGGATGATTTCTCGCTTTCTGTCTCTCTGTCTCTCTCTGTCTGGCTGGCGAGCACACGCGCCCTATAGGGAAAAACCTCTCAAAAAAAAAAAAGTTGAAAGTACGTTATAAAATAAATGATACATGGGGGAAATCATTGCAAATATTCCTATCAAATGAAAGTCATATTCACCAAAAATATTTTTTAGTTTGCTATAGGACACACGTGCTCACAGACAGAGAGGGAAGTGAGAAACCACCCATACCCCCAAAGGGAATGGCCACACCACAATCCCTTCTTCTCTATTCTTCTCTCAGGATTTTGGGCACACATGCCCAGCATGCTTTTCAAACCACTGGGTCCAAGATTCAAACTGTGCAGCCAGTCATGTAGGATCCAGCTATTCTAACCACCACATATCTTACTGGCTTTCACCAAAATATGTTTTAAATCAGCCTTAATCTGAGCAGTCTGATAGATCAAAATTTCCAAAGATAGCAAATGAGTCAGTCTGCATATTCATTTGCAATGTGACCTTCTCCTTCAATCAAGAGAAGTCTACTTCTTCATATCGTTGAATCTGGGGGTCCCTATAACTTCTCTGAACAACAGAATATTCTAGAAGCTACACTGTGTCCAGTTCTGGGCAACTTTTGCCTTCTGCTCATGGGCTGTCAGCAGCCATGTAAAACATGTGGCCACGCTGAGGCCACCAAGCTGGGAAAGTGATCTACAGAGGGTAAGAGTGAAAATAGAGACAGAAGCAGAGAGGGCAAGGAGACCAGCCATGGCCATGACTAGGCCAGTGTGAAAGTAGACCCGCCATCCCTGCTGCACCAGCTGAGTCATGCGATCAAACATAGCCAAGCTTACTGAATTCCTCTGAAAACCATGAGCAAAATAAAATGATTGTTTCTAGCCATGACCTCTTGGGATAGTTTGTTACCCAGAAATAGATGTTCGGCAGAAGCAACCAATAGCAGGCTGGGGTGTCTTACAGCACCCTTGGTGAGTGCCTTTTGGAAACCCCAGGCCCTCTTCCTAACAGCTCTGAGAATGCTGGCAGCCAGGATAATGCCCCTCCAGGCAACGGACTGGCAGAACCTCCTCTGAGAAATCTGACCAGCTCTAGTGGACAGACGTAAAGCCATCACCTGGAGATTCCCACAGTCACCCTGCAGAGAAGCTCACTTTCCACAGGAGCTCCCCACTAGACACAGAGCTCCCATGCAGCTAAAGGAGCACAAACAGCCCAGGATTACTACGCAACTGGAAAAGCGTTAAGCATTAAAAAGAGAGACCAAACACACGGAGAAGCAGGGGGCCAGGAAAGGTGGGCAGTGATAGAGACTAGCAAGGAAAAGAAAAGCAAAACCCAAAACCAAAACAACAGGGCCAACCTGTAGCATGGTGGTTGAGGTAACTGGATCCCACATCTTGAGTAGCTGTGCTATTTCAGTCCCGGACCTGGTGGCTTGAGAAACACACTGGTCACATGTGCGTGCATGCCCAGAATCCCAAAGGAAGGGAAAAATGGAAGGAAAGGATCATAGCGTGACCATGCTCTATAGAGTGCTTTCTCTCTCTCTCTCTCTCTCTCTCTCTCTCTCTCTCTAGCAAGCACACATACTCCCTGCCAACTTAAACAAAAACAATTATATGATCCTTGAAGCCAGAGACATAGAACATAGTGCACCCCTAAAACAAGAACAGGCTACTATTAAAAGGAAAAAGTAGACATAAAACACAAAAGATTTATTCGAAATTAAAAATATAATGATATAAATGAAGAGAAGGTTTGGAAGATAAGTGGAAGAAACTTGTTAGAAAGAGCAGGACTGGCCCCATGTGCAGCAGTTACGCACTGCAGAGGAAGCCACATCCCATTCAGCCCACCAGGGTGCAAGTCATGGTGCACACACATGTACTCAGGATCCCGATGGGACGGAGAATTGGAGGAAAAGGGATTGCGGCAAAATCAGGCCTTGTCGGAGGGTGAGGGCTTGCTTTCTCCTCACCCCCACCCCTGTCCCATTTCACTCATGCATACGCACACGCTCTGGCATTAAAAAAAATTTAAAGAAACAAGAAGAGAAGAGTGAAATGAAAAAGAAAAGAAAAAGATTATACCAGAAGATCACTACAGACCGACATTATCTATTTCGTCCAAAGATAAAGCGTTCCAAAGACAGAAAATGAATGGGAGGAAATACCAATAAAGTAATTCAAGAAAATGTCCCAGAGTTGAAGGGCATGACCTCCGTCAAGTCACAGAACCATGGACGTTCCCAGCAGCAGTGAGAAAAGGAGATTCCGCAAAGGAGCGAGAGAGCGACCAGGAGAGAAAGGTCTTAAAGAATAAGACATCAAATGACATAGAACTTCTCAACAGCAACTCAGGGATGTAAGACAATGGAGCAGCGCCTTCCAAACTCTGAAAAATTATTTCCACCCTGGACTCGCTGACCTAGACAAACAATGCGTCAAGGGCATGTATAGAATGTTCAAATATGAGACTGCAAAAAAATGAAACTCCCACACACTTTTCTTAGGAAACTACTGGAGAGTGTTTCAGAAAACAAAGGAATTAGCCAAGCAGGAGGAAGAGATGAGATCCAGGAAACAGGCTTCCACACAGCAGAACAATACAGGGAATTCCCAAGATGTTGTGAAGGGAGATCTCAGAATGACAGCAGCCAATCCAGACAGGAGCTCCTCAGGGGGCTCCAGGGCAGACTCCCCCAGATGAGGAAACGCAATGGCTGGTGTGAACTCACACCGTGCAAGTGTGAGCACATACCTCCAGCCAGCCTTTAGGTAGGCAGCCCCAAGACCTGTGCCTATACCCAGGCTTCACTTCCCTTCCACCGTCCTGTCCTCCAAGTCAACCCCTGCTGTCTTGTGCCTCCTGGAGTAGAGCTCATACTGCATTAAATGATCCCTGACTACTACCGTCCTCTCCAACCATCTTTGCTTTCTCTTTTTATTTTTTTCAAGTGTATGCAGTTTATATGGCATGTCTTGATTATAAGCTATTCTGAATTTACGCTACTATTTCACATGTAATTGACAATCTGCATGAGAATAAGGCCATACCCTGTGCTCTCACATGTCCCCATGTCCCCAGCATCCCTACCACAGGGCAGCCCGCAGTGTGGACCCAGAGATGGCTGGTTGTTATGGTGCTATCACCAAGCATCTGTGCATTTCTATAATGCTCGTCACAGAAACTAGGGGAGGTCGTAGGTAGGCAGAGGAGAGAGACTTTTACACTAGGAATTCAAGTGCAGAACAAGGTGCTGTTTCCTCGGAACTCCAACACATTCATTATCATAACTGCTCAGTTCAGATCCCCTCTTGTCTTCAGTTTTATTTGAATTTTTTTCCCTCTATCCTTCATCCCCATGACCTGTCTTCTCCCTCCTTCCCCACCCAATATACACCCATCTAATGTATTAGGAACTTGCCCTCAGAAATATGAAAATATGATATTATATGTATGCATATGGTTTTTTTTTTTAGAGGTTTTTGCTATAGGGCACATGCGCTCTCCAGAAAGACAGAGAGAGACAGAGAGACAGAAAGTGAGAAAGCACCCCCGGCCCCAGGGGAGATGGCCACACTGCGATCCCTTCTCCTCCATTCTCCTCTTGGGATCTTGGGCACGCACACACACGCACCCAGTGTGAGTTTAAGCCACCGGGTCTGGGCCTCAAACCACAGTCGACTACGTGGGAGTCCAGCAACATAGCCATTATGCTAACTGCTGGTCGCTGCATATGCTTTTTAATTAATTTCGTATTTATTCTTTTTTTTTTTTTGAGAGAGAGAGATTTTTGCTATAAGGTGTGTGCACTCACCAGAGAGACAGAGACAGAGAGACAGAAAGCAAGAAATTACCCCCCCCCCCCAAGGGGGATAGCCACACCACAATCCCTTCTCCTCCATTGTCCTCTCGGGATCTTGACCATGCACGCACATGTGCCCAACATGAGTTTTAAGCTGCCAGGTCCAGGACTCAAACCGTGGTACTCTCACAGCGTGGAGGTTCAGTGATGTAATCATTATGTCATCTGCAGGTCCCAGTTATTATTATTATTTTTTAATTTGACCAGAGAAAAAGGGATAGTTAAAAAGCAAGCCGCCAAGTCTGGGATTCAAACTGTGGTTGGTCAAGTGAGAGTCCAGCACTTCAACCACCATGCCACCTGTATGCTTTTGTTTTAATCTCAGACAGGGTCTCACTATGTTGAGCTCATAACCCTCCTACCTCAGCCTCCCTTGGAGCTGGGCGTACGGCACACACCACTGGGCCCAGCTTCTGCATGCATCCTTAAACACCATCGAAACGCTGGCGCCCTACCGATCGTGTCCCGTCACTCCCGTGTTCACTCAATCCTCTCTCTGAACGACTGTGTCCCATCACTGCTTTAATTGCTCATGGTATTCTACCATAAGGTCCTCTCATACATTATCCACTCCCCAACTGATGGGTGCCCACATTGCCTCCAATTCCCTGGGGCCCCAAATAATACTAGGAGAAAAATCTTTACACATGTCTGACTCCACAGGACCTGTACAAGTTCTCCGGCATGTATTAGGATGACGTACATGCAATATGTACAGTCATGCGTCATGTAACGATGCTCTAGTCAACGATAGACTGCATACACTATGGTGGTTTCAGAAAATTATAAAAAGCCATACCACAGGGCCAGCAGGTGACATAGCAGTTAAGGTGCTGGACTCCCACTTGGCTGACCATGGTTCGAGTCCCAGACCTGGCAGCTTGGTTTCTCACTTTCAAACTCTCTCTCTCTCTGAGGAGCTCATATGCTCTGTAGCAAATTAAAAAATAATAATGATAAATAAAATTTTAAAAATTTTTTTTAGGAAAAAAATAAAAAGCTCTACCATGGGACAAGTAGATGGTGTGGTGATTGAGGCACTGGATTTCCATATGGCTGACCATGGTTCTAGTCCAAAATCCAACAGCTTGAAAATCATGCCAGGCACATGTGCATGTGTGTCCAAAATCTTAAGAAGAAAACAGAGAAGCGATTTCTGTGAGGCCACCCCTTTGAGGGGGGAAGGGCGAATGATTTCTCACTTTCCATCTTTTTGCCTCTCTTTGGTGAGTGTACATGCCCTGTGGTAAAAAACTATAAAAAGAAGGCTATTCCCTACAGCCTACGTGGGTAGCAGGCTCTACCTGGCGGTTTGGGTAAGTTCATTCTATAATGTTCACATGATGATGAATTCGCCAAACGTGCATCCCCCGAAGGATCCCCGTCATGACCATATGTGGCCGTGCTTTTGAGTGGATCTCCAGAATGGCTCACCCATGTCGCTTCCACCAGCTACATGTGAGAGCTGGCTCAATTAATTTAAAACGTCTGGACGCACAGTTGCTTGCACAGTAAACACACCCACACGCACATGTGCACACACACACTGAGCTAGACGTGCCCTGCCCCGAGGCTAACAGCTACTCCAGCCAGCACAGACGCCCCCTTTGCCAGGTGTGGCTGAATGAAATGTCCCCTGCTTTCCTGCCGCACCCTATACTTTGTCATCCAGGTCCTGCATGGGCCTTCTTCCTGCCCCCCACCTGGGACGCATACCTACCTTTCCTGTGGGGCTCGTCTGTGCCCTCTGCCCCCTCCAAGGTGCCCTGTGCCCTCCATATGCCCACATTGGCGCTTGGAGATCCCACGCCTTGGCCAGCCTCTCCTGATTCCGCCTCAGCTGCAAAATGCAGGCAGCTGCGTGGAGGAGATGCTAGCTTCAACTCAAGACAAGAACACAGAGCACCTGAGAAAGAACACGGAGCCTCCTGCCTCCACCCCAGAGACCCCAGGCCCCTCCGCTCCCCCCCTCCTGCCCGCCATCTGGGGTCCACCTCAGAATTGACAAACTCCTGCCTGGTCACATCTGGCTGAAGAGAAAGAAACAAGGAGTTCGGAGACCTAAACTAATAGGCAGCACTTGGCACGCACAATAGAAGCAGCTGCTGTTTATAGCCCTTTTTAAGGGTGGCCTCAAGCTGGACCTCACACTTCCCCTCCCTGTGGGGCATTGTTTTACACAGAGCATCTGCAGCCTCACAATCTTGCAACTCAAAAAAAAAAAAGAAAAGAAAAGAAAAAGAAAAAAATCCACACATCTCATGCATCTCTGAAACTAGAACAAAGTCTCCCTGGGAAAACTTCCAGACCGTTCCTATTCACGAGGCAGGTCCATACTCTTCTATGCCTCACTTTCTCTATCCAGTCAATGGGACCAGAACGCCAGCCAGTCAGCTCGCTTGTTTCCAGTAAAAACGATAGCCCACGAAGCTTTCTTCTAAATAACGAGGTTTGAAAGATTTCCAATTTCTGAACTAGGGAAAAAGAACAGCATGATTTCAGGTTGCCAGTTCAAGACTAATATCTCGCTGCCTAAGAGGCAAGTTTCAAGGCCCGTCCTGCTTGGTATTGTTATCTGTGCATCTTTTCTGACCCCAGGGTTTCTCTTCCCTGGTCTTGTACCCATAGAAACAAGCCTGGCGTTGGCAGGTGGCAAGAAGGCTCTGCAGGCATCAAGGCATCATCTGACTCCGCCAGGGCTCTTCCAATACCCAGCCTCGATTTTAGACACCTGAGCTGGCTCCAGTGGGCAAGGTGGCGCCTAATTACCTCCCTTCTGTTTTTTCGCTTCTCTCCTCTCTTGTCCTCTCCCCTCCCCACCCCCTCGGAGGACAGCCTTTCCAAGAAATAGCACACACACGCACACCTGGCACGGTGAGATAGGAGGTTCACCATGGATACCGGCTACCATTCCCACTCCGGTGGCGGCTCCTGGGAATAAGTAACTATGTCTAGAATGCTACCAACTCCAGATGTGCACCGACAGTGCCTTGAGACCTGGCTTCCCTGGCTCATTATGCCTATTTTTTTTTCCACAAGTTTCATATATGCATATCAAGCTTTCAGAAGGGGAAAAAATTGGAAATGGTAATCTTCCTTTTAATATGCTACCACATGCCAGCCCCGAACAGCTGTGCACACACAACACGTTGGACTGGACATGAAATATAGCCCAGGACTATTTTTTAAGCATTCATTCCCAGGACTTACAAAACACATTTAGTTGGAGGGAGGTCACACAGTCTTCCTTCTGCATAAAAAGGTGGCTTTGAAATAGGTACGGCCATCTGGAAACAGCCTCCTCCGCTATTGATATGTAAAATGCACGTATTACACCATCTTGCTCGGACTGTGCAGCGGGATGCTGAGGCACACGGGGCTGTAATTGTTGAAATATACAGCCTCTGGGTCTCTGTAGTGCTTACCTTGCTCTACGAAACCATTTGCCAACAGCCGAGGTGACTCTGGACAGGCTAGGGAAGCAATCTGCTCACAGGAGCTTTTGTCTGTGTGAAGGACGGTTCTGGAGTCCAGATTTTGGGGAAATCATTTGAAGACTCTCCACTGCTGCTCCAGACTTGCTAATAGGAATGAATACATTAAGTGCTGACCAGAAGTAAACAGCAAACATACTATGGAAATAATGACCCCCACCCTACTGCCCATTGTAGTCAAGCATTTGCCTCATAGCCCTGTAGGATGCAGATCCTGCTCTAAGAAATGGTTTTTGTCCTGCATTGAAAAACCAAGAGCAGTTGCTCCTACTGTGCTAATTGATCTCCATGTAATCAGCGGGTGACTCTGTTAAGTTTCTTAATATTTGCTCCTTAGAATGAGCATCTTCCCTGGGCCAGCAGGTGGCATGGTGGTTAAAGTGCTGGACACTCCCAGATGGCTGACCATAGTTTGAGTCCTGGACCTGGTGGCTTGCTTTCTCATTTTCTTTCTCTCTGTGGGTCTGCCTTTCTCTGGCCAAATTAAAATAAATGAATGAATAAATAAAATTAGATAAATAATTCTTTAAAATATGAGAATCCTCCCCTTCAAGAATCTATTCATTGCACAGACTTTATCCAAACAAATTCTTTTTTAGAAGTTTGTTTATTCACTTCTTCTATGAGAGACTGAGAGAGAGAAAGAGACAGGCACCTCCATCAGGATCCCCATCTGTGCCATTCTTAGCAGGACCAGATCCAAGGATATATGCAGGCTCCTGGCATGTTCAGGGAGGTCCTGGGCTGTGAACCCAGGACCTTTTTTTTTTCCTTTTTGGAGAGGTTTTTGCTATAGGGCACGTGCGCTCGCCAGACAGACAGAGACAGAGAGATAGAAAGTGAGAAATCACCCCCCAGGGGGGATGGCCATGCCGCAATCCCTTCTCCTCCATTCTCCTCTCGGGATCTTGGGCACGCATGCACACACACCCGACATGAGTTTTAAGCCCCCAGGTCCGGGACACAAACCATGGTCGACTACATGGGAGTCCAGCGACATAGCCATTACGCTAACTGCTGGTCCCTCCAGGGCCTTTTTTAAGCAAGTCACCGACCTTGCCAGTGGACCACCACCTGGCCTCCTCAATGAGTTCTTGACCATTGGAGCTATTTAACTTTTGTGTTGTTTCTCCATTTTTATTTCCTAGACTTGATTTTACACTCTGGTTTTTTTTTTTTAATGAATTATTTATTTATTTGATTCCATTTGTTATTATTATTATTTTTTAATTTGACCAGATAGAGACAGAGAGCAAGAGAGCGAGAGAGAGAGAGAGAGAGGGC
>NW_006159926.1:798893-804857 GCF_000334495.1 Tupaia belangeri chinensis | reverse complement strand
TCGAGAAAGTAACCCCCCAGATCTGGGACTCGAATCGTGGTTAGCGATGTGAGAATCCAGCGCCTTTAACCAACATGCCACCTGCTGGCCCCTCACTTCTGTTTTTTTAAAGTGGGTACATATATATGACATAGAATTTAGATATTATACATATAAGTGTGTGTGTATATGTGTATATATGTGTGTGTATATATGTGTGTGTGTGTGTATATATATATGTATATATACGATATATATATATATATATCGTATGTAGAATTCTAAATACCTTGGAATTTAAAAGACCTGGCCAAAGTCTGTAAATTTTAGTTAGACAGGATGAATAAATTCTGGCGAGCTATTGTACAGTCTGGTGACTATAGTTAATAATATTGTATTGTATGCTTGAAAATTGCTAAGAGAGTAGATCTTGAGTGTTCTCACCATACACAGACAAAATGATAACTATAGTAGGTGATGGATAGGTTAATTAGCATAATTATGGTAATCACTTCACTATGTATACATATATCAAAACATGATGTTGTACATCTTAAATATATACAATTTTTAATTGTCAATTATACCTCCAAAAGGCTAGAAAAAAATGTTAATGCCATCCCAAAAGAAATCCCAGGAAGAATACAGAGCTCTGGAGTAACTCAAAGGGTTAAGCTGTTGAATGTACAAATAGCAGGGCTCCTGTTACAGGGGAGAGGGAGGGCTAGAGCAGCGCTGGAAGGGGGAGACCACTGTAGGTCAGCCTGTCCTTTACGGGGCAAGAGCTTGAAAGGGGCTAATAAACCCAGCAGCCTATGGCAAAGGTAATTTATTTTATATTCCTACTCATCACATGCAATATTTTTGGAGGAGGAAAGCAAATATAATTCAAAGAAAATGATAAACAATAAAAAACAATATCTAGTGATGTTTCCACCCTGCGTTAGGAGACCACGTGTCTTTCTCTCCCCATTGGGGTGCGTCTCGCATCCTCTCTGTATGCCAATATCTTGGAGGTGCCCACTTAGGAGGCTCGGAGTTGGGGGGATGCAGGTCTGCCTGGCCAGGGTCAGCGCGAATCCCCTGGGATAAGCTGCTCCAGGTGTGGGCACACAGGCGTGTCTGCACAGGCACCTCCCAGCCCACTCCGTGGAAGGCAGGTCCACTTGGCTGTGAGTCAGCTCTGGGCTGGGAGTGATTTCTAAGTGGATGGTTTTCAGTCCGACAGCCTGATCCACACAGGGGACAGCCCCTGGGCTCTGAGGAGAGGCTGTGCCCAGCATGGCTCGCACTTGCTACATTTTACATGGATGAGGTCATTGGACTGCAGATGAGGTAACTGTGCAGGCTGCCGTGAGCTGGAAGAAGTTCCCACATGACCATTCATGTAAACACAGCAAGGTCCCCACAGGCCGCTGACAGCTGGGCTCTGCTGCTGCCTGCAGAGCTGTGGGAGCCTGGGACTCCCGGAGCCTGTCCACACTCTTAAAGGAACCAGCTTGCTGCCTGAGCTCACATCACATCCACCAGGACATCGGTCCACCACCCTCCTCTGAGAGCAGCATCCCTGTGGAAGTTGGCTGTCTGGCCAGGTGGTAGGCTCCCACAGGGGCAGGGGTGAATAAGAACTGCCCCTTACGAGAGGCCTTTCTGCGGTGGAGGGCCTGCATGCCATGCATTGGTGCTCTGTAAGGCAGCTCGAGACCTCTCCGCACTCGCCCGGCAGAGGTGGTTTTACCATGCGAACAAGGAGACATGTGTCCTAATGTCTAAGAGAGAAATATGGCTGAGGGGCAGTCGTGGTGCAGCAGGAACTGTGCCGTGATGCCGGACCCACATGGCCCGGTCCTGGGGAGCCCCTAAGGCCTCCCTGTACACCCAGGGCACACGTGGCTGTAACCATGGCTGGCTGAGGCAGGGGGTGCATCAAAGAGGAACCTCTGGGAGTGCTTGTCTGTCTCTCTTTCCATTTTTCTCTGCTTTTCTCATAGAAGCAATAAATGCCTGAGAAGAAAGTTTTTAAAAACCAATAAAGAAGGGTGGTTAAGGGACTGGACTCCCACATGGTCGACCACAGTCCAAGTCTTAGACCAGGCAACTTGCTTTCTCATTTTCCCTCTCTCTTTTTCTATCTCTTTCTGGTGAGCACACATGCCCTGCAGCAAGTTTTAAAACATAATAATGATAAATAAAATTAAATAAGTAATTCTTTTTAAAAAGAAAAGAAAAATAAAGCAATAGAGAAATATACTTATTAAAGATCGTCTGAAAACCACTGGGGTCTGATGGTAGCGCAGTGGTAAAATACGGTGGTTGTTGTGTGAGGGTGACCCACATGGGAAGGCTCTGAGTTTGCATCTGGAGACCTCATTGAGGGCACCAGACACACATGTGCCCAAGATCCAGAGTCAGCTGGAGTCGGGGAAGGATCACAGCACCAAGACCCTGGTGGAGGTGCTGTGTGTGTGTGTGTGTGTGTGTGTGTGTGTGTATGTGTTTATGTGTGCATCTGTGTATCAGGGTAGAGATGAATACATTAACTTTTTTAAAAAGGGGGGCTGTCTGCTCTAGGAGTAAAGAGAGCCAGATCCCATATGGCTGACTATGGTTCAAATCCCAGTCCCAGAAGTTTGAGAATTTTACCAGGCACATGTGCATGAGTGCCTAAAATGCCCAGCAGGATGGAGAAATGCGGAAGGGTTGTGGTATGACCACTCTGCACTGGGTGGTGCTTTATCCCTCTCCCTCTGTTTCTCTCTCTCTCTGGTAAGTGCATGCACCCTCTGACAATTTAAAAAAGATACCTTCTAAACTTTAAAACAACAGATGCAGCCCTAGAGGCAGAGCTGTCAGGCTCAGCTATTTCAACGTCTTGTCATTCTGAAGGTCAGAATCTCCTTTCCAGGGTCAAGTCCGAGTAACTAAATTCTGCATCTTTCCTTCACATTCCTCACTTGTTCCTTTTTTACCAGGCCCTACCACATGCTGAACATTGTACAAGACACAGAAAGTGTAAAAATCAGGAGGTTGGTCCCCATGCTGGTGGGGCCCTCACACTAGCAGACAATCTATGATGGTTGTAGTAAAGAGGGTATGTGACTTGAGGGGCCAGTGTGCAAGCAGTTGTGGAGAGGCTAACGAACACCCACGGGAAGGGGTTGCATCACAACACCCTATAAAGTTAGTTCACCACGATCCCCATTTTACAGATGCTCAAAGACCCAAAAGGAAGGTACATTATTCGCCCAAGGAAGTGATAGCATCAGGATTTGAACTGAGGGGGTGGAAACCCTGAATCTGGAACTCTATAATCATCCAGACAGAGATAAAGGGAAACCCAAACAAGTGGACCCTCATGACCAAGCACACAGGTAGCTGACAGGTAGGTGGGGCAGCAGGACCCTGGCAGAAGAAAGCCAGAGGGTGGTAGGAATATTCTGGGAAGAGAAAGATCAGCATCTGTGAAGGCCCATCAGGGGTGCATGTGTGTGTGCGTGTGTTGTGTGTGTATACATGTACATGAGAGAGAGGGAGAAAGAGAAAAAGACTTTGCAAGCCATACCAAAGACTTTGAATTTTCTCCTAAGGGTCATGGGAAGTCTTCTGCTACGTTTAGAGTCCACATGCTGGAAATCTAATTCCCAGTGCAATAGTTTGGGGAGGTGGAGCTTAATGGGAGGTGTTTAGGTCGCAAGGCCACCACCTTCATAAACACATTAATGCCAGTAATGAAAGGGCTCGCTGGAGGGGTTTGTTCTGTGGCTCTCTGGCCCTTCCACCTTCTGCCATGGGACAGTGCAGCAAGAAGGTCCTCACCAGATACTGGAACTTTGATCTTGGACTTCCCAGCCTCTAGAATCATAAACCAATAAATGTCTGTTCTTTCTAAGTTACCCAGTCTCAGGTGTGTAGCAGGAAAGCAGACCACGACATCACTGAAGCCTTGAGCAGATTAGTGACAGGCCACACTCATTTGTCTGGAACACGGCTCTGGCTGCAGAGTAGAAATGGGCTACAGAGCAGTGGAGGGCATGTTGCAAGTCTCAAATTAGAGGCTGAGAAGAGTGCTGGGTACAGTCCCCACACAGGAAGTCAAGTCCTACTGGGGAGGTAGACCAGCAGGCCTTGGCCAATGATTAGAAGTGGGGTTGTGGGAAGGTGGGAGAAGAGAAGGAAGGCAAAAGAGGGAGAGATGTTTACTGACAGAGCTGCAGGACGCTGGTGGAAAATCAGATTTGGAGATACCCAGCAGGCATTTACACAGACAGATCTGAGGCTCAGGAGCAAGAGCTGAAGGCAGACTTCTGAGTCATCACTATGTACAGGGCAATAGACCCTCAGTGTTGCTGAATGTGATTAAGATGCCACCTATACCCCATCTCTTTAACTTGTGCCTCCTCCTCCTCTCCCCTTACAGGGTATGGGCACTTGCCAGAGAGAAAGAGGATTGAGAAATCACTCCCTATGGGGTATGGTCACTCTACATTCCCTTCTCCTCCATTTCTCCTCTTGTCAGGACTTTGGGCACACGTGCACAATCACCTGGCATGTTTTAGCTGACTACTAACCATGCAGTCAGCCATGTGGGACACAGCCACCCTAATGACTATGCCACCGATGGCCCTAACTTGTGTGGCTTGCTTTTGATGCCTGTCAAAAGGCACATTCTCCTCCACTGGGGTATAAACTACAGGAAGACAGGGACATTTTTCCTCTCATTCTCCACTTATTCTCCAGTGCATGGCAATTGGAATACAGAGAACGGCCCATAAATATTGTGGGATAAAAGAACTAAAGGATAACTCTCTAAAAATAAGTTTATAAAAATAAGACAGGCAATGAGTTTTCAAAGCTTTCAAGTTTATCTAAGAATTTAAAAATAAAATTTTTCCTCAAATGCTCCCCCACCCCACCCCAGGTTTGTACCTAGAAGGTATCCTCCTCCTAGCCATGGCCAGACTTCACAGCATGGAGGTTTGTAACATTTACCTTCTGCCTGTAAGTGTACCGAGGTTTTTCTTGCCTTATCAGTGTAAGTTTAATCTAAAACTTTTACCTAGGAAAGCCCATCCTCGTACTTCTGTGTCCACAGCACTGAGAGTGAGAGTTCCTATAGGAGGGCAGGGATAACGCTGTGCCCCGAGAGGCTGACCCGCCTGGGGAGTTCCCGGGCTTGCATCTGGAGACCTCCCTGAGTATCCGGGACACACACATCCCGGGCTAAGGCTGGGGAGCTCAGCATCAAGACCCTGTGGGAGTCTGTTTCTCTCTGTTTCTCTCACTCTCACTCATAGCAGAATTAAGTAAATGAATTTTTAAAAAGAAAAGTCAGTGCATGACAAGTGCACACATCCAATGGTAACAATTAGAGCTGATGGATATGTTAATTAGCTTCATTGTCTTGATCACTTCACAATGTCTATGTAAAGCAAAACATCAAGTTGCACACCATAAATATATACAGTTTTAGGGGACCAGCAGTTGGCACAATGGCTATGTCGTTGGACTCCCATGTAGTCTACCACAGTTTGCGTCTGGGACCCGGTGGCTTAAAACTCATGCCGGGCACATGTGCGTGCGTGCCCAAGATCCCAAGAGGAGAATGGAGAAGAAGGGATTACGGCGTGGCCATCCCCCCTGGGGGGTGATTTCTCGCTTTCTGTCTCTCTGTCTCTCTCTCTGTGTGTCTGGCGAGCACACGCGCCCTATAGCAAAAACCTCTCCAAATAAATAAATAAATAATAAATAAATTATATACATATATAGATAGATATGCACGATTTTACATGTCAATGATATTTCAATAAAGCTGTTTTTTTAAACCAAGTCAACACAACATCCAGACCATGTAGCACTAAATCTGTACTGCCCAAAGGAGTATGTTCATGAATGGGGATTAAATGTGTTCTGTTTTCTCTCTTTTTTTTCAAGTTTGTTGCCATAGGGCACGTGTGCTTGTCAGAGAGAGACAGGGAGAGGGAAAGA
>NW_006159926.1:765072-798141 GCF_000334495.1 Tupaia belangeri chinensis | reverse complement strand
TCTCTCTCTCTGTGTGTCTGGCGAGCACACGCGCCCTATAGCAAAAACCTCTCCAAATAAATAAATAAATAATAAATAAATTATATACATATATAGATAGATATGCACGATTTTACATGTCAATGATATTTCAATAAAGCTGTTTTTTTAAACCAAGTCAACACAACATCCAGACCATGTAGCACTAAATCTGTACTGCCCAAAGGAGTATGTTCATGAATGGGGATTAAATGTGTTCTGTTTTCTCTCTTTTTTTTCAAGTTTGTTGCCATAGGGCACGTGTGCTTGTCAGAGAGAGACAGGGAGAGGGAAAGAGAGAAATCACCCACTGGGGAAATGGCCACACCACAATCCCTTCTCCTCTTTTTTCCTCTTGGGATTTTGGCACACACACACACACACACATGCCTGGCATAATTTTCACGCCATAGGGACCAGGACTCGAACTGCCAACAGCCACATGAGAGTTCAGCACTTTAACCACCATGCAACCAGCTCCTTCACCACCACCACCCCCCCGTTCTCTTTTCTTAAATTACATCAATTGCTGTAAGTCATGTCACATTTCAGCTTACTTCATATTTGAACTATCAAGTTCTTACATTTTCATTTTAATTATAATTTCTTTTTCCTGAGTCACAGAAGACATACATCCATTTTATTGTGAAAATCCTCCAGGATTTTCTTCATCATGTAACATGTGTTGTGTGACCCGCTTTCCCACTCGAGGGTCTTTCCGGGGTCCTGGCTGTCCAGCTCCTATTTGACTCCATTGTCTCCTAATTCTGCTGCCCAGCTGTCGTCCAGTCTCCTTTTCATTGTACTCCTGGTCAGTCCTACTGTTTCTCAGATTCCCATTTTCCTTTCCCTCCGAGTCCTCTTTGTTTCAGTTTGCCATTCTATTGATGTAATATATATATATATATATATGCTAGCATCTCTCAGACCCCTGAAAACACCGGAAACATTCCCCTCCCCTTCCCTGCCTCAGAGCTTGGTCACAAGAGGTTTAAGCTAAAACTTTGAGCTAGGAAAACACATCTACAGTACCACTGTTACTATAGCGCTAGTTTTCTGTCTCAAACAGTAGCAGCAATAATAAAAAGTTAAAAACAGCCTCCTAGTCATTCTCTATTAAGACATAATAAAACATTCTTTATTTTCAACATAATACTCTCATTTCCTGATATTTTCTAGTTTTATTCTCTTGTTTATTTTCTATCTGCTATTGTTTGTATGTCCCCCCCAAAAAAAAAATTTTATGTGCTTTGATATGATTGTGACAAGATGAAGAGGGTAAAATCTTAATTAGTCCACAGTGTTAAAAGGTGGAGGCTTTGGGAAAAAATTAGGATGAAGGTAATTCATGTAGGGCCCCCATGATCAAGGCCTGGTGGGTTTATATGATTCGGCAAGAGCAGTGGACACAGCTTCTCTGCTCTGCTCTTATCCTCAGATGTGGCACCTCAGGACTCTACAAAACCCCCACAGAGGTGGGCCCTGACCTTCAACCTCCAAACCATAAATTGAATAAACCTCTATTTTCACAAGTCACCCAGTTTCAAGGGTTTTCTCTTATTAGCAATAGAACAGGCTAAAACACTGTCCCTCTATTAAAATGTCAGGTAATGGCTGGTCCTGTGGTCTATTGGTTATAGGAGCTGGATCCCACGTGGCGATCTGCAACTCAGATCCCAGCCCCAGAGGTTTGAAAAACACTCTAGGCATATGTGTGTACCCTAAATTCCCACAGGACCAAAAAACGGGAGAGGAAACTGCAGTGTGACCATGGCCTCTTGTGGGGGTGCTTTCTCTGTGTGTGTATGTGTGTATGTATGTATATCTCTGTCTCTAGCATGTGCATGCACCTTCTGGTAATTTAAAAAAAAAAAAAGAAAGAAAAAGAAGAAAGAAAGAAGGGGAAAAAAGGAAGAAAAAGAAAAGGCAGTTCCAAGGAGGTAGGATTTTTCTTGTCTTTTCTACCTGGGAATCCCAGGCCCTCAGTAATGAGAGGCCCATACTGCAAGCACAACTCAGTAAACATGTCTAGAGGAGTTCTCAGAAGGCCGCATTCAAGCTCTTCCACTGACATGCTGTATTAATGGCGATACTAAATGAATCAACTAACTCTCAAGATAAGGAGGTAAATTTCCAGAAATGTAAAATAAAGTAAAACAAATCCAAACAAAATAAGCCATGAGCAAAAAAGTGAAAATATCAGGAGTTGGAGTTGCTCAGGAGACAAATGCCAACATGAGGATTCTAAAACAGAGCTGGCAGACACAGTATGTGTCCAACCATCTGATTTTGTAAATAAAGTTTTACTGGTACATGGCTATGGTCATTCATTGATGTATGGTCTATGGCTTTTCTTTAGCTACAACAACAGAATTAAGTACAGTTACAATAGAGACTCCAAGGCCCACAGGCCTGAAATATTTGCCATCTGACCTGTTAAGGAAACGTTTAATGATTATTCAGCAAAACAGTGTCTTTGGGGGTGTGTGCAAAGAGGAAAGATGAACCTGAGACCCACGTAAAGTTTGAACCTTCAAAGAGGCTCACTCTCTAGGGCTAGGAAAAAAAATATCTGCTGGCAAAACAAGCCAGAAGGAAATCTCCCTGGCTCCACCACAGCTCCAAGTGGAAAACATTATTAATAATAGTAATAATAACAATAAAAACAATCATCATGGTCTCCCCAGAGAAGCTGTAACTATGGGCCTGTTTTTATATGAGTGTCAGGTTCAAATTTTCACTTGAAAACTCCCAAAGAAAACAAATGACTGTCAGAGGGAAATGCAAGTCATCGTGAAAAGCATTCATTACCCAGTCACATGAGGATTCTCACAGTTTAAGAGAAAAATTTCACCAAAGTAAAATCTCAAGGTAGCCAACAACCATACGTAAGCATCAATTGAATCGCAAGCATTCAGTTACAGCCCGCAGGAACTTCACATATTAGAATGCTCAGACATAGAATATAACATAACTATGTATAATGTCACTGAATTGTACACCTCAAATGGTTTAAATGGTAAATTTTATGTTATGTCTATTTTACCACAATTAAAGCATAAAAACAAAAATATATGTGAAATGTTGAAAAAAAAAAAAGATGATAGAAAAAAAGAAAATAGGACTATCAAAAATAACCAAACAAGTTCAGCTGCAGTGGCACAGGTATGAAAACAAGCCATATGGGAAGGCTCTGGTGTTCGGATCCTAGGTCAACCCAAGCACACCAGGCATCCCATGCTGGGGATCCTGGCTGGCTACAAGGCTTGGTGGGGAGGGTCACAGTGCAACAGAAGCCCAGCAGAAGTCTCTCCCTCTCTCTCTAGCCCCCTCTCTCTCAACAAATAAGTAAGCTTTTGAAAAATGACCAAACTGGGGCCAGCAGATGGCGTACTGGTTAAGGCGCTGAAATCCCACATGGCCAGCCATGGTTCGAGTGCCAGACTCAGAGGCTTGAAACAGTAGGCACAAATGTGTGTATGCCCAAAATCCCAGGAGGAGAATGGAAGCAAAGGGATTGCAGCAAGACCTTCCCCCTAGAGGATGATTTCCCACTTTTTTCTCTCTCTCTCTGTTTCTCCAATGAGCACACACATCCTAAAGCAAAAATCTCTCAAAAGAAAAAAAGAAAATGACCAAACAGATTGAGCAAAGGAACCAAAGCAATTTGTAGAAATAAAATTAAAAATTAAATACAAACAACACAATGTGTGTGTATATGCATATATGTATATATAGTTTAATATCTATATGTTTCAATTAGCTATAATTAAATTAGATACATATTAATTTTTAAAACCTCCCCATTGTAAAACACTGAGATGCTGGATCATTTGCAATACTAAATTAATCAACTAACTCTCAAGGAGGTAAATATCCAGAAGTATAAAATAAAATTAAAACAAAATTTAAAATTCTTTTTGTTATCTTTATCTTGGAAAAATAAAAACTAAGACAACTTTCCACTCACAGACCCTTCAGAAAGGACCACTTAAACGATGAATATGTGGGAAAAGTAACACAATCCTAGCAGGATGTTCTGGGATTGAACAAGAAATGCTAAGCTTATTGCTCAGGGAAATAGAGGATTGTGAGGCAAGAGAAGAGGAGACAAGAAAGCTGTCAAAAAGGAAACACTTTATGGTAATCAAAATAAATATCCAATCAGATGTTTTATTATTATTTTTCAGTGAGAAATGTGAGGTCTCCCCCCTGATGTCCCACAATATCATCGGTAAAATAAACATTTGTCTTAAGAATTATATAGAGCTGAATCTATTTCTCAAGATAGGATTTCAGTCAAATAAATGCTCAATGTGTTTGCAGGGCGACAGGGTTACCCAGGTCCTGTGCATGGAATTAGGGCAGGAGAGAGCACACTCTAGATGTGTCTCCGGCTTCTGGTGGGTACTGCCTAAGGGGTTTTCTGATGGAAGCTACTGGGAGTTTTTCCTTCTTTTTAAAATTTAGGAGAGGATACATGCATTTTCCAGTGAAGGAGATAAAGAAAAAGAAGGAAAAGTAAGAACGCACCCCTCCCCCTCCCACGGAGATGGTCACACTGCAATCCCTTCTCCATCTCTCTCTCCTTTCAGGGTTAGGGACATGCACACACACCTAGAGCACTTTGCAAGCTTCTGGGTCTGGAACTCAAACCACATGGTTGGCCCTGTGGGATCCAGTCACCATAACAGGAGGCCGCGGGCTGGCACACTACTGGTGCTATTACTGTCATGCACTTTCAGAGCCTTGCTCTCTGTACCTCACCTAAGCAAAAGAGGTTACTTACCAGGGTGGACTATGTCTCAAAAGAAAGGTTAAGTAGCACTTCCACTGAGGTCTGCCAAGGTCAGGCTTCAGACTTGTTGATGGACGATTCCAAGAACAACCTCAGAGGAGAAGAGAAACCCCAAAAGGAACATTTACTGAGCTCTCGTAAGACCAGGCCCTGGGCATACACTTTACCAATATCATGTCCTTTAGCCCTCTCACATAACGTGTGTGGGGCCTACAAGGCAGACGTGCCTGTTATACGGTGGGGAGAGGGCATGGAGAGGAGGAGAAGCAACAGTGAAGTAGGCCCTACAGCTTTGGAAATAAGTTGTTGCCTATTAATTACATTCTAAAACCAACACACAATGGATGAAATCAATCCTAAGACATTTTCTGAGTAGAGGCAACCTGCCTATTGCCTATCTCAGGGTTAGCCAATGTGACTAAATCCAACCCACCACCTCATTTGGTACAGCCAAGATTTTTTTAATATACTTTTAATGACTGGGGGAAAAAATCATTCTCCTTAATAGTTTGTAATGAGTGAAAATTATTTTTTTTAAAAAAATAGAATTTCAGCACCTAATATGTTTTAAATGTTTGTATCCCTCCAAATTCACATGTTGAAAACCTAATTACTAATGTGCTGATGTTAAGGGGTGGGGCCTTGGATGGTGACTAGGGTGTGAGGACCAGGCCCAGGCCCACATGAATGGGATTAATGCCCTTATTTTTTTTTTAAGTTTGCCAGAAGATTTGTGTCCTTACTAGCAAGAGACAGCTCCCTCCAGATGGGGTGTAGACACCCCACAATCTCATCTCCTCCATTATTACTCCGTCCTGTCAGGATTTGGGACACACACACACACTTAGCACGTTTTCAAGCTACCAGGTCTAGGATTTGAACTACATAATCAATCATGTGGGATCCACTTACCTAAACAACAGACCATGGGCCTGGCCCAGGTGCTCTTTATAATAGAGACCTCAGGGAGTTTCCACCACATGAGGACACAGAACACACCATCCATGAACCAGGAAGTGAGCCCTCACCACACACCACATCTGCCAGCGCCTTGATCTTGGGCTTCCCGCCCTCCCGAACTGTGAGAAAGTCACTCAGTTTATGGCATTTCGTTATGTCAGCTAGGAAGAATTGAGGACCAAGATAGTACCATAAAAGATGATTGGAACGTGGCCATGTTCATTTCTTTGCCTATATGTGTATGGTCTGGTCTGGTTTTGACCTATAACTCCAGGGTTGAATGTGGCAGAAGTGACAGCATAAGGAATGAACAAGGCCTGAGGAGGCAGTGCCCATGTTACATGAAGCCTCACCATCCACACTTGGTGCATATACCCCAATGCTCACCTTCTGCCTCTGCTGCTCCTGTCCTTGTGGTTCCCTGCCTCCCATCTGAGGTGCACAGTGCCCATGCTTCCCCATACCTCACATGCCTGTTAGAGGCCATGACCACGAAGCTACATACTGGCCTTGACCATGGCCACAGTCTCAGGGTGGTGCCCAGTGGCCTCACTGACTCAGCCCTGGTCAGGAGGGTCTGCACAAGGCACTTGGTTTCCACAGCATGAGTCACCCTGAGTGACTCTAAGAGCTGATGAACTCTAGAAACCAGTTTCTTCTCTATGGTGAGCTGAGGCACAGAAGGCTCTGTCTGTCCTGTGTCTGTCCCTAATAAGGGAAGATCCAGGATAGCTCCTATGGCCAGCTGCCCTCTTCGGGAGGTCACATGTGCACCCACCCTGAATTTGTACACTGGCAAGCCTCTCTCTCCAGAGAAAGCATGGTCCTAGAGGGTCAATTTGGAGTTTGTTTAAATCCTAGCTCTCCCACTGGGCTGTGTGACCTCAGAGAAAGACTACACTTCTCTAAACCATGGATCCTCACCTGCAGAATGAGGGCAGCAAGCCCCTTCCATAAACTGTCGAAGTCCGCAGGGCAGGCAAGGCTTTGAGATGCCAGGCCTCCACCTCCACCCTCCTGCCCGACTCGAGTGGCTCTCTGCCTCTCTGGACTTTGTTATTCCCTGTCTTGTTTGCACCTCCCTTCACCTTCTCTGCTGTCTATCCTTTAAATTCTGTCTCCCTAGGAAGTTTGCAGCACTCAGGCTAGCTTAGACCCTTACCTGTGGCCTCCCTGATCACCTATTTCGGAGCCTTGATCCTCATGCTTTGCAGTGATTCCGTACTTGCCTGCCTCACCTACTCCAGAGGTTCTCCAAGGCAGAAAAGTTATTTTTATTTGTTTGCTGTAGGGTGCATGCACTCAGTGGAGGCGGGGAGGGGGAGAGTGAAAAATCACCTCCCAGGAGGGATGACCACACTGCAATACCTTCACCTCCATTCTTTTCTCAGGATTTTTGGGTATCCACACACGTGCCCAGCATGTTTTCAAGCAGCAAGGTCTAGGACCCAACTGAGCAGTCAGCTAGGTGGTATCCAGCCACCTTATTTACCACTCCTCAGTTAGCCTCGGAAGTTTGATAGTTTTGCTCCACATTTTTTAACTCATTGTCTGACATCTTGACTGGGCTCTAAGGAAGAGTGAAGGGGATGGAATAGTACGACATGTTCTAATCACACCTTTAGTTTTTGTTTTTGTTTTTAATAGGGCACATGCACTCACCATAGAGACAAACAGAAAGTGAGAATCACCCCCAGGGGGGATGGCCATGCCACAGTCCCTTCTCTTCCATTATCCCCTCAAGATTTTAGGCATACACGCACACGTGCCTGGAGTGAGTTTTAAGTTGTCAAGTCCGGGACTCGAACTGAAGTCTACAACATGGGAGTCCAGCAATGTAACCATTATGCCATCTGTTGGTCCCTTGTTTTGTTTTGGGGGTTTGTTTAGGCTTTTGCCATAGGGTACGTACACTGGAGATAGACAGAGACAGAGACAGTGAGCAGGAAAGTGAAAAATCACCCACTGGGATAGCCACACCATAATCCTTTCTCCTCCATTCTCCTCTTGGGATGTTGAGCACACACGCAAATGCGCCCAACGTGATTTTCAAGCCACTAGGTCCAGGACTCAAACCACAGTTGGCCATGTGGGAGGGAGTTCAGCATCTTAACCACAATGCCACCTGCTGGTCCTTACTTTTTGTTTTTTAAATTGGGGGTTGAGGAGTATCTTCTCTTCCATGTCTTGGTCCTCCCGTTCCAGACCAGGCTTCCAACATAGCTCCAGCTTTCCAAGTCATGTCTACCCATGCATGCACCAACAAGGCTGGGCAATCACAGCATTCTTGAGGTCTGGAAATCTAGGCAATTTGTCCCTGCTACTGTCTACTACTCTCCAAAATCTGGTCTCTTAGAACTGAAAACAGCCCTTTTGGGGCACTCAGATAAATTACAGCAACTTGCTAGGAAACTTTGTGAAAGCCACCCCTCCGGCACTGGCTCTGCAACCCCAGGCCTGGATTTGTGAGAATATGGAGATGGGGGTCCATCCTGGAGTCCCCAGCCCTGTGTGCGCACAACCAGTGGCCTCTACAATACAAACAACCCAGAGAACACAATGCCCATCTGTTCCAAAGAGAGAGGAATCCTAAGCAGTTGCTATTTCCTGGATGACTAAGTGTTTTTTGTTTTTTGTTTTTGTTTCTTTTTACCCTGAAAACATGGACAATCTGCACAAAATTTATTCGAAAATGTCTTTTCCCCTTAGTTTTAAATTAAGAGCTTCAGCGTGACCTCTGACCAGTTTGTGATAGTAATATTGGAAAAGAAAGACTTGCAAAAGATACTGAGCTGTTGGGAAAGTCATGCAACATGTTTGCGTAGAAAAATACATCATGACTTTCCTGACGACCTAATACTTCTGCCCCCTCCAAGAAGTATGCAGAACCAAGCATGAGAATGCATGGAAGAATGCCAAGTACTTGCACACTGTTTTAGGGGCGAACTGTAGGTATAACTTCTAGCTCTGATCAGTCTCATTGTGCAAAGGATTTTGCATGTACCATAGAGACACTTTTTTATAGCTTGGATAGCAGGCGAAGGGGGAAAACACTGTGGCCTTTTGTAAGGGAAAGCGTCTCCCTAAGGAAATAACGGAAGGCCCCAAATGTGCAAGTCTTTCAAAAGACACCGTACAAAGCACCCCTGAAAATACTGTGGGGAGTAATTCTGTGTTCACTGGGGAATTGGCTAGATGATCTAATAGGTCTTTGCCCTCACTCTAATTTTGATGATTCATGTGTGACTTATTTAATTGTTATCATCTATTGCAGATATATAAAAGAATGCTTTATTCTTTAAAAAAAAAATCTAAATTCAAATCATCTTTAATATCACCAAGTTTCTACTTCCATTACCTTTCAGAACACTGACATATTAACTTTTTGACCTCCTCTGAACCCTCCTGTTACCTCCAGAGATACAAAAAGTACATCTGCGCACAGCTGGGTATAATGGGGAGCCTCCACCCAGCAGAGCATTGAGAACAGGTTCGGAAAACTAAGGGTTAAGAGAAGTCCCCCAGGAATTCCAATCTGTTGCAGGCTGCTAATTCGGAAGCTGCCTGGGGCCTAGGTGTAACCACAGCTAGGAAAACAATGCCTAACTGCCTTATCCTCAGCAGCACTTAGCATTTATCATGGTCAGAAAACCACCTGTTACTTGGGAGAGATTCAAAAGGATTCTGAGCCATAATTAAAGCAATAATGAATAAAAACATATTGTGAATTGCTACCCAAACCCCAGGCAGATGTGTTATTTAACCATGGGCTTGATCTGTGCTATTAATTTGGAATAAAAATAACAGACAACAAAACATATACCAAACTAAGACCCCGCCTGTCCCGGCGTTTTGTCTCTTTTCAAATCCTGTCAGTTGTAGCTTATAACTCAAAGGCGGGCTGAACTGACATTTCTTCCAAACCTGAGTGGTGTCTGACAACGCATTAGAACAGAGCTGGCAGCCAATCAGAATCAAGCAAACCACTGGATCTCTGTGAATATCCATCAATGACCAGAGAAGGAGTCAGGTGGCTTGTCTTCCCACAGCAGAGGGTTTCCACCACAGAGGCCTTTTAACCCTGCCGGGCCAAGAGCACAGCTTCTCACCCAGGAGAATACAGACGTGAACACCTGAATGTAGTTTTCTCCAAGGGTCAGCAGAATTGCAATTAAACACAAAAACTCAACTGGAAGTATCAGCTTCAAATTGGAAGTGTTTCGTTGTTGCTATTATCGTTTGTTGTTTGTTTCAATTTATTTTTGCTAAAGGGCACATATGCTCACTAGAGAGAGAGAGGAAAAGAAAGCGAGAGAGAATCCCCATGGGGCTTGGTCATGCCACAACACTTTTTCCTCCATTTCTCCATTCTGTCTGGATTTGAGGCACATACGCACACATGCCTGGCATGGTTTTTAAGCCACCTTGGTTAGGATTCAAACCATAGTTGGGCACATGGGATCAACTTCCTATACAGTGTTTTATGCTGTGCTATGAAGCTGGTCCACCTTTTATTATTATTATTATTTATTTTATTTTATTTATTTATTCTATGAGAGAGAGATGGACAGAAAGTGAGACAGGCACATACAGTGTCATAGAGTCTTCTCAGCACAATCCACCGTCATTCTCAGCCAGCCAGACCACAGGTATGTTCCTGGTGTGTTCAGGGAGGCCCTGAGACGCAAACCCAGGATCTTTTCTTATGTGAGTCCAGCCGTGTTTACCTCCATGCCACCACCTGGCCCCTCCACCTGGTTAGCAGCAACTGCTTTGTTTTCAGGGCTCTGATTCCATCTCTTTAAGCTCCTTCCAAATCTTCCGAGAGAACTATGCCTTTGAGAGGGTGAGGAGAAGGGCATGGGGCTGTGAACTGAAGAAGAGAGGGGCAAAGCAATTTTGTGGCACGCAGGTGTTCATAACTTTGTATTAAACATTGCTCTTAAAAGAATTGAGAACTCAGTTGACAGATCTATGCAAATGCTGAAAAATGGGAAAAGACAAAGTAGTGTTCATGTCTGAGGTTGAAAGCATCACTTTGATTTGCAAGATTTTTAATCTACCTTTTTTACTACAAGAAAACACTGTAGACAAGAGCCCCAAATGTCACAAAATAAAGCCTGCCAATGTTCTCTTGGCATAGATTTCAGTTCTTGAACAATTACCTTGCCATATGCATTTATTCTTCAATTTTACATATTGACACATTACATTTTGAGCCTGAAAGAGAAAAATAACACATGTAAATACCCCAGACGAAGAACCAACTTTAAAACACAATCCATTAATAAGTGTGTATGTGCATACATGCATATGTGCTTATATGTGTACAAATCTGTGAAATGTGCAAATTGTTGGTTTGTTGTAATTGCCTTAATATCATGTTCCGAGACTGAATGTTCATTTACATGTCCTGAAAAAGTTTTGAGTAGACCTTTGCTGGGGTAGACTGTCATCTGTATTTAAGGCATGATCTCTACACTAGTTATAAGTTGCACTAATATGAATTCATAATTGAGAGTGGCCTTTATGTGGCTGCGAGCATATTATGGCTCTTCAGTGACTTCCCATTGCCTTTCAAATTAATTACAGACTGTCATTCAAGCCTGCTCAAATGTGGCCCCAAACACCTTTCCGGATTCACCTTCCATTACTCTGCAAACTTCATACTAGCCATAGTGGACTCCCGAATGCTTTATGAAGTTCACTCACCGTTTTTCATCTTTATGTCTTGGCTCATCCTACTTCTTCCTCTTGACCTGCCCTTCTAAACTCCCCAACCCCAGTTTCAGTCTCATCCCAAAACCTGCCCTGGATGCCCTTATTCGTGATTATAGCACCAGCATCCATCCGGCCAAGGGACAGGGACTCTGCATATGTTCAATGAATGGATATTCATAACCTTTTCAAAAACTTAAGGTTTTATAGTTTGTTTTTTTTTCCAGAGGGAGCATGCACTCTCCAGAGAGAGGTAAAGAGTGGGAACCAAAGAAAGTACCCCACTCAGGGCGTTTTCCTGCCATAATCTCTTCTCCATTTGGTCAGGATTTGGGGCACACATGCACAGCATCTGGCATGTTTCGGAGCTTGAAGCCCATGGCCGGCAATGTAGGATGGAGCTCCCTTAACCATCAAGTCATGGACTGGCCCCATACTAATTTTTTTAATTAAGCCTTTTCTGATCCCTTCTTCCACTGGACCCTAGTGGATGCTGGAATTCTTTTGTGGAATTTTCTATATTCAATGGAGTATTACGGTTAATTGCCTCCTCTTGTCCTAACTCTTCGTTTGTCCAAACAGATCAAAGTCTCCTTGACTTGCTGACTATCTGCTGAAGCTACTAATTCCCATGCCTTACCTGTACCTTATACTCAAGGTTTATTAACGACAATAATACCATCTACCATTTGAATAGTGCAAAAAGCTTACAGAACACTTTCACATTCATCATTTCATGTCATTTCCTACAATCAGTTTATAAAGTGGGAAGGGCTGCTGTTTGATAGATAGTAACAGGTAAACATTTACAGAGGGCTTATTTCATGCCAGGCATGTTAGATACATAACCTTGTTTAACCCTCACAATCCCATGAAAACAGCCCTGTTTTTGTCCTCAATTTACAGAGAAAGAATCTGTGACCTAGAACAGCTGAGTCGAATACTAAGGGCACCAGCTGGTAAGTGGCAGTCTGCTGAGGAGGGTGGGGGAGGTAGGCCTGGTTCAAGAGTCTGTGCACTTAGTCACTGTCCTTCATTGAAGCTTAGAGAGTCCGTCTCAAGTCTCAGTGCTATAAATAGCAGAGCCAAAGCAGGCAGTCAGTTCTCCCCACTGCACTCGGCACCCTCTTCCGGCCTCTCTGCAAAGAACCCTGAACAAAGAACTGGATTTCATTTGAGAGTGGAATCTTGGTCGGTAGGATAGTCCAGTGCTTAAGAGCACTGATTATGGAAGCAGACCTTCTGGCTTTAAAGTCCAGCTCTACTACTTGCTGCGGCATGGTGCAAGCTGCTACTGTTCTCGGTGCTGCGGATCTGCACCTGCACCACGGAGGCGATCACAGTGTCTACCCACAGGCGTGGCGAGCACCGAGTTCGTACAAAGAGCGTGAGGAATGGGGCTTGCGGTATGCACACTTTGCGCCTCGCCCCACCCAAGGCTTCTACAGACAATGGAGAACCCAAAAAATCTTTAATTGGCTTTGGCTGAATTAAGGGGCTCTCTGTATGTAAAGACCTCCCCTAGACGTTCCAGAAGATGATTTCACGCTATGTAAAACTGGCTGCCACATTCAAGGCCATCACAGCCCCAGCATGACACCTACCATCCACCCGGCCTCACATGTGTACGGCTGCACTGACTCGGGTGAAGGGTGACACTGACAGCCTTGGAAACCAGGCCTCCCAGTCTAATCCTCGCAGCCCATTAGGAATAGGCTAATGATCATATAGATGCTCATTTTTGTCGTTATTTCACACATGGTCCTCCAGATGGGACCGACATTCTACACTACCCCATTTTCCATTTGTGTGCACTTAACCCAACTAAAAGGCTACCTACCACATTGCCCATCTGCACGGGCGCCGGAGCCTTCTCATCCACCCATCTTTCTACTCCCAGCTCTCGGCTTCTCTGTTTCCTGCCATTGCTTTACCTCTCCTCTGCTGGTTCTCTTTCCATCTTTCTTTGACTCTCTGCATGAGGTTTTTTCTTCTTTCTCTCTCCCTTTCTCTCTCTCTCTCTCTCTTTCTCTCTCTCTCTCTCTCTCACACACACACACACACCCCACGCACTAACGGTACATGCTAATTGAGCTCCCAAGTGACTTTGCTTCCCCCTCCAGGCAGAAGTGAATTGAGATGGGTTAGAAAGGACACACTTCACACCTGTCAATTAAGCTCAATCGCTTGTTGTGTGAAACCAGACCCTGATGCCAAGGGACAGGCTGACCTGGCTGCATGGGGCTGAGCCTCAGCTGTCCCTCCCGAGTGGGCTCAGCAAACAAATGCCCCTTCTGTTCTCTGTGGATGAGCGCGTCTCCTGGAATGTCCGGGGAGCAGCTGGGGGCCCCTCTGTAGGGTGGACAGAGGGGACTGTTCCCAGCAAGCTCACAGAACTGCATGTGCTGCAGTTGGTCAGCTATTTTTACAGAATTCCAATTACACAGCAAAAGGACAAACACTGCACGAGGAGGAAGTGGGTGATGTCCCGGTGCTGCTGTTGCTGGAGTCTGTCGGTGGCAAGGAAATGTCTTGAGACTGGACTGGCCATAATAGGAAAGAAATATGACCCGAAACAAAGGTGCCTCTATTAATATATTACTTTCAATTTCAAAAGGTCTGCCAACTGGAACAGAGCCCGTCAAGAGCGAGCGCTGGATGCTGCTGCAAGGGAAGGGTGGGAATATTTCTAAGGGCGGGCTGAGATCCAAGGCTTCATCTATCATTTTCTCCACTTGACAATTATTTGAAGGCCTACCGTGCTGAAAGCATGGAGCCAGCCACAGGGGATGTCGCCCCCGCCTCACACAGCTTATACTTTAGAAGAGAATGAAGACAGTGAACAAGAAATGGCCACTTTGTGTGCCAAGTACCAGGAGCACACAAGGCCGAGGTGCTGAGCATGGAAAGCTGGGTGTGGCTGAGGGAGGGGAGCAGTCAGGATGGGCTCCTGAAGGACGTGATGCGAAAGTGGAGACCTGACTCAACGGAGATGGGAAGAGGGGTCCAGGCGAAAGGAGCAGAACCGCTAGTGGGCAGGCGAGAGAACAGCTAGAGGACTCAAGGTCTGATGGGCCTCACTAAGGATTTGAGGTCACATCTCAAAGTCTATGAAAAACTACTGTAGAGTTTTGGGATCAGCAGTTAGCATAATGGCTATGTAGCTGGATTCTCATGTAGTCAACCGCGGTTCAAGTCCCGGACCTGGTGGCTTAAAACTCACGCCAGGCGTGTGTGTGTGTGTGCGTGTGTGCGTGTGTGCCCAATTTCCCAAGAGGAGAACAGAGGAGAAGACATTGCGGAGTGGCCATCCCTCCTGAGGGGTGATTTCTCGCTTTCTGTCTCTGTCTCTGTCTGGTGAGTGCAGGTGCCCTATGGCAAAAACCTCTCCAAAAAAAAAAAAAAAAACTACTGCAGAGTTTTTACATAGAGACAATGCAATCGGAATGGCATTTCAGTGATGTCTCTAGCTACTGTAGAAAGAAAAGATAGGAGGCCCAGTCATGGGGCATGCACTGCTAAGATGCTGTGTTCCACAGGCTTGGATGACATAGGAGGACTAGGTTAGATTCCCAGGGCAACCCAAAGGCCATGTGCCGTGTGTGCACCTGTAATCTCAGCAACTCAGAAGGCTACGGCAGGAGGACTGTGAGCTTGATCAAGGCTGGCCAGGGCAGCATCAGAGGACCCTGTCTAAACCCGAGTTGGCACAATGACATGTGCCTATAAACCCAGCTGGGAGGCTGAGGCAGGAGGACTAGGATTGTGACAGAATGAGACCCTGTCTAAAAACAGGAAGAAAGAAAGGAGGCTAAGCTGGCAGTATTTTATTACCAGTAACTTGATGTGCTAATAAGTCTAACAGGAAAAAATCTCATAGTGATAAAGATAAATTACAGTAGTACAAATATAAAAAATGTCCACTGGAGTATGTGCCCTGCCATTCATATGTAAATACTCAGCCTGCTTGAGAGTATTCTCAGTTCGGAATATATCTGTTCCCACTTATTACAACGAGCTATTGTAAACTGTAGTGATTCCAAGCCTTCCAAACAATCTGATAAATTGTCTAACAGGCCGATGGTCTCCAGGGTGAGAAAGAGTTGCTCTTAATTTTACCTTCAGGAAGCCAGTAAGTCTTCTTTTGCAAACATTTTGACCTCACAGCATGCCTCCTATTCACAATTCCAGAGAGATCTATGCATTCAGGGTTTTCTTTTTGTGTTTGAGGATTATAAATTCTCAAGATAACACTTTTTTCATAATCACACAGCTAGTTGGTGGGATAGATTGAAATTAACCTCTCAGAGTCTTGCTTCCTAGCAGAGCTCTTCATCATATCCATTCTGGGTGTTCAAAGCCCACACATTTCAGAATTCTGACAATTATTAACTAATAGGTTTGAAAACTAGGCAGTAGTCCAAAATATTCAGCAGTTAATAGATTCTCATTGATCATCCATTTCTGATGATTATGATGATAGTAATTTTATCAGATACTTATTGCAATATTACTAAATAATGGCCATTGTAGTAAATCATAAAATATGACTAATAGGAAGATGTATGGGGCTGGTGGGTAGCACAGTGGTAACACAGTTGGGCCCACATAAGAAAAGTCCTGGGTTTGGGGTCCAGGACCTCCTCCCTGAGTACATCGGGTGCACACACACATACCCACGACCCAGAATGGCTGGAACTGGGCTTGGAATAAGGCATGAAGACAACATTAGAGGTGCCTCTTTCTCTGTCCCTCTCTCTCTCTCAGGGAGGAATAAATTGGCTTTAAATAATAATGAGAAGAAGAAGTAAACATTGAAACAGTCATAAAATGTTAGTGACCAGTATTTGTTGACCATTTACCATGTATCACTCTGAAATGCCATTGTAGATATTAGCAATAATATAAGATAGGATATGGTATGTTTTTTAGAACTTACTAATTTTTTTCATTAATTTCTTTGAAAGGAGGGAAATCACATTCATGAGAAATGGATCTCCCTTGGATTTCGTTTATACCTTTAAATTTTGTTTATTATGTGATAGCAAAAACTAAGTGTTTGAGAGTAATGACAGTTAAAACTATAAAATGAATGAGAATACATAAGCAGGATGCAAAGGTTCATTATTTTTTCCTTAAGAGAGATTTTTGCTATAAGGCTTTGTGTTCACCTCAGAGACAAGAGAGACAGAAAGCAAGAAATCACCTCCCTGGGGGATGGCCATGCCACAGTCCCTTTTCCTCCATTCTCCTCTGGGATATGGCCATGCATGCACATATGTCCGGTATGAGTTTGAAGCCTCCAGGTTCAGGACTCAAATGGTGGTCTACTAAATGGGAGTCCAGCAACGTTAATCATTATGCCATCTGCTGGTCCCACAAAGGTGCATTTTAAAGTTCAGTCTAAAACTTCTTCTTGGATTTACCTCTAAAATATTCCTTTATTATTGGAAATTGAATGCATGGCTTGGCAGAGGTCCTGTCTGTACTGTAATTAGAACCAGTGGAACTCTAATTTGGCATATTGGCTTTCTTATAGGGTAATGGGCCTTTCGCGATGTATTACTGTTAGAACCTGTAATGCATTCCTTTAACTTTCCAGGTGAGGCAACCTGATTTCTATTTCAGGGAACAAGCAGTTACCTTCCACACTAAAGTAAATATCTATAAAGAACTATTACATTAATTCTTTTTGAAATTGTTTTCAGATTTAGTGTGATAAAATAATAAATACATGACATATATATATTTTTTCTCTTTAATGTCCCCAAATTAAAAAAAAAAAAGACAATTATTTGAAGGCCTACCGTGCTGAAAGCATGGAGCCAGCCACAGGGGATGTCGCCCCCGCCTCACACAGCTTATACTTTAGAAGAGAATGAAGACAGTGAACAAGAAATGGCCACTTTGTGTGCCAAGTACCAGGAGCACACAAGGCCGAGGTGCTGAGCATGGAAAGCTGGGTGTGGCTGGGGGAGGGGAGCAGTCAGGATGGGCTCAAGGCCGAGGTGCTGAGCATGGAAAGCTGGGTGTGGCTGAGGGAGGGGAGCAGTCAGGATGGGCTCCTGAAGGACGTGATGCGAAAGTGGAGACCTGACTCAACGGAGATGGGAAGAGGGGTCCAGGCGAAAGGAGCAGAACCGCTAGTGGGCAGGCGAGAGAACAGCTAGAGGACTCAAGGTCTGATGGGCCTCACTAAGGATTTGAGGTCACATCTCAAAGTCTATGAAAAACTACTGTAGAGTTTTGGGATCAGCAGTTAGCATAATGGCTATGTAGCTGGATTCTCATGTAGTCAACCGCGGTTCAAGTCCCGGACCTGGTGGCTTAAAACTCACGCCAGGCGTGTGTGTGTGTGTGCGTGTGTGCGTGTGTGCCCAATTTCCCAAGAGGAGAACAGAGGAGAAGACATTGCGGAGTGGCCATCCCTCCTGAGGGGTGATTTCTCGCTTTCTGTCTCTGTCTCTGTCTGGTGAGTGCAGGTGCCCTGTGGCAAAAACCTTCCCAAAAAAAAAAAAAAAACTACTGCAGAGTTTTTACATAGAGACAATGCAATCGGAATGGCATTTCAGTGATGTCTCTAGCTACTGTAGAAAGAAAAGATAGGAGGCCCAGTCATGGGGCATGCACTGCTAAGATGCTGTGTTCCACAGGCTTGGATGACATAGGAGGACTAGGTTAGATTCCCAGGGCAACCCAAAGGCCATGTGCCGTGTGTGCACCTGTAATCTCAGCAACTCAGAAGGCTACGGCAGGAGGACTGTGAGCTTGATCAAGGCTGGCCAGGGCAGCATCAGAGGACCCTGTCTAAACCCGAGTTGGCACAATGACATGTGCCTATAAACCCAGCTGGGAGGCTGAGGCAGGAGGACTAGGATTGTGACAGAATGAGACCCTGTCTAAAAACAGGAAGAAAGAAAGGAGGCATGCAGGCAGTATAATAACCACAGGGGAGAAAGAAGTAGTCAAGAGTTATCTAGAAGGCAAATCAATAGGGCTTAATGGTTGATTGTACAAGGAACGGGTTTGAGAAGAAATTGAGAATGACCTCTTGGCCTTTGGTTTCAATGTTGATACCATTTCCTCCTGTGGGGACTCATGGGAGAAGAACAAAGTGGTCAGGAGGTGATAGGTCCCTTAGGGGCGTGCTGATGGTGTCCCTAAACATCTATGGCACTCAGACCCTAGGGTGGCCCCACGGTCCAGCTTCCTGAGGTTCATACCCTTGGGTCATTTCTTCCCCTTGAGTAGGAAAAGACCTGTGACTTCCTTCTGAGTGCTGGAACAGGGCAAAGGTGATGGACTGTCCTCTCATAGCTACATTTCATAATGCAGGACTCTCAGTCAGCTAGGCTAGAGAATCTCTGGAGAACTTGATGAAGTGAGCAGCCATGTTGGGAAAGCCTGCATGGTAAGGAACTATGAAACATCTCCAGAACCCAAAGAAAGCCCACAGTCAACAAAACCTCCAATCCTTAGTCATACAGCCACTAGGAATTAATTCTGCCAGCACCAGTTCCTGGAGGGATCTGGGAAGCAGAGTCTTGCCAGAGAGGCATCCAGGTGAGAACACAGCCCAACTGATACCTCGACCACTGCCTTGTAAGTCCCTAAGCAGAGAACACAGGTAAACCTGAGTCCCATGAAAACTTTGCGATGATAATATGTAGGTTAAAGACACTAAGAGTGTGTGGAACCAGCAGATGGCATAGTGGCTACGTGGCTAGACTCCCAGATGGCTGACCTTGGTTCAAGTCCAGACCAATGGCTTAAAACTCTCACTGGGCATATGTGCATATATGCCCAAGATCTTGGGAAGAGAATGGAGAAGAAGGGATTGCAACATGGCCATCCCCCCTGGGGGGTGATTTCTCGCTTTTCCTCTCGCTGTGTCTGTCTCATGCTCTAAGGCAAAAACTTCTAAAAAAAAAAAGACACTAGTGTGTGGTAATTTGTTATGCAGCAATAGAAAAATAAGGAAGCATCTAATTGAAGATGACAAAGAAGCAATTTGGATATTCAGGTCCGAACCTCAAGAAAAAAGTCAACCCTGCAGATAACACCTTTGGCAAGCACTAGCATATAGATCATAGCCAAAGCCACAGGAGAAGAATGCAGTATCAAAGTAAAGACCTCAGAGAAAAACTGGAGGACCCAGCAACATTTCGTTTGTAAGCAGATGAGGAGTCTCAAAAGAGAAAGAGTGCCCGAAAAGGCAGGGGAAAAACCAGAAGGAGAGTGGTATTAAGAGCCAACGTTCATCAAGAACTTTCTGGAACCAGGTCGTGACACAGTGGTAATGCAGTTAAACCTCTATGGGAAAGGTCCGGGAGGTGACATCTGGGAGACCTCCCTGAGTGTTCAGGGCATACACATGCCCATGACCTAGGCTGGCTGAGAATGTTGGTAGATAGTGGCACAAAGATCCTGTTGGTGTGTGTGTGTGCGTGCATGTGTGTGCGCATGCGTGTGTGCATATGCATGGTTGTGTCTCTCACTTGTGGAAGAAATGAATGAATCAGTAAATGAAAAGAGAGCATTTCAATTACGAGGCACTTTTCTAAGTGGGTGGCAAGTATTACTCATTTAATCCTTTTACAACTTCCTAGGAGTAAATACTATCATGTTAGTACTCTTACATTACAGACGAGGCAACTGGGGCACAGAGACAAGTAACTTGTCCAATATCACGCGGCTAGTACATGGCAGAGCAACTAGGGCAACTACCTCCAGAGCCCACATTCTTAGCCACTTGTGCAGTAGGGACGTTCTTTGTAAAGAGAGCAGAAGCCCAGTGAGAACTGACCGAATCGTAAAAGGAGATTCACTGCTTCACCATGATCAAAAAGATGAAGGCGGATCATGCAACATTCAGACACACCTGGGAGGACTGTAACAGTGTCATCACTTTCCCCTCCGCCCACTTTCACCCCTTCCTTCCTCTCTCCATCTCTCAGCTCAGCTTTCCTACTGGTGAGCATTCTCAGAGAAGTCCTATTGACAGGATGACCAGAAGAGCTCCCAGCAGGTCCAGCCTGGTGTTATCTTCAGAGGAGAGGCTCTCGCCCATCACTTACCACTCTAAGCTGATTTGGGGAACCAGGGAGATGAGTTTCCCCTAAATTCACATGTTGAAATCTAATCTCCTATATGCCATGGTATTAGAAAATGAGGCCTTAGGAGGTGATTAGGTCATGAGGTGGAGCCCTCACGGGTAGAATTTACATAAGAAACTTAACATAAGAACTCCCTTACATAAGAAACTCGAGGCCTCCTCCCAAACTCACCTACCAGGTAATTCACCTCTCCACTTACCTCCCCACCCTTCTCCATCTCTCAAGGAATAATAGGAAGAAAAAAGTATCCCAGATTCACAGCTATTAGAATGGCTCAAATTTTTTTTCTTTTTAATTTGCTATAGAGCACATGTACTCACAGGACAGAGACGGAAAGTGAGAAAGCACCCCTAGGGGGATGGCCATGCCACAATCCCTTCTCCTTCACTTTCCTCTTAGAATTTGGCCATGCGCGCACATGTACCCGCATTATTTTCAAGCCATCAGGTCTGGGACTTTAGCTGAGTAGTCAGCTATCTGAGCTCCAGCCACCTTAACTACCAGGCCACTGGATGGCCCAGAATGGCTCCAGTTTTTAAAACCTGACAATACCAAGTGCCAATGAGGGTATGGAGCAGCTGGAAGTCTCATTCATTGCTGATAAGATGCAAACAGTATGGTCACAGTGGAAATGAGTTTCAAATGAGGTTCACCATATGACCCACACCCTCACTCTTTGACCAAAGACAAAAGATCAGAAGGTGGGATCAGCAGTTGGTGTGATGACTATGTTGCTAGACTCCCACATAGTTGGCCGCGGTTCGAGTCTTGGACCTGGTGATTTAAACACACTGGCATGTGTGCATGTGTGCCCAAGATCCCGAGAGGAGAATGGAAGAAAAGGGATTGCGGCATGGCCTTCTCCCCTGGGGGGTGATTTCTCACTTTCTGTCTTTCTGTCTCTCTCTGTCTTTCTGGTTAGCGCAAGTGCCCTATAGCAAAAACCTCTCAAAAAAAAAAAAAAAATCAGAAGGTAAGTAGCTGGGTTGGACTGGATTCTCCAGAGAAACAGACACAAATTAGATAATAAGTTGGATATAAATGTAGAGATATAGAGAGAAATTTACCATGAAGAATGGACTCACATGGTTTTCAGAAACTGAGATGTCCAGTAGCTGCGGCCGGCAAGCTGAAGACCCCAGAGAGTTAATGGTATAGTTTCAGACTGAGCCCAAAGGCCCAGGAAAGTCAACAGTGTAAGTTCCAGCCCAGTCCCAATGTGAAGGCAAAATGTCCCAGCTTGAAAACAGACAGACAGTGAATTCTCCGTTATTCAGTCTCTTATTCTTTTCAGGTCTTCAGCCATAGAGGAGAGCAATCTGTTTTACTCAGCCGTTCAATTCAGATTTTAATCTCATCCAAAAACATCCCCCAAACACCCAGAAATAGTGTTCAGTCCAACATCTGAGCATCATGGTACAGTCAGGTTGACCAGCAATCCCAGACAGTACTAACTTTGAAGAAGCCTCAGGGAAGTAGAGAGTCCTTTCTGTGAGAAAGGACTGGGAGCACTGCCAGAGGCTCAGATAAACCAAGAAGATAAGGGCTAGGGTGTGGTCGCTGGGATTAGCGGTTTGGACACAGCAGAGACCTTGGAAAGACCAGTTTCAAAGCAGTGTTGATGTGGAGGCAGACTGCAGAGGGGTGAGAAGGTAAGTGCAAGAATTTACTCCCCATTCAGTAAGGTTCAGGAAGTATGGAAGACGCATGGGAAGTGTGTTCAGTTTGGGTAGGGTGGTGTCGCATTTCTTTTTTCATATAAGAGATACATAACTGAGGAAAGAAGTCAGTAGAGAATGAGAGGTTGAAGATGCAGGAGAGAGAATACGGTTGTGGAGCAAGGTCCTTAAGGCAGGCAAGGAGCCGGAGTACAGATGGAGACAGGATCTGCAGACAAGGACAAAGTAGACCAGGTGCAAAGACGGAAAGTGGGTGCAGAGGTAGATGGCTTTGTAACTTTGGAGAAGGGAAATTTGACAGCTTCTATTTATCCAGGGGAGAAGGCGACACATCGTTTAAGGGAAGCGGTAAAGTGCTGTATTGAAAAGTCAGTCAGTCTCTGGAGACCAAGCTCAAACTTTCTGCATAACAGTGGACAAGCTTCTCCAATGTTTACTTAATGTCTATGAAACAGGAATGTTAATAGTACCATTCTCATGGAAAAGTGCTCGAATCATGCCTGAAACATAGCCAATGCTCTGTGTTTCCTTACTCCACATTAAGTATTTGAAAGATGAAGAGACCACCTGAAGTAAAGACTAACATCCAGTACTGCTAATAGGTCACAGTTTTGGGGTTTTTTTGTTTGTTTTTTTGTTTTGTTTTGGTTTGTTTTTTGCCAGAGGGTCCATGCACCCAGAAGAAGACAGAGACACAGAGAGACAGAGAAAGTGAGAGGGAGAAAGCACCCCTAAATGGGGCATGGTCACACTACAGTCCTTTCTCCTCCATTTCTCCAGCCTGTTGGGATTTGGAGCACACACACACACACACACACACACACACACACACGAACACATGCCCAATGTGTTTTTCATGCCAAGGGATTAAAACTGCCATCAGCCATTTGGGATCTGGTTCCTCCAACCACTAGGCTACAGGGCAGCTCAGCCATAGCTGTTAATGTTTAACTCTATCCAAAGAAAGAGGACCTTTGTTTAATCCACTTGGATGCAAGTCCAGGAAATCTGGAGAATATCACCAGTGATCCTCTTCGACCTCTAACACGTTGCTCAACTTCATTGTAAAGTTGTGGGAGGGGATATATGCACTGATTCAGAAGTCCTAAACAGAGCCAACCAGTGCTGTGCTGGGTAAAGCAGCTGGAGCCCACATGGCTGATTGTGTGGTATGAGTTCCGATCTGGGGCTTGAAAAATATACAAGGCATGTGTGTGTGCGTGCCCCAAATCCCAAGAACAAAGGAGAAGGGATTGTAGTGTGGTCATCCTCCCCGGGGGTGCCTTCTCATCTTCCCTCTCTCACTTGCTGTCTCTCTCTGCTGAATGGGTTCTAAAGCAAAAGAAAAAAAAAGCCCTAGATCGGACCAGACAGAGGTATAGCGTTGGATCCAGACAACGTAAGGCTGACCATATGGGAGGATCCGGGGTCATGTCCTGAGTGCACCAGACACGTGGTGCGCCTGTAATTCCAAGCTTGCTGGGGCTGGGATTTAAGACCTTGTGGAGAGTGCTATATCTCTGTCTCTCTGTCTCTCTCTATCTCTCTTACTCATGGAAAAAGTGGGTGAATAAACTTAAAAAAAAAAAAAAAAGTCCCAGAACTCACATTTGGAACTGTGAGCACTTGGTAGGCAATCCCATTGTTAAGGTCGTCTCTATAGTTATGTCAAGAACCAACAGGTTAGAGTCTCAGAAGTGAGTCACTCACCTATCGGCACCTTCAAATGGATCAAGTGTGTAATTCCTCTGGATAGGAAAAAAGGGTACCTGAATTTAGCTAACCTGGGAAAACTAAATGGGACTCACCTCCAGCCCAGACCAGGAGCCACTAGCCACAGCCAGGTGTTAAGGATGAGGCAGCCATTCCCTAAGGTAAGTGAGAAGGAGGGAGCACACTGAGTCAAAGCATCCCGTCTTCCAGGGCTGAGCTTGTATTTCCAAATACGTTTTTTCTCCTTGAATTCTTTGAGCATGAGTAGGTAAGAGTTGTGAGCCCCAATTTAATCACAGGAAAAACAGAACTGCTCCACTTTCTTTGTTCCTTTTCCAAAAGGTGAGGCCATTTCCGAGCTTCTGTTGCCTCCCATATGAGCTTTTCCTTAGGAACGCAACGAAAGGCAGTCACCGTAGTTCATCAGTTGTCAGATGCACGTTTCCCTCACAGTTTAACATCTCAGAAGTGGGGACATGTGTTGTCATCCGTGGTACCTTAGCTCTGTGTAATGGCTGAACTGGCCCGTCTCCAGTCACTGTCTTTGCTTCGAGGAACTGTGGAAATTGCCCTTTGGCAAGTGCTTCGGCACAGGGACTTTACTTAATGCTTGCAGAGCTCTAGCCATAGCCTGAACATTCGAAATGACCCCCTCTATTATGCAGAACACAGGACTGAATGGCCGTAGGGACCTGCCAAAGGCCACACGGTTGGTATGAGCAGAGTGGCATGGGGCATGGTCATGCTGCCTCCTGGGGAATTCAGCTGGATCAGAATCATCGAGCACCACAGCCATGAACACAGGGGAGAGGAGCCAGGTTCATAGGAGGACTGCAGCTTCATATATCATTAGCACGTACAGACACTCACCAGGAATTTTAAACCAAGCTGCTGTAAATATAACCACAAAAACAACAGTAGCTACCACGTATTGATGACTTGCCCTTAATAAGAACTGTCCCAAGCATTCTATGACATGGCCTTATTATAACCTCAAAACAGCCAAAAAAGTAGTTTGTTTTTTGTTTTTTGTTTTTCGTTTTTTAATAACAGCTACAAAAAAGTAGGTATTGTTTTCCTCATTTAGTTGGTCTGGTCCCATAGCCTGGTGGTTAAAGGAGCCAGATCCCACATGGCCACCTGCGGTTCAAATTCCAGCAGGATGGAGAAATAGAGGAGAAAGGACTGCAGAACAGCCACACCCTACTATGGGGTGGTTCTCCCTCTCCTTTCTCTCTATCTCTCTCTAGGAAGTACACTGGCAATTAAAAAAAAAAAAAGAACAAGAAAAAGAAACTGTTGATTAGAATGTTAAGTAACTCACCCAGTATTGCAGATCTAGTAAGGATGGGAGCTGGAATTCAACCCTACCTGCCTGGCAACAGGGAGCACTAAATCCTACCCCCACTTGCTTCATCCATCAAGGGAGGTGACTGGACCAAATGGCCTCTGATGTCCTATTCCTAAGAGAAGAGGGTCCTGCTTTCACAAGTACATAATGGTCCTATGCCTGGACCGTGCCCATAATGATGATTCAAAGTGATTTAGTTTTGTAGGATCCTCAAAAAGTTGAACACATGTGATCCAGTTACCATGCGACCCAGTATTTTCACTGCTAAGTTATTCCAATCTGTTTTATGGTACTTAATAACTGAATACCTGAAACTGAGTGAGTTATAAGAATAGGGGACTAGCAGATGTTGTAATGGCTATATCACTGGACTCCCACGTAGTTGAGCGCGGTTTGAACCCCAGGCCCAGTGGCATAAACTCACACCGGGTGCGTGTGCGTGTGTGCCCAAGAGGAAAGGGATTGTGGTGTGGCTATCCTCCCCGGGGGATGATTTCTCGCTTTCTGGCTCGCTGTCTCTCTCTGTCTTTCTGGTTAGCACACATGCCCTATAGCAGAAACCTCTCCAAAAGAAAAAGAAAAAAAAAAAAAAAAACCCCCACCAAAAAAAAAAGAAAAAAAAAAAAAAAAGAAGAATAGAGGTTTAGGGGCCAGCAGATGGCATAGTGACTATGTCACTGGACTTCCACATAGCTTACTGCAGTTCGAGTCCCAGACCCAGTGACTAGAAACTCACACCAGGTGCATGTGCATGTGTGCACAAGATCCTGGGAGGAAAATTGAAGAGAAGGTATTGTGGTGTGGCCATCCCCCCTGAGGGGGGGGTGAGTTTTCATTCTTCCTCTCACTGGCTCTGTCTCTCTCTCTCAAGCATAAATCTCTCTTAAAAAAAAAAAAAAAGAATAGAGATTTATTTAGCTCATGATTTTAGAAGTCCAAGGTCCAGGGGCCCTATCTGGTGAGGGTCTTTTTACTAGTGGCTAACATGGCAGAGGGCATCCATGTGCTGACAGAGCAGGAGTGCACATGTGTCTGTGTTTCCTTGTCTCATTCACTGACCTCACAAACCACCAGGATTCAATCATGGGGACCCACTCTGATATCCTAGTCATTTCCTAAAGGCTCCATCTTTCAGCACCATAGTCAGATTAAGTTTTCACCCTTTAATCCTATCACAGTAGGAACACGTGAATTTGGAGGAACACATGCAAACCACAGTATGACTATGTACCCTAAAGAATTAAAAGCAGGAACTCAAACAGGTACTTGTACACTAGTGTTCACAGCAGCAATATACACACAGCCAACACACACACAAACATTACTCAGCCTAAAAAGGAGTGAAATTCAGATATCTTCTACAATGTGGATGAACCTTGAAGACATTATGTTAAGCAAAAATAAGCCAATCCCTAGAGCATGGAGACATGTGAGTCCATTTATACGTGGTACCTAGACTAGACATATTCGTAAATACACGAAGTAGCATAGCGGCTCTCAGGGGTTGGGTCGAGCCAGAGTGGGGAGTCTGTTTAATGGGTACACAGTCTCTGTCTAGAATGATACAGAGCCCTAGAGACAGATGGTGGTGATGCTCACACATCATGAAAGTCCTTCACACCATTGAATCACAGGCTTTAAAATGGTAAGAGCAAGGGGCAAGCAGGTGGTGTGGTGGTTAAGGCACTAGGCTCCACATGGCCGATAGTGCGAGTTCCAGACCTGGCTGCTTGAAAATCATGCCGGGCATGTGTGCATGCATGCCCAAAATCCTGAGAGGAGGACAGAGAAGTAGGGACTGTGATGTGGCCGTCTCCCTCCAGAGATGATTTCTCTCTTTCCCCTTCACCGTCTCTCTCTCTGTGTCTCCAGAAGCACCCACACCCTACAGCAAAAACAAAAAACTAAAAAGGAAGACTTTCAGGAGCAAGACATGGGGGCAGGCGTAAAGTGTGATGCTCTGTGAGGCTGACCCCTGTGGAAAGGGTCTGTGTCCATGTCTGGGGACCCCCCTGCGTACATCGGACACATGTGTTCCCGTGATCTGGAGCTGGCTGAGGCTGGGGGTGGATCGCAGCATCAAGATTCTGTTGGAGGTGCTGTCTCCCTGCCTCTATCTCGGTTGCCCTTGCTTATAGAAATTAAAAGTTTTATCAAATAAATAAATAAAAAGGAGAACTTTTGAGAGCTGTGTTAGGATAGAGGATTACGTCTTGAGGACCAGGCAAGAGTAAGAGTGGGAGGTCGCATGGTCTGAGAAGAGCGCAGAGATGGAAAAGGCAGAGATCTGAGTCCTGCCCGACAGTCCTGGGCACAGACCCAGAGTGTCTCAGAGCAGATGGCAAGTTTGGTCTTGACAGCCAGGAACAGCCGAGGGATTCCATGTCATTGAGAAATAAACCATCTATCTCAGGACTCTGGGGAATTACTTTAAAAATCTCTCACACCCGTCCTTTCACATATCAAACAATGCCATATCCTTCCTTAAGCCTGTACATAAACATCTGTGCATCCTAATTCTAATCGCAGTAAGGAAACAGTTGACTTATGAAGTCACTAGTTGGCCTTCAGGTGACATTTGTGCAACTTAAAATGCTTATTCCCATCAGATTCCAAACCGTGTGGTGCTAGTCAGGATAAATGTGCACTGACATGCAGTTCCGTCCTCGTGGGAAGTATTTCCCAGGTGGGCTCTGAGAAGCGCTCTCCCAACAGCTGGGCGAGGTGGAGGAGCACCTCACGCCACGCCTGCCTCCTGTTGAAACAAGCAGCCCCTGATCAGATGCATTTGTATTGTTTTCACAGAGAAAGGAATAAAGCACAGTGCTCGGAAGAATCAGGAAGGACTCTAGTGCTCAAGCTGTCTCAACTCTTGTTTGTGTGGGTGTTAGGCATGGGTGGAGATGAAAAGGGAGATGAGACCATGCATGTCTCATCTGGGTATCTGGGTATTGCTGCGGAAGAGTCTGCACTGGTTTCAAGATTTATCAGAAAAACAAACAAAGGAAAATATTCTCTGAAAATGTAGCAAAAGTTCCAACACAGGATCAGAGGACGAGCTCATTTAATGACACCAGTTTGTTTCCAGCAACCTGCATAAATCCGAGAACCAAGTTGACTACCTCCTTGAAGTCAGGGAGTGGACTTGACTCGTGATGCAGATGGAAGTCTAGGAGCAGGGTCTGGCACAGTGTGGGCAGCTCACTTGGTCTCTCTGTGTCTCAGCTTCTTACTCCAAAATGAAGAGGATGAACTAAGTCATCTCTAAGGGTAATATATGTGCAATGTCTCTTATATTTCTTCCTTTCTTTCTTTCTTTCTTTGTTTTATGAGTAGTAGAGACAGAGAGACAAGTAGAGTGTCTTTACACTGTGATCTACCTCCAAATTCAGCCAGCCCCAGATCATGGGCACACACATGCCCAGTGTCTTCAGGGAGGTGTCTGGTCATGAATCCAGAACCTGCATGGGTCAGCCCCATGGAACTTTGTATTTTACGGCTGCACCATCATTCAGCTCACTTTGAGATTATAATTCCTTCTGTTTGATTCTTTCCTTCATGACAGTGAGAGACAAAGACAGAGAGAGACAAAGACAAAGAGTGAGTGAGAGACAGAGAGAGAGAGAAACATCTCACCAAGGTCTCGTTCCACAGTCCATCTCCTAGCCTTTCCAACCAGTCAGGATCATGGATACACACATTTATTCAGATCGTGGGAACTGAACCCATGATCCAGCATGGCTGGAACAGCACACAATGACTACACCACAGAGCCTGCCCTGTATTTATCATTTTTAATGATTAGGGTGACATACTATATAATGGTAAAACTCATGAAAGAGACATGGGGGCAGGCGTAAAGTGTGATGCTCTGTGAGGCTGACCCCTGTGGAAAGGGTCTGTGTCCATGTCTGGGGACCCCCCTGCGTACATCGGACACATGTGTTCCCGTGATCTGGAGCTGGCTGAGGCTGGGGGGGGATCGCAGCATCAAGATTCTGTTGGAGGTGCTGTCTCCCTGCCTCTATCTCGGTTGCCCTTGCTTATAGAAATTAAAAGTTTTATCAAATAAATAAATAAAAAGGAGAACTTTTGAGAGCTGTGTTAGGATAGAGGATTACGTCTTGAGGACCAGGCAAGAGTAAGAGTGGGAGGTCGCATGGTCTGAGAAGAGCGCAGAGATGGAAAAGGCAGAGATCTGAGTCCTGCCCGACAGTCCTGGGCACAGACCCAGAGTGTCTCAGAGCAGATGGCAAGTTTGGTCTTGACAGCCAGGAACAGCCGAGGGATTCCATGTCATTGAGAAATAAACCATCTATCTCAGGACTCTGGGGAATTACTTTAAAAATCTCTCACACCCGTCCTTTCACATATCAAACAATGCCATATCCTTCCTTAAGCCTGTACATAAACATCTGTGCATCCTAATTCTAATCGCAGTAAGGAAACAGTTGACTTATGAAGTCACTAGTTGGCCTTCAGGTGACATTTGTGCAACTTAAAATGCTTATTCCCATCAGATTCCAAACCGTGTGGTGCTAGTCAGGATAAATGTGCACTGACATGCAGTTCCGTCCTCGTGGGAAGTATTTCCCAGGTGGGCTCTGAGAAGCGCTCTCCCAACAGCTGGGCGAGGTGGAGGAGCACCTCACGCCACGCCTGCCTCCTGTTGAAACAAGCAGCCCCTGATCAGATGCATTTGTATTGTTTTCACAGAGAAAGGAATAAAGCACAGTGCTCGGAAGAATCAGGAAGGACTCTAGTGCTCAAGCTGTCTCAACTCTTGTTTGTGTGGGTGTTAGGCATGGGTGGAGATGAAAAGGGAGATGAGACCATGCATGTCTCATCTGGGTATCTGGGTATTGCTGCGGAAGAGTCTGCACTGGTTTCAAGATTTATCAGAAAAACAAACAAAGGAAAATATTCTCTGAAAATGTAGCAAAAGTTCCAACACAGGATCAGAGGACGAGCTCATTTAATGACACCAGTTTGTTTCCAGCAACCTGCATAAATCCGAGAACCAAGTTGACTACCTCCTTGAAGTCAGGGAGTGGACTTGACTCGTGATGCAGATGGAAGTCTAGGAGCAGGGTCTGGCACAGTGTGGGCAGCTCACTTGGTCTCTCTGTGTCTCAGCTTCTTACTCCAAAATGAAGAGGATGAACTAAGTCATCTCTAAGGGTAATATATGTGCAATGTCTCTTATATTTCTTCCTTTCTTTCTTTCTTTCTTTGTTTTATGAGTAGTAGAGACAGAGAGACAAGTAGAGTGTCTTTACACTGTGATCTACCTCCAAATTCAGCCAGCCCCAGATCATGGGCACACACATGCCCAGTGTCTTCAGGGAGGTGTCTGGTCATGAATCCAGAACCTGCATGGGTCAGCCCCATGGAACTTTGTATTTTACGGCTGCACCATCATTCAGCTCACTTTGAGATTATAATTCCTTCTGTTTGATTCTTTCCTTCATGACAGTGAGAGACAAAGACAGAGAGAGACAAAGACAAAGAGTGAGTGAGAGACAGAGAGAGAGAGAAACATCTCACCAAGGTCTCGTTCCACAGTCCATCTCCTAGCCTTTCCAACCAGTCAGGATCATGGATACACACATTTATTCAGATCGTGGGAACTGAACCCATGATCCAGCATGGCTGGAACAGCACACAATGACTACACCACAGAGCCTGCCCTGTATTTATCATTTTTAATGATTAGGGTGACATACTATATAATGGTAAAACTCATGAAAGAGAAACAAATTTAGTGACCCAAACTCTATCATAACATAAATACTTCATATTTCAATGTTGTAAATTTTGTAGAATTTTAAAAAAGCATAACTAGTTCTGATACATACTAAAATGTTTTTGCTATTTTTCCTTCCAGAAAAAAAAAATTCTTATTAATACATTCGACTTTTTGCCACAGTTAAGCCCTTGTGCTTTCTAAATGCCAAAGACCTAGTCTATGGGATGATATGAATGTTATGGGTTGAATCATGTCCCCCCCAAATTCCTATGTTAAATTCCTAGTCCCAGTGTTTCAAAACATGACTTTATTTAGAAAGAAAATCTTTAAAGGGTGTAGTTGAGTCTATGGTATTAAAGGGCCATTATGGTGGCCCTAGTCCAGTATGACTGGGACCTTATATGATAAGGAGACTGGGACATGCAGAGAGAAGGCCATATGAAGACCCAGAAAGAGTGGTCTTCTACAAGCCAATGAGAGGCCTCAAAAATCCAACACTGCTCAAGCCTTGACTTAGGACTTCCAGCCTCCAGAACTGTAAGCAGTTTGTGTTTAAGCCACCCAATTTGTGCTGCGTTGTTATGGCAGCCTGAGTGAGACATGATTGTCTTTCTTGCGAAACTATGCAGATCACACTAAACAGTCACTGACCACAAGAATGTGTTATGACCAAAGCCTTCCAGGTAATAATACCAAGGAAAACACCTACATGCACACACATACACACACACACATACACACACACCATCTTAATGGATAAGAACCAATTAGATTATCATGAATGTGCCTTGCAACATTTTTTTTAAATGCTGTAGCAGAACTAGGGTCTTGCAAAGTAACCACATCCTCTGCCTTCAGCTGCTTCTCCTTTCCTGCCAGCCAGCCACACTCACACTGATGCTTTGAGCGTGTGCCCAGGTCAGGGGGCAAGTAGAAGAGCTCTCTCCACCCCAGCCTGCCTCTTGAATTCTCCCTGAGAGAGTCTGGCTAACAGTCTATCCACTTGTCCAAAAAGGAGTCAAGAAGAATCCTCTCACACCCCCGCATGCCCGCAGTTTCTTCTAGAAGTTGTAAACAGGAAGCACTGTCCAGGGATCAGGCCTCTGGCAGCTCATTTCTACAGCTGTAACGTGATGACTCCTCTAGTGACTCCCCAGCAGGGACAGAGCAGCCGGCTCACCTGCGGTGATGGGGAAGACAGCTTCCCAGCCACACTGTGGTTTGCTTTTGGATTTAAAGCACCAGCTTCCCCAGTGAGACCTGTAGAGATTGGCGGCTACACAAAGATGCATCCACGTTGCGACCAATACCACTTCAAACAGTAACAAAAAACAGCGAGCTCAGGCACGCTTATGTGAGGTGACCAGGTCATGAGTCCCCTCGATTTTGAGTCAGTATATCCAGGAACTGCCAAGAGCTGGAAACAGTTCACCTTTTCCTCTTCCCTGTAGCGATATAAAGGTGGCCATTACAGGACCAAACTGCATAAAGGAGCTTCTGGAAATAGCAGCAGCCCACCTCTATAGATGTGCTCCCAGAGGTGGGAGGATGAATAAGCCTCAGCCCCCAGGCATGCTAGAAAGCACCTGCTATGTACTGAATAAGACGGACATTCACACCCCAAGGATTTCTGGTCTACCAAACCACAACAGCACCTTGAATAACTGCTTAAAGGCATATCAGCCTCTTTCTCCTGGGCAACTCTCCCACGACCACTGTTACCTTCTCTCATTAAAATCAGTCTCTGGGACCAGCAGTTGGGGTAATGGCTACGTCGCTGGGCTCCCATGTAGTCAACTGCGGTTTGAGTCCCCAATCTGGTGGCTTAAACTCACACCAGGAGCGTGTGCGTGCGTGCCCAAGATCCCGAGAGGAGAATGGAGGAGAAGGGATTGTGGCATGGCCATCCCCCCTGGGGGGTGATTTCTCGCTTTCTGTCTCTCTGTCTCTCTCTGGCTTTCTCGCCG
>NW_006159926.1:760360-765017 GCF_000334495.1 Tupaia belangeri chinensis | reverse complement strand
CATTTGATCCAGCAATCCCACTTCTGGGTATCTATCCAAAGGACAGGAAAATGCTCAGTCGGAGGAAAAGTGCTTGCACATCAATGTTTATCGCAGCATTATTCACAATTGCTAAGACATGGAACCAACCTAAATGTCCACAAACTGATGAATAGATTGGAAAAGCGTGGTATATATGCTCTATGGAATACTACTCAGCCATAAAAAAAAATTAAAAACCCAAAAAAAAAAAAAAAAAAAAAAAAAAGACCCTGACAAGACGATGGCAAGCAGCTCCACCTCCACGTGCAGCTTTCCACACACATCTTTCCCCGTACTCCTCAGCAGTTCGTGAAAGGCTGTCACCCCATTTGACAGGCGAAGTCCTTTCCTTTGGCCCTTACTCAAACTGAACTGCTCAGGGGTGATTTCCCTGGTTATGCCATCTAAATGTCAAGCCCTAATCTCGAGTGTATCTGAACACTTAATATGCTTTGTTTTTTTCTCTTAGCACCTTATCATTCCCTAACACGCTATTTTACTTCTCTTATCATTTGTCTCCTAGACTAAAATATATAAGACTTACAATCCCTTATTATAAACGCTCCACGAAGGCAGGACCGTGTCTGTGTCACTCAGTGCCATCCCACACCTAGAGCAGTGCCCGCCACATAGGAACGGCACGTACAAATTTGCCGAGGGAACGGATGAGGTAACCGAAGCTCCCTAGGTTTAATCCAGCAATACGCACTACTGACAGAAAGAACTATTTGGGACTCAAACCTTCCAATAGTCCATCTCCCTGTAGCACCGTGTGGCCTTTCCTGGTAGGAGTGGAAAACTGCTACCTCCACCGGCATCACAAGAGACAGACCCCCAGCCAAAAATCAAGCACAACAGGGACCCAGAGGGGAACAAACGCATACAGTGTGCATTTTCTTCAAGAAAGGCTAAAAAAGCAAAGGCGAATAGAAGGACTCACGAGGAAACAGAAAAGTGACAGCTGATCCCAGGCTGGCGAAGGAAAAACATGCAGGAAGATGAGGCATTGTGAAAACTGGAACAGAGCTCTGGGGCAGAGAAGTCTACTCCGTCCCTGGGGCTTTCGTTTCAGCAGATGGAGAAAGGAGGAGTCGGTACAGCTTCCTGAAGAGTCAAGAAAGGAGAAACGACCATCAGAGGAAACCCTGCAACTGCCTGAGAGACCTGGAAGGGTTGAGATGGGGGTAAGGCTGTTGGGGGTGGGAAGGAGAGAGTTGTGGGGGAGAAGGGACCCTAGACCAGGATGGGGACAGGGGGCAGAAAAGGAAAGCTTTTTTCAGAAGGTAAACAAGGGTTAAGGAGTCTGGGGAGAGGCTCGTATTGCAGACTAGCTGAGTGGAGTATAAGAGAGAACTGAGCTCCTGCCTGGAGCAGGACACACACAGCCAGGCTGTCGGGATCCAGCAATCAAGACGGGTTATGCTGGGACCAGTAATGGCCATTCCCAGAAGCTATGACTGGAATCTCCCCTTTTCCAAAACCAGAAGGAAGAAGCAGCCCAGAATAACTTCCATGGGTACAAGCCCAGGATCATTTGAGAAGGATACCACCAATTCAAAATACCATTGTGGGAGCCAGCAGGTGGCATGGAGATTAAGGAGGCTGGATTCCATATGGCTGACGGTGCATTTTGAGTCCCAGCCCCAGCAACTTGAAAAACATGCCAGGTGTGTTTGCATGCCTGACCAAAATCTCAGGAGGAGAATGGAAGAGAAAGAATTGTCATGTGGACATCCTCCTGGGAAGGTGACTTCTCACTTTCTCTCTCCTCTGTCCCTCTCTCTCTTTCTCCAGTCAGTTTATGCACCCCCATAGCAAAAATTAAAGAAAAAAAAAAGAAGAAGAAGAAAAAGAAGAAAGAAAGAGAGAAAGAAAGAGGGAAGAAAGATACCATTGTACCATCTAGCACTGTTGTGGTATCACTCCACTCCCAAGGACTCAAAGCTCCATCCTGAGAGAATGTGCAGCTATGGTTCGAATATGTCCCCCAAATTCACGTGTTGGAAACTTAATCTCAATATTCCTATGTTGACTGGAGGTAGGGCCTTTGGGGGGTAATTAGGAGTAAAGTCAACAGGGTGAGACCCCATGACGAGACTGGTCACTTTATAAAAACGAACAAGAGGCCTGAGCTGGCGTTTGCTCCATCTTTCCATGTGCTGTGTCCTGCCATGCTGTGACTCAGCAACCAGATGCCAGCACCTTAATACGGGGCTTTTCAGCCTTGAGAACTGTTAGCTAAGTAATGCCTCACACAGTCTTTATAAATTACCCAGTTATAGCAACAGAAACAAACTAAGGAAAACACTCCAGAGGAAACAAAAGCTATGAGAGCAAATGAGGACAGACTGGGAACACCAGAAGGCCCAATGGTGTTCGTGCACCTGACAAGTTCAGCTGGAGAAGTGCTTCTGAAGGGTGGTCTCAGAATCAAGATTCAGAGGCGGCTTTTCCAGAGAGAGGTGCTAGACTCCGCCTCAGTGTGAAATGACCAAAAGGGAGGCTCAGCTTCCTGGATGCAGATAAAAGGTTTTTCCAGCACTTCCCCTCGCGTGCAATCCTCTCGGCTAAAGTAACTACTGGATAAAAAGTCTTCCGTATGGGTGAAATGACGGATGGCTGGGATTTGCTTTAACAGTCTCCAACAAGCCAAATGGAGCTGCGGTGGTGGTGCAGGTGGCAGGGGTGACACTGAGCAATGCCGGAGGTCACCAGGAAGGCTCAGGGTTCACATGGAAGGCCGACCTCCTGTGCAGGTCCTGGCTGGCTGCTGGGCTTGGGCGGGGGATGGCTGTGTGAAGGCCCTGTTGAGGGTGTTACTCTCTTTCTCTGCCATGAAAGAGAGAAACTTTTTTTTTTTTTGGACAGATTTTCGCTATAGGGCGCGTGTGCTCACCAGACAGACAGAGAGAGACATACAGACAGAAAGCGAGAAATCACCCCCCGGGGGGATGGTCACGCCGGAATCCCTTCTCCTCCATTCTCCTCTTGGGATTTTGGGCACGCACGCACGCGCACCCAGTGTGAGTTTTAAGCCACCGGGTCCGGGACGCGAACAACAGTCGATTACGTGGGAGTCCAGCGACATAGCCATTATGCTAACTACAGGTTCCCCAAGAGAGAAACTTTTAAAGAACTCTTCAGCAAATCAAACAAGCTGGGGGAAGGCAACAGAAGCAGCATGATGGGGAAGTGGGATACATGTAGAACCTGGGATGGGGTTAATCAGGGATTATTACACCAGGGGATCTCAACCCCACCTTCCCAGACCAGGCAGCAGTACAATAAAAAGGGCTCTGGGGGCCTGCAGGTGCCATAGTGGTTAAGGCACTAGACTCCCACAGGGCTGGCTGCCATTATGGACCTGCTGACTTGCTTTCTTGCTTTCCTTCTCTCTCTCTCTCTCTCTCTGTCTCTGGTGAGTGCATGTGCCCTATAGCAAACTTAATAATTATTGTTAATTAACTAATGAAATTAATTAAATAATTCTTTTAAAAAAAAAAAAACTTGCTCTGGAGGGTGAGGGCCAGCAATCCCTGTTTTAACAAGGTCTGCATGGGCTTCTGCCGGGTGATTCTGTGCTCCAATCTGAACCCCGCTGCATATTTTCTCTCCTTTTGTGTGTATGTAATGATTTCCATAATAAAGGGTTTTAAAACCATCCCTGTGGGCATTTTTGTAGTCGAGTTGTTTACTTCTTACATCACTTGTCTTCAATTGCTATTTAACTATTGTTTTGATCTTTTCCTGGAGCCAGAACAAAAAGCCAGGAAGCGGGAGCGCCTAGCACTCTCTCCTTCTCGGTCCGCAGTTTGTAAATGTAAACTTCCTGTGCGAGACTCCCGCCCGCCCGCTGCACACGCACCTTTCCAAGTCTGCTCAGTGACCCGGGAGCGGTCTTGGGGGAGGCGCGGGCCGCATTTCGGAGCTGCCTGCTCGCCCCAGGTCTCCACCGGGTGCTCTCCGCGCACTGACGTACGTGCCTGCCTCCCCGATGGCCCTGCCAAGCGTCGATCCTGCCGGGTCACCTGGGACTCTAAAACGCATCCCTCCCCACCCCCCTGGACTGGCTTTCAAAATCGCAGCTCACGAGATGTGGGTCCCCCATCTTTCCCGTTCTTTCAGAAGTTCTTTAGAAAGAAAATCGGGAATGAGGACAGGCGGTGGTCGGGTCACAGGGCGGTCTCCTCCAAGCTCGGCCGTCCTCTCCCCCCAGTTCTGGGTTGGGGTGCGGGTGCTAGGCTCAGGGAGACCAGGGCAGCCGCGGAAGGGGAAGGGTTAAGAAGCAGGGGCCACCTTCTCCATCCCCCAACCCCCAGACTCCAGTGCCGGGTCCCCACCCCTCGGCGCGGCTGCCCCCCTTGTGTGCTGTAAAACAATCCCTTTGTTTCCTCTTTAAGACATTAGCCTCAGGGGCCATTATAGGGAAGAAAGGTAGCCCGGCCCTTTTATCTGCAAGAATCCATTAAGCGTGGCCTCGGTGCAGCAGGCCGCTCGTTTATGGGCTGCTCCACGAGGGGGTCGGCGGCGGGGGTGGGGACCCCTCGACCCAGGTGCACCTGTATCCCGTCCCACCTCCTCCTCTTCGGGGACTCGGACCTGGGGACAATGGAGAGTAAGAGGGCCCACAACCCGA
>NW_006159926.1:747363-756825 GCF_000334495.1 Tupaia belangeri chinensis | reverse complement strand
CGGTGCAGCAGGCCGCTCGTTTATGGGCTGCTCCACGAGGGGGTCGGCGGCGGGGGTGGGGACCCCTCGACCCAGGTGCACCTGTATCCCGTCCCACCTCCTCCTCTTCGGGGACTCGGACCTGGGGACAATGGAGAGTAAGAGGCCCCCTAACCCGAGTTGGTAGAGTGGCGTGGAGGAGCCCCGCAAAGTCCCTAGGCCCACATCTTCCTGCTTGAGCGGCCATCTCGCCACGCACGCCGGGAAGGAGGGGTAAGCCCTCGACGGCGACATGGGAAATGGCCCTGCCCTCGTTTCCTCTGCTCTACACGCAAGTCTGCACTCGCTTCCCCCTGCGGTCTCGGCGGCCGGCGGGGCCCCCGAGGGAGGGGACGCGCGGCTCCTGCGCGAGGAGCCGCGCACGTGTCTGGCCGTCGGAGGGCCTGTCTGCCCGACGGTGCACGTAGACGCGTCTGTCCCGCAGACGGACGTCCGCAGGCGTTCCCTGCAGTGCGGTCCTGCCGGGCAGCTGCAAATTTGGTCACTGGGGGACCTAAAGAGGGCTTTGTGCCTTTCTTAAGTAGCTGCGCTGCAAAATGCCGGCTGGAAAGCACTGCGGCCCGGTGGTTTCCGGTGTCTCTTAGGAAAGTAATCTAACACCGATTAATTATTTATCTCTTCCCCCAAGAACCAGTCGCCCCAAATGCCCACTCGGTCTGTGCGCCTTACCTCGGCGCCCAACCCAAACAACAAAAGGCGCGACAGGCCCACGTCACAGGCACCCGGGACAGCGGCTTTGCAGGCGGGTCTTTGGGGGCAGAGGCTGGGGGAGGGGAAGGCGGTGGGAGCCCGGGCAGGGCCCCGCGAAGGTCCTGTGTGATACCTCCATGGAGCTTAGGGGGAGGGACATTCCCTTTATAGAATTGCCAGCCATTTGGACTGTGTAGGGGTATAAAGATGGCAGAGAGAGCAGAAAAACAAACCGAACTCTTTCTTTAAATCCCCTGTGGTATCCAGACCAAAGACAGACTACCCAGTCTGTGCAGTCCCGTTCTTGAAATCTCTGCGGCGTGACCTTCTTTGGATCTTCTCCTGCTCTTTCACCATGAATATAAATATTTTCTCCACTTACCATATGTTCCCCCACGCACTTCCACAGACCCCACCGCCACTGCCCTGCTGGGCTCCTTGCAAAAGCGAAGTCCGACCTCCACTCTCCTCTCAGCCAGGAGGGCAAGGGGAGGAGGGAGCGGTGTTGTTTAAGGGACAATGTCACTTTCCTCTTCATCAAGATTCTTTGTCAATTGCTGGGGAAATAATTGACCTCAAGCTACTTCAGTCACAACCAATAGAAAAATGGACCGGTGATGTGTCCAGCTGTTCAGGGGAGGCAGGCTGGAAAACAAGGGTGGCAGGGGGTGGAGCTGACGTGCAAAATATGTAAAGCTTCATGGGGAAAGTCTTGGGAAACAGAGGCATCGCACTTAAAAATAAAACCAGAACATTAGCATTCCGCTCATTCGCTCTAGCTCCAAGATTGCAGTCTCTAATTTATGCCCTTGGATAGCTTAAAAGGAGACTCCCACCCAGCACACAAGCCCTGGAGTCCGACTGCCCCTTTTTCGGTCCTCTGACCCTTTCCCTAACTTGCACAATGGTACTTTTTTCCAACATCTTCCACTGGGCAGCCAGAATGATTCAGTTCTGTCTGGTTGGGGGCCCAGGGAATGATGTGCGAGTCTAGTGAGTATTGTTTGGGGAATTTTGTTTGTAAGCATCGAGAGAAACTGGCAGGACACAAGGGGGGGGGCTCAGAGGAGGAAGGGGGTCACCGAGAGAAAGCCAGGAAGAAACTTAGTAACCGCCTTTCCTCAGTTTCCATAAACGATGGCTAAGAATGGTTTGTTTGGGACCAGCAGATGGCATAATGGTAATGTCATTGGACTCCCACATAGCCAACCAAGGTTCAAGTCCTGGACCCAGTGGCTTAAAACTTATGCCAGGCACGTATATGTGTGTGCCCAAGATCCCGAGAGGAGAATGGAGAAGGGATTGTGGCGTGGCCATCCCCCCCCAACAGGCGGTGATTTCTCGCTTCCTGTCTCTCTGTCTCTCCTACAAGCCCATGCACCCTTTAGCAAAATCTAAAAAAAAAAAAAAAAAAAAACAAGAGAGAGAGAGAATCGTTTGTTCAAACAAACGATTGGAAACCAAGACTAGGGTGAAATCTACGGCAGTGTAAGCTCATATTTCAGACGACAAGATGTCCCATTTATGAATCTGCTCCCGTTCCAGGTTGGACCCATCAGGCAAAAATCAATAAGGACATTTGATGCCACCAATGTGGGAAAAAGCGTGAACAGTATCAAACAGCAGCTCAGGTCAGCTAGCCCGAACTGTGTGCTTTCCAAAAGAGAATAGAGAACTCTGGGGGCAGGTAGCTGGGGAGTCCAGATGTGACAAAAGCAGCCCAGAGCGTCAGTGGTGCCCATTTTTCCTCTAGTGTGCCACTGAACAGTGGTAGATGTGTGAGTGCTGACCAGCGGACACTGTAGGAGAGCCAAGGTCTCTGCCTTCTCGGGGCTCAACGCCATATCAGAAAGGGTGAAGAGTGGCTTCAACATGGCATGGCGCACGCCCCTTCATCTGGTGGAAGAGCTCATCAAGCCTACATGTGCATTTCTCAACAGCCTACACCTTGCATAGAGGAGCAGAAGTGGTGCATGTGCGCACAAGTCGGCCCCAAAAGAAAGCAGAAGGGGCACCGAAAGAACGGGTGGGGCTCGGCCTGGAAACGCTTACTGCAAACATTCAGTGATAGATGCCTGGTGTCATGGCAGAAATGTGTCCAATTGCACGACAAACTTTCTTTAAATAAAGTTTTAAAATTTGTGTCTGCTCTGAGATAATCCTAGGTAAGTGGGGAAATAGGTGCTGTGGTCCAAATGTTTGTGTCCCCTCAAAATTCGTATGTTGCAATCCTGCCCCTCCAAGGTGACAATGTCAAAAAATAAGGCCTTTGGAAGCTGATTAGGTCGTGAGGATGGGGAACTTCATGAATAGGCTTAGTGCTCTGATAAAAGAGGCCAGGGGGCAGCAGATGGCGTGGTGGTGAAAGCACTGGATTCCCACATGGCTGACCATGGTTCTAGTCCTAGACCCAGAGGATGAAAATCATGCTGGGTGTGTGTGTGTGTGTGTGCCTCAAATCCTGAAAGGAGAATGGAGGTGAAGGGATTGCATCATGGGTCAGCAACCCCCCTACCAATGCAAAGGGCTACTTCTCACTTTCCCTCTCTGTGTCTTTCTGTCTCTCTCCAGCAAGTGTATGTGTCCAAAGAGACCCGCACCCTTTCCTTCATGTGATAACGCAGGTAGAAGATGTCATTTAGGAACCAGGAACCAGGTTCTCACCAAGCACTAACTCTGCCTGCACCTTGACCTTGGACTGAACAGCCATGGGAACTGTGAGAAGTTTTTGTTGCTGAGAAGCCCCCAGTCTATGGTGATCTGCTATAGAAAGAAGCTAACAGCCTAAGAAAATGAGTATGCTTCCAAATTTCTCTAACCACTGAGAACCACTCTAACCAAACACTTTCCCAGACCCTCTCCAAGGTTCATTCAAATCATGGCACAATGAAAACTGAACTTTACTTCTCTCCAACCAGCTGAGTGACATTTACTGTGAAATGTCACTGAAGGAATTCTCTTATTTTCATCACTGTTTGGAGCTGCTTACCCCTGTTTCATTTCAAGTTAGAGGGATTATTATGCCCAACATTCTTGGGGAAAAAACTGGTTCTAGTATAGTTTTCTTGTAGCTAGACCTAGAACTGTCATTCTAGAATCAACAATTATTAATTGTTTGACAATCACCATATATTCTAATTGTGCCTATTAACCGTGCCCCCCTTCGCTCCTAACCATTTCCACCACTCCCGGTTTACCCAATGATTCGGGGATGAAGCCCATGAGTTGGCTGTCCCAGAGGATTTATATCAGATGTTCCATGTTCTCTTTCAGTCCACCTTATGACCCTGGCTGGCATGGACTGGCAGGGTGGGAAACCAAGACTGGGGTGAAATCTACGGCAGTGTAATTAATAAAGCTAATTGGCTTGGGTGAATATAAAACTCAGAGCTTGGCCCTTATCGGCCCTGCATGAAATCTAACATGTCCAAGTTCAGGTGAATGGCCACAGCTCTCACCAGAAATGTATTTGTAATCTGGTAGAATTCAATCTGATTCTTATTGAACACTTCCATTCGTAAGATTATTTGGACAAAATCAAGGAAATTAGAAAACTGTCCATCGATATTTTAGATTTTTGAAAATCAATTGCTTTTAAAGTATGTGCAGTTCATTCTACAAATAATTCAGGCTTAAGCACCTTAAAACAGTTTTTATTGTATATAAATTATGAATCTCTTGATGTAAAAAGGCAGAGAAAAATGTCTAAGGAAAAAAGTAAAAAATAAATAAAGGGTTTATGTATTTTGATGTAGATAGCAGGCTTATGGGTAATTGGTGTTTTCTTGTCTCAGTTTTCCAACGTGTGATTGAGTGGTTACAAGCACTTTTCAATGGGATAAAATATAAGACTATTCTATGAACATTTGTTAAGGTGTATGCATAAAAATCACTAGTAAAAATGGCTTACCAAGGACAATTCCTGTTTTTTGAAAAAATAGCAGTGACGTGAGCAAGCATAATGGAGAAGTAACAGGAGGAGGGGGCACTCACCGAGTACTTCCTGCCATCTGCCAGCCACGGTGCACGGAGTGCCCTCGCCCTTAATTCTCTCTCCTGGTGAAGGAGACCTTCTCACCGACCTTGCAGAGTAGAGAGCTGAAGCTCTGAGTTCACGTGATGTACCCAGGAGCTCCCTGGGGTAGGGGACATTCACAGTCCACCTTATCTCCCCATTCTCTTTCTTCCTGCTACATGACAGACACAGTAGCAGCCGAATCAACATTTAGTAGGTTAGCTAAGGAAACAACTACCAATATTCTGTCCTAGCAAAAGTTCTCTACTATACACTGGCCTGACCACACCTTTACACAGAATTGCCCCCACCACATACACACAGACAGACACACAGACACACGTACACTGCTGTCGCTGCTTGAACTAAGAAAGTCACCTAGCCCAAGCACCATGCCATTAACTTCTTAGTGACAATCAGATTCTTTTATTTATTTATTTATTTATTTATTTATTTATTTATTTTGGAGAGATTTTTTTGCTATGGGGCGCATGTGTTTGCCAGAGAGACAGAAAGTGAGAAATCGCCCCCCCAAGGGAGATGGTCACACCACAATCCCTTCTCCTCTATTCTCCTCTTGGGATCTTGGCCATGCAAGCACACGTGCCCTGCATGAGTTTAAGCCACCGGGTCCGGGACTCAAACTGTGGTCGACTACATGGGAGCCTAGCAATACAGCCATTACGCTAACTGCTGGTCCCCAGATCCTCTCTTCTTAAGACTTTGAATAAAGAAGTGTATAAGCTGTAGTAAAGCCCTTAGTAAGCATTTCAACTCAGATGTTAGGTCAGTTGGGGGCTAGAACAGGAATCAACTATATAAGGGGTCTTCAAAAAGTTTATGGAAAATGCAGGTTATGAAAAAACTATGTGTGGATTTCAAAATGCTTTGTGCAAATATAAATTCATACTTTTTCTTTTTTAATTGGCAAACAGCATGGATTCTCATCAGAGAGAGAGAGATGCGGGTAGTAGGAAGCACCACCCAATGGAGTATGGTCACCCTGCAGTTCCTTCTCCAATTTTTCATCCTGTCATGGTTTGGGGACTGCACTCATATATGCATCATGTTTTTCAAGACTTGGAGCTGGGATTTGAACCACAGTCAGCCATGAGGGATCTGGCTTCCTCAACCAGGCTCTTACAGGGCCAGCCCTCCATCCACTTCTCTCTCCCCTCCACTTGGTCCCAGCTCCATCACCGGCTATATGTGAAGGCTCCTCCCTGGTTTCCTTATCTGGCTCTTGATCCTCTTCAACCGTCAGATGAGCTTCTAACACTCAAGCCTGTTGGGTGCACACACACACTCATACACACACAACCAGCTTCTAAAATCTTCCCAGGACTTCTTGGCTTTCCTTTTACGGTAAAATCAAAACTCATGTGCACAGTCTACAGGGGCCTGTTCATTGTACCCAGGCTAAACCCCTTTCAGTTCCTCAAAAATGTCATGCTTCTCCACCTGAAGGACTCCTGTGTGCCCTGTGCCCCTCGGTGTGGAACTCTTCCTCTACCTGGCTGACTCTACTCTCCTCCCCCGTCTCGGCTTAGATTTCATGCCCTCCATAAAGCACTATCCAAGTCCCCAACCTTCAGGCTGAGGACCCCTACATCATGGTCCCATGACCTGCACCTGACCACCCGTGGCACTTGCCAAACTTCACGGTTCTGTAACCACTTGTTCATATTATCTGTCTCCCTTATTCAACTGGGAACTCTGTGTAGGCAGGACATTGCTCTAGTGTGTCTCCAGGGCTGAGCCCACAGTACATGCTTAGTAAGTACCAGAGGGAGGAAGGTATTACTGCATCAAAGCTTTGCTCCAATGCTCATATTAGTATAGAAATCGTTTAGGCAGTCAGCTCTTCTACTCATTTTCATTATGGTTTGCACTCTGCAAGGATCTGTACAAGCCTGAAAGGGAAGGTGAGAGACAAGGAGAGAAAACAGCAATAATAAATTTATATTACTGTTGTTATTATTTGCCCACCTGAAATTTCTCCTCCCTTATCACTTGTACCAGTAGCTGATCCTCTTCCTACTCTTGACTTTCCTTGTCCCTAGGGAAAGTCCTTCCCAGCACCCTCTTGGGACATCATGCAAGTCAATCTCACAGGGTTTCCAGAAGTCCTTCCTCCCAACACTAAACACATGGTGGGTTTAGCCCTGTGGCCTTGTGGTTAAGAGAGCCAGATTCCACGTAGCTGACCATGTAGCTCCAATCCCAGCCCTGACGTCTGAAAAAAAATATGCCAGGTGCTGTATGAGCATGTCCAAATCCTGACGGGACGGGGAAATAGAAGAAAAGGGATTATGGTATGACCATGCCCATTGGGACGTGCTTTCTCTCTTTTCTTCTCTGTCTCTGTCTCTCACGAGTGCACGTACCTTCTGGCAAATTTAAGAACAAAACACAAAAAAAACTCTGGTGGGCCTGGGCCAAAAAACCTCTACTAAGTACATGCAGGAGTATATTATTCCGAGAAAAACCCGAGCTCCCAAACAGACTGAGATAGGAGACCAGAACTGGCCTGCAGGGGTCAATCAGTCTTGTGCAGAGGGATCAGAGAGGAGGACTTGGAGCCTGAAGGACAGATTGGTCAGCCATGAGTGCATCCCAGCCATGAGGTCCTCAAGAACTAGCCAGGAATAAGTCTGAAGGAAAAAATGGTAAGAGCAAGATGACATGAACAAATTTGCTTTGGACCTGGGGTCTCCATGGATGGAGACAGTGGCTGCCAATAAGAGTATTCTGGAGAAGAGGGAACCACCGCAACTCTGAAAATGGAGTGATTTATTGGAAGGTTGAGAAAGAAGTTCTGATTTAGAAGGAAGACAACCATTTGGTTTTTAGACAGAAGGGGTTAGTTGTGGCCTGGGAATTCTGAATGGAGTTTAGAGTCATAGGGTACCAGCTGCAGAGAGATGAGAGCTGGAGATGATAATATGGAGTTGACCTGTCTAGAGGCAGTGATTGCAGAATGGATGTGGGAGACTGTACAGTTTGTGCCAACTACAGGGCCCATGGGAACTCCCTCATTAAAACAAGAAGAGTGGGACCAGCAGATGGCATAATGGTTACGTCACTGGACTCCCACATAGTCAACCATGGTTCCAGTCCCAGACCTGGTGGCTTAAACTCCTGCTGGGCGCGTGCGCATGTGTGTCCAAGATTCCTGAGAGGAGAATGGAGGAGAAGGGATTGTGGCATGGCCATCCCCCCTGGGGGGTGATTTCTCACTTTCTGTCTCTCTGTCTTTCTGGCAAGAGCACATGCCCTATAGCAAAAATCTCTCTTCAAGAAAAAAAAAAGAAGAAGAAGAAAGAAGACTGGCAGGAGATGAAGAAGAAGGCAGAGATCAGAGCCCATCAGATGACAGTGTGAACATACTATCATGAAGGCCAAGGGCAGAGAGTGTTTAAGGTAGAGTTGGTTTGCGAGATTCAGAGCTGATTGTTGTGATGGCCAACCTGTGTCTGAGCCCTTGCCATAGGCTGGGCATCTTCCAAGAAGCTCTTCATCCTAGGACCGCTCTGAGATGGGGCTGCTGCTACCCTCCTGCAGCTGAGCTCACTGAGGCTCCAAGAACGCACACGGCAGACTGAGGTCATACGGTCAGTAGACGGCACAGCTAGGATTCAGCACTGTTGTCTCGGTACCCAGAGCTGGACCTTGGGAGAACGAGGGAAAGATGAAATGGTGGGGTGGGCTTGGGGAATGCCTGTTTTCTGTGACTATGGAGAGCTTACTATAAAAACACAGATATCTCTGTCGTGGAAGAGAATTGAAGTTGAAAAAGATCGAAAGCCTAGATCCTCTTCTGATGGGGGAGTAAAGGATGAGGACACAGAAAGCATGAAAGGAGCAGCCCCAGGCCTGGTGACACCCACATCCCTGCTGCTGTGTGACAGCTGCCGCTGCCTGAGCGCAGTGAGCAAGACAGGCTTTCCGAGAGCCATCTCCAGTCTCTCACTGAGAACGCAGCCCCAGGGTTGCCATTTCAGGTGCTTTCAATGGGCCAAGGAGCCAACAAGAGCCAGCAGTGCCAACATGGAGGACAGCTCATGCTCAACCTCCCAGAGACCAAGACTGAAGCTCCTACTACCCGGGAAGATGGCAGAGGTCCTGAAAGGAATGAGATGTGGGCAGACCAACTGGTTGAGAGACCCCTTGGGGCACAAGGCTAGGGCATCCATACCACCCCAGAGGCCAGAAAAGCCAACTGTGGGTGCATGAGAGTTTGCCTACACATGGGCACAATTCTGCTTCCAAACCATGAGACCTGGGACAACAGCAGTTCCTGGTGGCCTCCTTTCCTACTATAGCTTTATTTCTTCTTCTCCCCCATATTCTACTCAAGGACCAGAAAACCTTTGCCCGTCTAGAATCTTAGGAAAGGAGAAAACAGGAGAGAGAAGAGAGGAGCTCTTTACAGGAAACTGATGTGACTTGGTGCTTTATGGGAGAGAAGAACCAAATCGCCCCCGGACACTGGGACAGGCAAGGCAGCCAGGGACAAAGAGGGAAGGACACTATAGGCCACCTGGAAGAACTCTGAAGCAGACTTGGGGACTGGGGCATTACTGTGCATGAGTAGAAGGAAGTGGAGAAAGAAAGGCTATACCCTGGGCTGGAGAGATTGCTTACGGTGGGCACAAAACCCACCTGTGGGGACCTAGTGGTCTTAAGCTGGTGAGGTGGGCAACCCAAGCACATTC
>NW_006159926.1:721332-747344 GCF_000334495.1 Tupaia belangeri chinensis | reverse complement strand
CCTGCTGGCCTGCAAACTCCACAGGACCCACAACTCAAACCTCCCCACCCCAACCTTAGACATGATTTCTAGCACTAAGTGTCTGTCCTGCTTCCAATAGCTATGGCTGGACTTAAACACAAAAGAAGACAAAGAAGGATGGGCCTCACTTCTTGGCTTTAGTGTTTTTTGTTTTTATTTCTTTCATAGAAGAAAGAGACAGAGAGAGGTGTGTGTGTGTGGGGGGGGCACTTTCAACAGGGTCTTCATGCCATAATCCATCTCCAACCTCCAGCAGTCAGGATCAGAAACATGAGGTGCCACGTACATGGATGCCCTGGGACACCCACCAGGAACCTTCCCACGTGGACAGGCTGTGTGCTGTGCCGTGTCTGGCTCCCTCTTGGCTGTTTCGCTGGCTGGAGAGCAGAAGAAAATCAGGGCAGGCCATAGATGAAACAGCACTCCTGTCAAAGGGCCCGCTCTGGTACGCACAGGAGAATGGAGGAGTGAAGGACCCCCGAGCCTCCACCCTTTTCTAATTTTCCCAACCGTGTGACACAAACCTTCTTCCTTTCTCTGCTACTCAAGAGGCTCAAACCAGCCTAGGCCTTGAATCTGTCTGCTTGGACCATTTCTTCCTGTGGTACTGTGGCTCCTCCCTTTTGCTTTCAGGTCTCAGATCAAATATTAGAGTTCTTCCAGGTGGCCTGCAGTATCCCTCTCTCCGGCTCCCTGCTGCCCTGCCTGGCCCAGGGTCCAGGGGCGAGTGGACAGACTTGGTTCTTCTCGCCTATAAAGCACCACATCACCTCAGTTGCCTGTGAAGAGCTCCTTCTCTTTCCTCTCTCTCCTGCTTTCCCTTTCCTAAGATTCTAGATGGGCAAAGGTTTCCTGGTCCTGGAGTAGAAATGGGGGAGAGGAAGAAATAAAGCCATAGTTGAAAAAGAGGCTGTAGGGAGACAAGGAATTAGGGACTCTCTTCGTCCCGGGTCTCCAGGTTGGCAAGCAGAATTGTTTCCACATGCGAAGGCCTTTTCTCACTCCTGTTTTATTATTTTTAAAGCAGTTATCCCTATCCTGGTTTTATTCTATTTTTTTAAAGTGAATATATTTATTTCATCCATGAGGGAGAGAGACAGAGAAAGAGGAAAACAGGCAGAAAAACAGCACCTACCAGCAGAGTGATCCAGCCCCGGTTCAAGCCAGCCTGGACCAGTGGCACAACACACACGCAGGGAGTCTCGAGGCACCTCTGGAACCTTCCTATGCAGGCCCACCGTGCAGAGAAGCATCTCACCACCACACAGTCTGGCCTCCCCGAAATGCTTTACAAAATCCCTCCGTAGCTCTCCCACCAGAATACAATGCCGCAGCGGCACGGCCTTAGAGTGCCCGCTCTCTCCTGTGGCCTCAGCACCTGGGGAAGCACCTGGCTTTCACAGAGGCAGCTCAGCCGAAGCCTGTCAGTTGAATCCATTGAAATGGAAACTTCAGCCCACAAAACATGGCCCAATGTTTAAGATGACTGGTTTATCAACAATTAAAACATAGTGACCAATCATTCTTTTGGCTCATTTCTCAAAACGATAGTCCATCTCCTCCTTCATCAGTTGCCTGCTTCCTTTCATCTCACCAGAGCCGACATTTGGAACATCGAGGCTATCGGTGGGCTCCTGACGGTCAAAGGAAACCTATAGCTTTAAAAAGACGGTCATCACTGAAGATTGCATTCAACACAAGCCCTAAAAGGAAAATCTCCAAAGGAGATAAAGGGTGTCAGGAGTGGGGCGGCTCCTTTCATGAACAGCTCCTAGGTGGTACCTGCTCAGCTGCCCCACCCCAGCAGGAAACCTGCCTGTGGCCTCCTTTAACCCTTCCGTGGCCCTCACCTCAGTAAGATGCAGGGAAAGATCAGAAGAATCCATGCACTCCTTGCTGCCTGGAAGAAAACAGCAAAGGGAAGGGGAAAAAAAAGAAAAAGACTGATTCCAATACTGCTCCCCACCCCCTTCCTTTCTTCTCCCAAAGAGCCTTCTGTTCAGAGAAATTAAAGGACTCTGACAGCAGATCACAGATTCAGGACAGAAAACCTCCACTATGTAGCCAGCTTCTGTATTGTGGCATCCAGACGCTGGACACTTTTTTGCTTATGAACTTTTGGAGACCCTTTGAATAAAAGACTGTTTGTTCCTGGACAAACACTTACCAGCAAAGAAGGCTTTAAGTGGAGGGGAAATTTTTGTTTTGCAGAAAGAGAAAGAAAGGAAGAGACTTGCTCTACTTACTTCTCAGATAAAAGAACTTAGACTAATTTGTTTACTATTGCTGAGGATTCCTGTTTACAAGTTCCTGTGCCATTGTGGTAAAAGAAATGCTATTTTTAAAAAGTAAAAACCCACACAGGCCCTCATATTTAGGGTTCTTCTTCCCCTTCCTGCCTTCCTCACTCCCCACTTTCATTTTGCAGATGGCCACAGATACACAAGCCCAGTCAAAGCTCAGGAAGCAGCCAGGCAGCCTTTCTCACTCCTCACAGACCCCTTGCAGACTTCCCCGGACAGGGTCAGACCTGAACTCAGAAAGCCACCTCTCCCCCAAGCCCAGTGAGATTCTTTTGTCTCAAAAGGAACACCCCAGATTTGTCCCCTTGTCAGCAAACCAAACTCGCAGCCCACTTGACGCACAGTCTGGATTTCAGTCCCCAGGCCCTTGCCGTCTTCATTTTCCTTGTATGCACGACCATTTCTGAAATCAAACTAGCAAGATGTTGAATAATGTCCTTTTAAAAGAGGGTGTGCCATAACTGGGTCACTAACTGTGTGACTAATCACGGTTGCCTGTAACCACAGCGACTGCGGCTTCAACCCCACTTGGTCATTTGTAAACCACAAAATGACCCAGCCATCTGCAGGGGCTGTGGCTCTGGAGCCCATGGCTCTGCCCGGGCCTGTCCCCACCTCATTCCCAGGAGTGGGAGCAGCCCTTGGCTAGGGGCCACCTGGCCCTGGCAGCCACCAGAATGGACCTGATCAGGTCCAACCTCTTCTCGTTCAGTCTGTCCTGGCTTCCGGTGCACAGCCAGCCCCAGGAAGTACTTAGAGCAGTTGCTTTCTGAGTTCCATTTAGCAACCCCAGTCCAGAAAAGGAAGGGTTCTAGAAGTTTCCTTTCAAGAAAAAAAAGAGAGAGAAAGCGATAGGTAAGAAGAAATAAAACCTCCTCCAATTTTGGAGCCCTCTGTTGTGCCTCACATTTCCTCATTTATTGCATTAAACTTGGCAAAACCCAAGCTTCTCCCCAAGCACTAAAGTAATACAGGGAATCTTCAGGACATCCTTGACCAAAGCGATCCTGAATCAGGCGCACCCAGCACTTCAAGTCCCCAGAATTAGGCGGCAAGGCAGGCGCCTCTCAGGGCCTTGTCAGGAGTAATTCACCCCTTGATTCCTGCAATCCACCTCATTTTCACAGCCTGCAGTGCTTAAAAAACAAACAACTTAGGGTCAAGAGGCTTATCTGTAAATGAGGCAAATGATGGGTGTAGGAGTGGGGAAGATTGTTCTTACTATCCTTGGGCACAACCCCAGCTCTCAGGGGTCAGTGTTCTCCCCCCCCGCCCCATGTCTGGGTAAAATGAGTGGAAGGTCCACACTGGACTAAGAGCCTGTCTTTCAGCCCTGCCCCTTACCTGTGCTTCCCTAGCCCTCCTCCTCAACTCCTCCAGTTGAACCCCACTTTCCCCTTACCACGTTAATGGCAACTGCTTCTGTCTTGGGGAGAGGAAAGGAGTGTTCTCCAAAGGGATGGACAGAAGCAACTAATGGGAAGGAAACTATCAACGCTTGTGAAACCCCAAAACAGGCTGGTAAGAACAACGTCATAAATTACAGGTCCTTCCAGCCGCCTCCAGTCTGTCACTGCGTCGTCTGTCTCCATGGACTTGCCCAGCGCGGGTGACCCTGTTGTCCCGGAGCGCGGGTCTCCGGGGCCTCAGACGTCCTCGCCAGGTCTGGCCCCAGTGCCCCAAGGGACAACCAGGCCTAGGCCATGGGGAACGCTGGCTCTCAGCCCCGAGGGCCGCGCCAGCTGCGGGGACGGTCCCCACCGCCGGGAAAGCACAGGCTGGCCATTGTTCCTGGGGACCCCCGCAGGAACACCCAGAGCTAGCCTGGGCGCTCGTCTGATCCGGGCAGGCCGGGCCAAGGGACTTAAGGGCGCTGGGCGTGGGCGGGGAAGGTGCGGGTTATGCCCGCCACCCCCGGGCGCCCAGGGCCCACGGCCTTCGTGGGCGGCGAGGCGGGGCCCCGGGGCAGCATGCGACATCTGCGCGAGAGCGCGGGGGCGGGTGGGGACGTCATCACACCGAGGACGCCCATCTGGCCCGGCTTTCCTCCGGTGCCAGGAGCAAGAAGGGAGAAGTCAAGGTTAACTGCTGCGGCGGGGTTGAGGCGGGCGCGAAGCCCGGCCCCTCCACCGCGCCGGCCGCCAGGGCCCGCACCCGGCCCTGGACCCCACCTGGCCCTTTGTCTTTCCCCAGAGCAGCTGTGCTGTGACCCCGGGCGTACTCGTGCTGTCAGGATTAAAGGAGCCTCCACCCCGTGTAGCAACTGCAACTCCAGTTCCCCAGCCCCACTGGGGGTTTGTTTTGGTTTTTGGCAACAAGTCAACCAGGCCTCCTAAGGTGGGCAGACCCCTGGCTCGCATTTCAGTGTGCCTGTGTGCCAGGCTGGCCCGCTGTGCGCCCTCGTAGCTACTGTAACCAGCAACACAGAAATAATGAATTACGGGATTAAAGTTACGGAAAAACGACTCATCGTGCAGATGTCCGCTGAAGGCTGCTCTATTGACCATGTAACGCGTCGTGTGTGTGAGTGTGTGAGTGTGTGTGTGTGTGTGTGTGAGAGAGAGAGAGAGAGAGAGCCAACAGCTTCACGTTTGTTCTTTGGTAATTTGTCTTCAATATGCCTTTTTTTATGATGATGGTGATAGAAGGTCAATGACCAGACTCAGAAACCAGCGACCTTATCTGGCCGGTCCGCACTCCCCAAAATGAATGGGAGAGTTGCGGTTTCTCAGGGGGCAGCGAAGGGAACTCCAAATCAACTGAACTGTGTGAGTCAGGCCCTGGAGAAAACTGTGGGTAGAGGAAATGTGGGGGGTGGCTTCCTGGATTTCTGCAGCGGGAGGAAACCGCCGGTGGGAGGGAGGGCTGGAGGGGAAGGGACAGGAGGGGCGGGGGAGGGCCGCGAGGGCAGGGCGGGAGCGAGAAGGGCGTCCTGCAGGCCGGGAGCGGGCGGGAGGAGGGCAGGAAGGCTGGGGCTGGCTTTGTTTGTTTGCGCCGGCCGGGGCTGGGCGGATGAATGCGCCCCAGTGTGCGCAGCGCGGTCAGCTGCCCCGCGAGGTAACAGCTGGCACCTGCGCGCGAAATGCGGCGTGCATTAGCAGCATCATTATTTAGCATTAGTGCATTACAAAGATAATGACCGCGAGTTCGGGAAGCAGAGGAAGGAGGGAATTGAAACCCCAGACCCCTTGGTTTATCAAACTCCCAGGTTACAAGTGTAATCTCAAGCCGTGTAGGGAGAGCCACCTTCTCCCAAGGCTTCCAATCTGTGACTTTAAAGAGGCATCTCGGAGACCTGACAGCTGGAGCCGGGACCCCCTCAGGCCGGCTGTTTTCCAGGTCCTCTTGGCTCTAGGGTCAAAGTGGGGTCATAGATAAGATGTCAAAGGTCATCACACTAAGATTTTCCGATATCCAAAGCAGTTCTACCTAGAACACCAGACCATCCTTATTCTCTGGGGTTACATAGGTCCACGGGTCGAATACAGAGGAGCAGGAACTTTGGTCTTACACAACAATAATCACTTCAATGATTAACAATTGTTAAGCCCCATTTAAGTGTCAGACACTAGGGGAGCACTTGAATGAATTCTCTAAGGCAATCCTCTTGACAGCCTTAAAAGGAGGGCATGATAATCATGTCTCCTGAAAGATGAGAAAGCCCCTGGTCGCTTGGCTTTGAGGGTCTGGGAGAGTACACCAATTTCCTCAGCATTTTGCTTCTGTATTTGCTCTGCTTTTTGTTGGTCTAGAGAAGACAGAAACCGCCTGTGCCTCCCTCAGATTTGTTTTTTTCTTTTATAATTAGTTTATTTGACTTTATTTATCTATCTGTTTTAATTTGACCGAGTTCCCTTGTATATCCTCATTTGAATCAGAAGTAAATCTTAACTTTGACAGAGCGAGAGCGAGAGTCAGAAAGCAAGCCTCCAGGTCTGAGACTCGAACCACAGTCGGCCATGTGGGAGTCCAGCACCCTTAACCATCACGCCGCCTGCTGTCCCTCATTTTTTTTTTTTTGAGAGGTTTTTTTGTCCCTCATTTTTATTTTTATTTTTTTTGAGAGGTTTTTTCGCTATAGGGTGCGTGCGCTCGCCAGACAGAGAGAGACAGAGAGACAGAAAGCGAGAAATCACCCCCCGGGGGGATGGTCACGCCGCAATCCCTTCTCCTCCATTCTCCTCTCGGGGTCTTGGGCACGCATGCACACGCATCCGGCGTGAGTTTTAAGCCACCGGGTCCGGGACGCGAACCGTGGTTGACTACGTGGGAGTCCAGCGACATAGCCATTACACTAACTGCTGGTTCCCTCCCTCAGATTTTCTGTTGGTGAGGCAGAAATACAGTTCTGCCCTACTGCCTAGAGGCTGAGGATATATCGAAGTGTGAAAACTGACCAGGAAGTAAGAGGAACTGAATAGATGTCATTGGTTGTGGTTTTATTTTCTTGTTCTTGTTGGTTTTTGCTGAAGGGCACCTGCACTAGCCATTGAGAGACAGAGAGACAAAGACAGGAAGAGAGAGAAAGCACACACACCCCCAAAACCCCTCCCCGCACACGCAATGGATCCAGTCATGCCATAATCCCATCTCCTCCGTTCCTCCATCACCCATCTCCTCCGTTCCTCCATCCTGTCAGTATTCGGGGCACTGACACGCATACCCCCTCGGAATGTTTGTCAGGTTGCCCCCTGGGATTCAGACCTCATGGTTAGTCATGTGACATTCGGCTCCCTTGACTATGAGGCCACAGAGCCAGCCCTGTCCTTCAGTTTTTTGAGACCGGTAAAGACCCTCTCCCAAAGCTGGAAGTTAGTATAAGTGCTACCTCAACAGACACATTCGTTCTGTATTCAAGGGGGTCTTTAAAGTTCATAGAAAATACGTATTACCAAAAACTATGCAGAGATTTCACATTTTTTTGCACCAAAATAAACTCGTCCTTTAATTCCAATTTTTCATGGACTTTTGGAAGTCCCTTATACATCCTTATTCACATCAGAAGTAAATCTTAACAAAGTTTATTGTGATTTCTGGAAAATACCGTGTTTCCAAGAAGTGTCTTCATTAATTGATATACGAATTTAATTATTGAAAAATATTCCACAGACTGGCTCAGCAAAAAGCATGCATTTCACACATGCAACTGTGTGGACAATAAGACAGAATTTAGGAATTCAAATCAACTTTGAGTCCCACCGAGGCCAAGAAATTGACTTCCCATCTTCACACATGAGTTATTTTGATATGGTACTGGTGAAATTAGAGAGCATGTGCTAAATTCATACCATCAGGTTATGATGCCAAGCTGTTACTAGTATTGATAATAATCATTCATAAAAATCACTCACAAACTGGGAAATTATTACATGTCAAGTATTAGGCCAAATGCTAAATGTTCATGGTCTTATTTAATCCTTACAATGAAAGCCTTGGCATCCACCCCCTTCCCTGTCTCTCCTCCATACAGTAGCCATGTAACCAAGGCCAAGCCTTGCCCTTGGTTAAAGTCCTCCCAAGTCTTCCCACCTGTACTCAGGAAAATTCCAGCTGCTTCTCTTGGCCTATCTACTACATCAGCCCACATCACATTAATCCGACCATGTCTCCCCTCTGTGGACTTCTTCAACCATCAGAGACATTCACACCTCAGGGCCTTTGCACGTGCTCCTTTTCCTGTCTGCAATACCCAGCCTTGCTTGGCTAATGTAATTTTTTCATTCTTCGATTTAAGTGTCTTCACCTTGAGACCTTTCTTCCAACTAATCAAATCACCCTAGGGCCCTGTGCATTTCCCTCATCATACCTACCATGTAAAGGTACTTGGTTTTTGTTTGCTTACTTGTTCATCTCCCTCTCTGAGCCCTCAGAGCCAGAAGACAGGGACTCATGTCCACATAAATCATACTCTCTGCTCACCGTTCTCTCAACAAATGACACACAACACTATGTCCATGTCTGGGACACACAACAATAGCTGTTAAAGTACATAGAGAAGCACCCTCAGAGGTAGATACCGCTATTACTCCCACTTTAGAAATGAGGAAACCGAGGCACAGAAGTATCACGTAACTTGCCAAAAGTGACACGGCTGGACCTGAAACAGGTCCATGACTAGCTCAATTTGCTACCATTGACTGAAACCAAAAACACAATGACCACAATGACCAAATGTTGGGGAGACCAGCAGTGGGTGTAATGGCTATGTTGCTGGACTCCCATGTAGTTGACCACGGTTCAAGTCCCAGACCCAGTGGCTTAAATTCACACTGGGCACATGCGAGTGTGTGCTCAAGATCCTAAGAGGAGAATGGAAGAGAACAGATTATGGTGTGGCCATCCCCCTGGGGCGGTGATTTCTCGCTTTCTGTATCATAACAAAAACCTCTAAAAAGAAAGAAAGAAAGAAAGAAAGAAAGAAAGAAAGAAAGAAAGGAAGGAAGGAAGGAAGGAAGGAAGGAAGGAAGGAAGGAAGGAAGAAAGGAAGAAAGAAAGGAAGAAAGAAAGAAAGAAAGAAAAATGTTGAGACCAACAGATGGTGTAATGGTTATGTCACTGGACTCCCATGTAGTCAACTGTGGTTCTGGACCCAGCAGCTTGAAAGTCACTCTGGGAGCATTTGCGTGAAGGCCCAAGATCCTGAGAGGAGAACAGAGATAGAATTTTGGCATGGCCAGTCCCTCCTGAGGGGTGATTTTTCTCTTTGTGTCTCTCTGGCTATCTCTCTGGCAAGTGCACATACCCTATAGCAAAAAAATCTCTCTTAAGAAAAAAAAAAACAAAGTTAAAATAAAATTAGATTCTATGGGAAACAAATTTATCTTGTAAACGTCTTAAATTTACGTAAGGACAAGATCTCTAATACCTCAGAGATGAACGAATCAACTAGTACATTTATTCCAGACATAAGGGTCAAGGTTAAGGTATTCTGTGACCTCAGCCACAGTGTTTCCTAGTATTTCTGATTTCTAAACAGGTTTCTAAGTATTCGAGCACTTAAAACTTTTCAAATAGCACGGGCACAGATGGGCATTCCACCCAGTCATTTCTGCTCTTGATCTAAGGTAACAAACAACACGGTTTTACTGTACCAGAGTAGGAGCCAAACATAGCCACAAACTCAGTGACCTTATAGCTACTTTTCAAACCTCTGAATAACTTATAAGCAGCCCTCACTTAAGGGAGGGGTGAAATTTAAAGAAAAGAAGAGGGGCTCTCTTCGTGCTAAAATCCCTGCAGTCCATTCAAAATCAAGGAATCACTGTTTCTCCTTTGTTGTCAAAGGAAAACATCACGGGTCTTATCTCCGTGTTGCCTTCACAGCCCAGGCAAACCCTCATGTCCTGCAGAGGAAATGCAGCACCGTTTCCCGTAAGGGCCCACGTGCTGCAGGAGTCCCTTTCCTCTAGAGACCCAAGCCTTCCATTTCCTTCAGGCAGAAGCGATAGCTGTTCAGAAGGAAAATGCAGGAATTCAACTCACACAAAACAAAAAATCAACAACCCTCTGGGGAGAGGGAGTTTTCCTGAAATATATCCTTGGTTTCATACAACACTGTATAGTTCATATACTTCACAGACCACAGGGGGCCGGAAACGGTCACTTTTTGGTCACTGCAATGGTGGTTTTCCAACAAGAGCAGCATTTTCTGACTAACCTGTGTCAGTTGTTTTTTTGTTTTTGTTTTTGTTTTGTTTTATTTTTACTTTGAGTCTTCATGCTACTGAAAGCAAGCTGGCTCGTCCTCACTGGGGGAAGGGACGAGAAGGTGGGCTGGAGGGAAACAGCCTCGAGTTGGTTGTGTTCTCAATCACCTCCGCCTGTTGTGAGAGTTTTAACAAGCATATCTACCCACACGGAGGGGAATCGACAGGCATTTTCAGCATGTTACGTAAAGCATAAATGAGACACTTCGGTTCTTTTTATTTCTCTTCACTCTACCTTTTTGTCAGAGAAGTTGTAAAATATAAATATCCAGACCAAACTGAGATCTTTAGGAAGTCTTTGTAATATATAAACCTGAGTGTAAAAACAGAAGCAAGAGACATTTTACATAATTTCAGTGTTAGTGCAAAACTCTGTGCTCATTGGCTCACTTATTCCTTTTTGTCCTTTTTAAAGAAAATTTGCTGTGTGCTGGCAAGAAAGAGAGAGAGAAAAGAAGTGAGAAAGCACCCTCCACGAGGGATGGTCATGCCACAATCCCTCTTCACCTCTCCCTCCTTTTGGGCTTTTGGGCATACGTGCATACGTGACCAGCATGTTTCTCAAGTCACCGAGTCCAGGCCACTAACCAGGCCACCAGCCATGGTAGAATTCAGCCACTTTAACCACCATGCCACAGACAGGCTCTCACTTAATCTTTCCCACGCCAATGTAGGTGGGGTATGTGTGGTTGGGGAGTGGACCTTTCCAATCTTGAGATCTCTCTACAACATTCATTTGCTGTTAATTGAGCTTGGAGCTCAGCAGAGGCAGGCAAAGCAGGCCCAGTTTGCTTTGGCTTCACAGAGACGCTGATCAGTTCTCTTTTGTGTGGTCATTGTCAAAATGGTCTGCACATGGAGGCAGCAGAGGGCCCATCGAGGCCTTCAGGCCTGGTGCTGTGACATGGGGAAACCCTAGAACATTAGATACGATCTGCTGTAGAAATGATAGACTGCAGGGATCGTCAGCAAATGCATGGCTTGGAGAAACTGAAGCACTCCAGTCCCGCAGGGCCATGAGTATACACTCTCAGGAAGCAGTATCCTGTCACCAAATGGGCCCCTGGTCCAATCACAGTGACGATGTGAAGAGACCTACGTCAAGAAAGACTCTCCAAACTGAAATGATTAGCCCAGGGACTTTTAAAAAGAGTTAGATCCGTGGGACCTGCAGATGGCGCGATGTTATGTCACTGGACTCCCACATAGTTGGCCACAGTTTGAGTCGCGGACCCCACGGCTTAAACACACCAGGTGTGTGTACATGCATGCCCAAGATCCTGAGAGGAGAATGGAGGAGAAGAGATTGTGGTGTGGCCATCCTCCTGGGGGGTGATTTCTCTCTTTTTGTCTCCCTGTCTTTCCAATGAGCCCTACAGCAAAAACCTTTCTTTTTTAAATAAATAAATGAATAAATAAATAAAAGATCCTGAAACTGTCACTCTCTCTCCAGGACTGTTGGAGAGAAAGGGAGAAGACAATGACCTGGCCATGGCATACAATTAGGGTGTGCTCCAAGAGTGTGTGCACCTCCTACAGTGGGGGTGGGTGCAGGAGGCAGGTTCTCCTGGACAGAAACCAGCAGCCACCAACATTCCACATATTCTTGGCTCTTTGACTGAAATATTTGGCACTAAATACGAATGAACTGGATTTATGGTTCGAGCATCAGTTTCTCGAGTTCTGGTTAAGTAAGAGGCAGTTCTCAGCCAAACACCTCCAGGTCCCTGATAGGTCATTTCATTCCCTGAGAAGCCCAGGGCCAGCCTGGGACTCACTGCAGTGGCAACCACGGGGCATCAGCTGACAGTTACATGGCCCGCAAGATAACCTCTGCACTTTCTAACTCAGACTGCAAAGAAGCTCCAAGACATTCTGAACTTACGAGAGAAAAAGACTCATCTTTCACAACACCCCATGCCAGTGTCACCTAGCCGACATCTGATACTTTCTCACGTGATGCAGAACTACCAATCAAAAAGCAGTTATTTTTCAAGACAGTCTTGAAAACGGACACCCCTCAGTCAACATTTCTAAGAATCTGTTTCTCCAAGAATAAGTATTTGAGGAAGAATCTTCCTAAATAGATGTAACTGGTTTCAGGAACAAAAGGAACTTGCTTTTCCAAGAAAATGAAAAGAAATAGCATGCTTAGAATGAGTGTTTCCCCATGTCACAGGGTCTTTCCCGAAGTGCAGGGTTGATGCCAGGAATGAGGCCCAGTAGGTAGGTGCGTGGTAGGTGAGGCACTGGACTCCCACATGGTGACCACAGTTTGAGTCTCAGACCCAGTGGCTTGAAAATCATGCTGGGCACATGTGCATGTGTGCCTAAAATCCCAAGAGGAGAAGGAAGGAGAAGGGATTGCGGCATGGCCATACCCTCTGAGGAGTGATTTCTCACGTTCCCTCTGTCTCAATCTCTCTATCTCCTTTTGGGCAAGCACACAATTCCTATGACAAAAACCTTAAAAAAAAAAGAATTACAAAGTGTGTCTGGCTTGGAAAGTAAGGCCTCTCAGGAAGTGGAGGAATGAATAAAACAGTGTCACTCGGACAGTGAGAGAGTGAGTGATATCATCCACTGTTTTCTGGGAGAAATTCTTGTCCACTGGACTGTTTTCACTGCTGGCAGGAAGGCCCGCATGATGTACTGAAGTCAAGCAACCTGGATACAAACACTGTGGTCCTTGTCGCCTCAAAGCCTGCATCATCACCCTGAGTCACTCAGGTGGCCCTGCAGTTTACCTGAAGGCACTCGATGAGTAATGTAAAAATCTAGAAGAATTGAGCTCATAACACGCTAAGTAGCAGAGCTCTGCAAGCCTATTAGAGGGGAAAATTGGAAAGGTTGCATCCAATTATTAATAAGACAGATGAACATGCAGTGTCTGGAGAGGGCTTGGACTCTAGGAGACAGATTGCCCGCATGGACATGTGCCGAGCCCAGGTGGCCTCCTGGCAGCCCTGGAGACAGGTCTAGCCAGTCCACAGGGATAAAAAAAAAAGAAAGGAGGAAAGCCAAAGAAAGAAGAAAGAAAGTGAACTAACAGGAAACCAAGATTTCTTTCTTTCTTTCTTTCTTTTCCTTTTTGAAACATCTGCATTTTTTTACCTTCTCTGAGTCATACGCACACCAATGAAATTTTTCATTTTTGGTTTGAATCCATTCACCCAGGTCAGAAAGAGAAGGGTGAAACGATCGTTCTCATTTACACCACCATGAAGTCTGGCTTTTAGGAAAACGAAACCACCGCACTGCATTGCAGAGGGGCCTCAAGGGCAGGGCTGCTGCCAGGAGGGAGGCCCCTTAATGGGGTGCCCCCTCACCCTAGCTGGCCCACTCATCACGGTTGGGCAGGAGGAAGGCAGAATGCTAGGAGAAAGGACAGCTCCTTTATTAAAATGAGATTAGAGAAGGGTTGGGCTTCTTGTTTCTTCTACATTTTAGAACTCAAGTAACAGAACTACCCCCATTTTAATCCTCCTGACTGCTCTGAAGCAGCAGGATCTGTCTCCTCTGTGGCCCTATGTAAAGTGAGCTCTTAGAAAACTTCTGTTAGTACTTATGTCTGGGGCTAAATAAGGACTTTTTTTTCCCCTACTGTTGAAACTCATTCAGGGACCAGCAGAGGGCATAATAATTATGTTGCTGGGCTCCCACATGGTCGACAGCAGTTCAAGTCCTAGACCCGGCAGCTTGAAACTCACTCTCGATGTACATGACCAGAATCCTGAGTGAAGAATGGAGGAGAAGGGACTGCTGTGTGGCCATCCCCTCTGGGGGGGAGGGAGGGAGTGATTTGTCACTTTCTGTCTCTCTGTCTCTGTGGGAAGTGCATGCACCCTATAGCAAAAATATAAAAAAAGAAAAAGAAAAGGAAAAAAGAAAGAAAGCCATCTGCCTTCCCCTGCATTTCCAGGATGGTGGAGAGCAGTTGCTTCTCACGGTGATAGTTATTATTATGAGGACACGGTACATCTCTTTATCATTGAGTGGCATCACGTCTCCAAACTCTCAAGGCAAAGTCACAAGTTTTCAAAATCACCCTTGAAAATCTCGTAGGAAGCTGCCACACAAAGAGGGTTTCTCCAAAGCGCAGTATGCATAGGTTCTCCTGCCGGCCAGGCAGGCCGCTGCTTCCTCAGCAAAGCACCAAACTACACTTGCCACTTGGGGCTTGCAGAGATCCAGCTCTTCCAATGCTAGTGTCATGCCATGAAGCACAGGAGAACTGAGACCCACTGAGAGAGTGACAGACTCTGACTCCCATCTCGGCCTTCTGGAAGGTAAACACCCAGTAAATCCAGATGGGACATAATTTGCATTTGAATTGTCTTTCCCCTCAGCATGTTAGGAAGAGCTAAGGGGGCATTTGCAGAAAGTTAGCATCCTGGCAATTCCAAGCAGTCCTTGACTACTTCAAAGCACGAGCTCAGCGAGGCAACGTTTCGCCTTAGGTCAGTGATAAAAGCACAGGTCCCATGGCGTCCTTGAGCACCACTGACCTTTCTAAGTGAGCATTTCCGTGGGAGCCCTGCCCAGGTGAAACAAGTTGCTAAAATTCCCACCATCAGGACACATGGGAGGTAAAGGTGTCGTGTCTTCGAAGGGCCTTAGAGTCTCCGTGAAGGAGGAAATGCCATTTTATTAGCACCTGTTTTATACGCTGCGCCCAGATGGACAAAGACGTGACAGGATCTGAAAGAGAGCAGAAGAACCTACAAAAATTGAGACCACAGAGCCCAACACATGGGGGCTGCGCGGGAGCATGGAAGAGGAAAGAGCATGGAATAGGGACTCACAGTCATCGAAGGCGCCTGTCACCTTCTGGAACCACGCCTGCCATCGGAGACGACTAAAGAATCAGGCAGTGGACAGAGCCAAGATACACTCCAGACTGATCAGGAGTAACCGGCCAGAGGCATGAGGCCCTATTTTCCATTGGTTCTGGGTCTCTATTGCTCTTGCCTCCAAAAGACAGATTGTTACAATGATTAAGAGTTCAAGGCTAGCGGACGGCGTAACAGTTATGTCGGCCCTATTTTCCATTGGTTCTGGGTCTCTATTGCTCTTGCCTCCAAAAGACAGATTGTTACAATGATTAAGAGTTCAAGGCTAGCGGACGGCGTAACAGTTATGTTGCTGGACTCCCATGTAGTTGACCACAGTTCGAGTCGCGGACCATGCAGCTTAAAACTTACACTGGCCACATGTGTGTCCATGTCCAAGGTCCTGAGAGGAGAATGGAGGAGAAGGGATTGCTGCATGGCCATCCCCCAAGGGGTGATTTCTTGTTTTCTCTCTCTCCAAAGAGGGCACGCTTCCTATAGCAAACATCTCTCTTTAAAAAATAAATAAGAACTTAACACTGCCTGACAGCGGCCTGCCATCACCACAAACTTGGTTACTCTCCAGACCTCGGGGCTTTGTGCCCCAAGTAAGGAAGCTGAACAAGCGGTCCCGTCATTTTCCTGTCGGCGTCATAAGATGCTCTGTATTGGCTTCCCGGCCGCCTAGACCACTGTCCCGAATGACGTCTGGATGTGGGAGGACAGTCCTGGTAAATGGGTAAACCAGATGTGGCTTATCCATACAACGGACTACTAGCCAACAAGAAAAAGGGGACGACTGGCGACATCTGACCCAGAGAGAATAAGCCAGATGGACAGAAGACGTCACCCTGTCCCTGACCCCTTCCTTCACGCACCAGAACTTTAGTGACATCGCCCGTTTCTCTACCCCGTCCCAGCCTTGGGCTCCAGACTTGAAGGGACGGCGTAAGGAATGGCTGGGCGGTCCTCCCCATGGCACGTGGGTCTGCACCGTGCCTGCCAGGCCGCCTGGGCATTGCAGCACGCTCCGCAGCCTCCCTGGCCTCCACACGCTGGATGGCGGTAGTGCCCCCGGACCAGCTGGGACTTCGCCCCCCCCCCCACAATGTCCAGGCAGGCCGCTGCTTCCTCAGCAAAGCACCAAACTACACTTGCCACTTGGGGCTTGCAGAGATCCAGCTCTTCCAATGCTAGTGTCATGCCATGAAGCACAGGAGAACTGAGACCCACTGAGAGAGTGACAGACTCTGACTCCCATCTCGGCCTTCTGGAAGGTAAACACCCAGTAAATCCAGATGGGACATAATTTGCATTTGAATTGTCTTTCCCCTCAGCATGTTAGGAAGAGCTAAGGGGGCATTTGCAGAAAGTTAGCATCCTGGCAATTCCAAGCAGTCCTTGACTACTTCAAAGCACGAGCTCAGCGAGGCAACGTTTCGCCTTAGGTCAGTGATAAAAGCACAGGTCCCATGGCGTCCTTGAGCACCACTGACCTTTCTAAGTGAGCATTTCCGTGGGAGCCCTGCCCAGGTGAAACAAGTTGCTAAAATTCCCACCATCAGGACACATGGGAGGTAAAGGTGTCGTGTCTTCGAAGGGCCTTAGAGTCTCCGTGAAGGAGGAAATGCCATTTTATTAGCACCTGTTTTATACGCTGCGCCCAGATGGACAAAGACGTGACAGGATCTGAAAGAGAGCAGAAGAACCTACAAAAATTGAGACCACAGAGCCCAACACATGGGGGCTGCGCGGGAGCATGGAAGAGGAAAGAGCATGGAATAGGGACTCACAGTCATCGAAGGCGCCTGTCACCTTCTGGAACCACGCCTGCCATCGGAGACGACTAAAGAATCAGGCAGTGGACAGAGCCAAGATACACTCCAGACTGATCAGGAGTAACCGGCCAGAGGCATGAGGCCCTATTTTCCATTGGTTCTGGGTCTCTATTGCTCTTGCCTCCAAAAGACAGATTGTTACAATGATTAAGAGTTCAAGGCTAGCGGACGGCGTAACAGTTATGTTGCTGGACTCCCATGTAGTTGACCACAGTTCGAGTCGCGGACCATGCAGCTTAAAACTTACACTGGCCACATGTGTGTCCATGTCCAAGGTCCTGAGAGGAGAATGGAGGAGAAGGGATTGCTGCATGGCCATCCCCCAAGGGGTGATTTCTTGTTTTCTCTCTCTCCAAAGAGGGCACGCTTCCTATAGCAAACATCTCTCTTTAAAAAATAAATAAGAACTTAACACTGCCTGACAGCGGCCTGCCATCACCACAAACTTGGTTACTCTCCAGACCTCGGGGCTTTGTGCCCCAAGTAAGGAAGCTGAACAAGCGGTCCCGTCATTTTCCTGTCGGCGTCATAAGATGCTCTGTATTGGCTTCCCGGCCGCCTAGACCACTGTCCCGAATGACGTCTGGATGTGGGAGGACAGTCCTGGTAAATGGGTAAACCAGATGTGGCTTATCCATACAACGGACTACTAGCCAACAAGAAAAAGGGGACGACTGGCGACATCTGACCCAGAGAGAATAAGCCAGATGGACAGAAGACGTCACCCTGTCCCTGACCCCTTCCTTCACGCACCAGAACTTTAGTGACATCGCCCGTTTCTCTACCCCGTCCCAGCCTTGGGCTCCAGACTTGAAGGGACGGCGTAAGGAATGGCTGGGCGGTCCTCCCCATGGCACGTGGGTCTGCACCGTGCCTGCCAGGCCGCCTGGGCATTGCAGCACGCTCCGCAGCCTCCCTGGCCTCCACACGCTGGATGGCGGTAGTGCCCCCGGACCAGCTGGGACTTCGCCCCCCCCCCAAAAAAAAAAAACGAGTTCAGAGCATGAGTTGGATAAAAATGGATTCAAATCCTGAGTCAGTCACCTGACAGTTGTGTGGCTTAGGGCATGGTATTTCACTTCTTTTTGCCTCAATTTCCTCATCTCGCCAAAGAAAGCGACACTCATTCCTCCTATGTCAGAGACTGGGCACGCGGGTTATAAGAGATAATGGATGGAAGGCCTGACACGGAGAAAGTGTCCAGTAGATATTAGTTGCTGCTGTGATGTTCTCTCCCATCCTTAATTATTTATGCATCGCCCGCAATAACTTACGTGTGTATAGATTATTGATAAGCACCATTCTCCTCTGAGCATCCTGAGGCTGTATAGGATGCTCAGATGTCACTTTGATCTGCTATGTGTTTACAGTCAGCAGAAATTAATTCACTACTAGCTTTGTCAGTTACGATAGGCTTCAGGGTCCTGCGTAGAGAAGACCTTGACAAAAGAAGAAGGAAGCGTTCAATGTCAGTACGTGAATTTTAGTCCTTACCAAAGTGGGCTCTTATTCAAAGGAGGTAGATTAAAATGTGAAATTCTTGAAATGGACTCCCATGAAAATCAGGTGAAAATTTTGGTCTTTATATTCCAGGAGAGAGTTCCTAAGACACAGGCCTTTTAAGATCCCCAATTCACGCCAGAAAGAAGCACCTGGAATATCTCCATAGCAGGCTCCACTGCACACAAGCTTGTTGAAAAGTGATTACTCGTCTCATTTCTTACTTCTATTCGAGGATGAGGTTTTCGAATGTTGGCCCCACTAGGGGACTTAGTCTTGTTGTAGAAGAATAATTGGATAGGAATATCACACATATTTTGTGCTGAATACCCAATTAGTTGTGATATGCCATCATCTGGCTTTTCGGAAGACGATTTATAGCCACAAAATCATCTACTCCTCTTTTACAAAGTAAACCAGTTAAGAAAGTAGCCTTGGGAGGCTGGTGGTTATGTCACTGGACTCCCACATGGCTGACTGTGGTTCAAGTCTCAGACCCTGTAGTTTAAAACTTACTCTGGGTGTATGTGTGTGTGTGCCCAAGATCCCAGAAGGAGAATGAAGAGAAGGGATTGCGGAATGGCCATCCCCCCCATCTCTCTGACTCTCTCTGTCTCTTCAGCAAAGGCACATGCCCTATAGCAAAAAGAAATCTCTCCAAAATAAAAGAAAGCAGCCTCAGTAATATTCATTAAACAACTCTTTTTTTTTCCCATTTGATCACAGTCATAATTAATTTCATGGCTCAGGTACACACAGAGATTTAAAGCGATGTTTATTAAATGAATTAGCCTCTCCCTCATCTTGTTGAGAGTTCTCCATTGTGAATATGCTCCAATTGTAATGGAGAGGCAATTTGTGAGAAAGCTCTCTGGCGCCCTGGATCCTGTACCCTCTAGAGGATTTATTATTTCAGTTCTTGTCCTCCCTTGGGACCAGAAGACAGACCATGTGGCTGGAAAGACAGCTGTTTTGCCACTTTTCATTAAAAAGAAATTGTCCTGCAAACATCACATTTGGGATATGCTGAAGAGGCTCAGGGGTAGAAGGTCCCGAGGAGCACAGTGGGGTACACCCGTACTTGTTGGTATGGAGGCAGGTTTAGTGAAAACGGGGCTGCAAACGCCATCTTTAGTTCTAGGTGTGTGAGGCTGGGTGCTACTGTGCTCGGCCTCGAATGGGACTGGGGAGACCTGGTTCTAGTTCCCCCTCCGCCCGTGTCTTGCTCAGACCCTGGAAAGGCCACATATTCCCTATGGTCTCCAACTTTCTCAGCTGTAGGATGAGGGGCTGGGGTATGCTCTAAGGTCTTAGTTCTCTCCAGCCGTCAAGTTCTATGATTCTAGATGCCAATTATAAAACTATCCACTGGGCTCTATTTTATCCCAACATGCCTTGGGGGTTAGGGTAGTTCATAAAGTCGGTATTCATCGTTAAAGTTCCACCTCTTTGCCCAGAGTCATATCATGGCCGACAGAAGGCGGTCTTCAGGCAGTCTTTCACACGCATGGACTGCGGCAGCTTAAATTACTGTGGCTGTTCACGGTTCAGCTTGTTCTGTCATCACGTGCGCCGTATTCCCTTTCTTTCTTCAAAATACTTTTAAAGTTTATTTTTTTCTTCTGAGAGAGAGAAAGAGAGTCTTCAACAGAGTTTCAAACTGCCTTCAGGGCCAGCAGATGGCACGGTGGTCAAGGCGCTGGATCCCACACGGCTGACTGCACGGTTCAAGTGCAGGCACATGTGCGTATGTGCCCAAAATCCTGAGAGGAGACTGGAGGAGAAGGGATTGTCATGTGGCCATCCCCTCAGGGGGTGATTTTTCCCTTTCCCTCTCCCTCTGTCTCTCTCTGGTGAGTGCATGAACTCATATGGCAAACTCCCCTCATCTCCCCCTGCAAATAAAACACCTGCCATCTCCTCTCAGCTTCAGCAGGTCTGGGTCCTGGGCACACGTGGGCCCGGCATGTTCAGGGAGGCCTCAGATGAACCTGGGACTTTTCCCACGTGGGTCCAGTTGCACTACTGTGTCACTAGATGTGTCAGGTGCCCCAGGGCAGCATATGACTAGTGGCAACTGAACAGGGCAGCACAGAGAGAGGACGTTTCCTTCACCACAGCCGACCACTGGACAGCACCGTCATCAGAAGGAAAACCTTTTCTAAATAAAAATTGCTAAGTCATGGGACCAGCAGTTAGCGTAATGGCTATGTCACTGGACTCCCACGTAGTCAACCCAGTGGCTTAAAACTCACGTTGGGCGCGTGTGCGTGCGTGCCCAAGATCCCGAGAGGAGAATGGAGGAGAAGGGATTGCGGCGTGACCATCCCCTCTGGGGGGTGATTTCTCACTTTCTGTCTCTCTGTCTCTCTCTGTCTGGCGAGCACACGCACCCTATAGCAAAAACCTCTCCAAAAAAAAAAAAAATCGCTAAGTCATGATCCCAAAGCCAGTGCCATAAGCAAATAGTAATCATGGGGATAATTTGAGGCATCCTCAAGGCTGGCTTAAAAATACATTCCTTGGGACCAGCAGTTAGCGTAATGGCGATGTCGCTGAACTCCCATGTTGTTGACCACGGTTTTAGTCCCAGACCCGGTGGCTTAAACTCACGCTGAGCGTGTGTGTGTGTGTGTGTGTGTGTGTACCCAAGATCCCAAGAGGAGAGTGGAAGAGAAGGGATTGCGGTGTGACCACCCCCCATGGGGGGGGGTGATTTCTCGCTTTCTTCTCTCTGTCTCTCTGTCTTTCTGGCGATCACATGCACCCTATAGCAAAAACCTCTCAAAAAAAAAAATTCCTCACCCACTGTTCCCCCTTCTCTGTCTCTGTCCAACCCCTGCCAATTATCCTCCATCCCCCTGCCAGACACACTGGTACCCAGTACCCATGACGTGGTAGTTCAGAGAAGCAGCAGCTGGAGAGAACAGAGAATAGCCTCTTCCCTCCATTTGAGTGCACCGTTGGTTAGGAGGCATGATGTTCGCTTTTTGCTTTTAACTTTTTGAAATGTATAAATGAGTTGACAAAATACCACAGAGGGAACCTGAATACTCTGTACAGCTTCCCCTGTGCCAACTCCTTATACAGCCACAATAGAAGATAAAAATTACCATTAGTATAATTCCATTTGTCAAATTGCAGACTTTTATTTGGATTTCACCAACGTTTTGGTCGTTTTTGTTTCTGTTTTTGCCACAGGGTGTATGTGCTCACCTGAGAGAGACAGAGAGAGGGAAAGTGAGAAATCACCCCCCCCCCAGAAGAGATAGTCGCACTACAATCCCTTCTCCTCCATTCTCTTCTCAAGATTTTGGGCACGCACATGTACCCAGAACAATTTCCAAGTCACCAGGTCTGGGACTCGAACTGCATTGAGCCCTGTGGAACACAGTACCTTAACCACCATGCCATTTGCTGGCCCTTACCAGTTTTTGGTTTTAAGTTTCTTTCTTCCATGAGACAAAGAGAAAACACACTGAAAAAGAAAGAGATACAGAGACAGCATCCCCAAGAGGGTCTTCACTCTGCAGTCTAGCCTCCATGTCAGCCAGCCCTGAATCATGGGAACTCACATGCCAAGCAAGGTCGGGGAGGGCTTCGGACGTGAACCCCGACCTTCCCAGGTGGGCTGACTCGCCGAGCGTTGAATTACTGCTGGGCTACTATCTAGCCCCCTGGATTTTACCAGATTTTTCTTTTTCATTTGTTTTTGTATAGGGTTCATGTGCTTGCTTCATAATGATTTTCAAGTCACCGGGTCTGGGACTTCAACAATTCAGCCATGTGGGATCCAGCTGTTTTAAACTCCACGACTGTGGGTGGAGTTGGCCCTCACCAATGTTTTTCACCAGTATCTTTTTTTTCTGTTTTGTGATACAATCCAGTATCCCACTGTCTCTTTACTCTCTTCCTATCTGTGGCGGTTCCTCTTTCATCACTTGGATGCTTCTGAAATACTGGTCAGGTGTTTCTTTTTCTTTTTTTTTTTTTTCTTCTTTCTTTCTTTCTTTCTTTCTTCCTTCCTTCCTTCCTTCCTTCCTTTCTTTCTTTCTTTCTTTGAGGGTTTTGCTAGAGGGTGCATGCACTCGCCAGAAAGACAGAGAGAGACAGAGAGATAGAAAGTGAGAAATCACCCCCCAGGGGGTTGGCCACACCGCAATCCCTTCTCCTCCTTTCTCCTCTCAGGCTCTTGGGCACACATGCACATGCGCCCGGCGTGAGTTTAAGCCACCGGATCCGGGACTTGAACCGTAGTCGACTACATGGGAGTCCAGCAGCATAGCCATTACGCTAACTGCTGGTCCAAGGTGTTTCCTAGGCTTTGCTGCTGTTTACTGCTGACTAGACTGGACTTGTGTATTATTGGGAAAGATACTGCAGACGAGATGTGACCTTCCAATAGCACCATCTTGAGAGGAACATTACGTCAGTATGTCTTATGACTGGTGACGCTAGTCCTGGTCCCTTGGTTAAGGTACATTCTGCCAAATTTCTTCATAATCACATTATTCTTTTCCTCTTTATCACTTAAAAAAAAAAAAAGAATGGGGAGAAGGGACATGAGCTACTGTGAGGCTATATAAATATCCTGTTTCTCCTTAAACTTTCTTCCAGAGATTTTATCATCCAGGTGAGCTGAAATTGCCTGCAGCAATTAGTGTTGTGTCGTTCCATAGTATCAGTTTAATAAGAGATGTGGGGCATTATGTAAAAGCACTATGGAATATATTCATCAATTCTAAAGCCCACCTTCATTTCAGAAATTTTAAGACAAAAAAAAGAGAAAGATATTTCTGAATCTGAATGGTGAAAATACAGCCAGGCAGCTGGTGCTAAAAGTCTCTGAGCTCTCAGAATCTTCCTTCTCTGCACCCTGGAACTGTCTCTATGCCACACCCTTCAATGAAACTACAGGGTGTAGAGGCTAAACTAGGGCTACAGTTCTCTGCGTGCCCATTGAAATGCCAGTCTCGAAGGAGGAGGGCTGACGATTAAGGAGAAGTCAGGTTCTAGAGAGTTCTGGTCGTCTTGGCTCTTGGGAATTCTCAGGGCACATTAAATGACTCTTAAATCCCTTAGTAGCCAGCTGTAAAGAAGTATGTTTAACTCTCTTCAACTTAAGTCCAAACGCGATTCATGGCAGGATCCAGTTTTTACAGTTTGTTTATGTCTTCCATGAGAGAGAGAAAAAGGGAGAGGCATTTCCAATAGTGTCTTCATGCCGCAGTCGAACCCCAGCTTCAGCAAACCAGGGTCACAGCGCATGCGTGCCTGGTGTGGGACATGAGCCCAGGACGTCCCCAGGGTGCTTCAGCATGGCAGTGCTCATCACTACCACTGCACCATCAGGGCTGGCCAAGACTCGTTTTCTCACCCACACACCTTGGTCAAGAGGACAGTGAGCCCACAGCGCATTTGGGGAAGGCCAGACTAGAGCCCCGTGTAGTCAGACGTTCCGAGTCTGAGTTCTGCTCAGCTATTACTCATGAAATACTGTTGTCCCTCATCCTCCGCGTCTCCACTTCCCGTTCACCCAGGCTCACTGGGCCTGGTCCTCCCGCTCATGCTCCATTCAAACTCTCTAAAAAAGACCCGAGTGCCCCTGATTGTCCAGTGCTGTGGATGACTTCAGTCCTCACGCTGCTGACCCTTCCTGTGCACCCAACTCTCCTAGCCCCTCCTCCTGATATTCTTACTTCTAAACAACTGTCCTCCCCGTCTTCCCGTCTTCTCTCTCCACCCACTTTTCTTTTCTTTTGTGAGTTTTTTGCTATAGGGAGCGTGCGCTCGCCAGACAGAGAGAGACAGAGAGACAGAAAGCGAGAAATCCCCCCCCCAGGGGGATGGCCACACCCCAATCCCTTCTCCTCCATTCTCCTCTCGGGATCTTGGGCACGCACGCACACGCGCCCAGTGTGAGTTTAAGCCACAGGGTCCAGGACTCAAGGCACAGTCGACTACATGGGAGTCCCGTGACAGAGCCATTATGCTAACTGCTGGTCCCTCCACCCACTTTTCTAATCCTTTCAGTTAGCATAATGGCTCTGTCACGGGACTCCCATGTAGTCGACTGTGGCTTGAGGCCCGGAACCCGTGGCTTAAAAACCCCACACTGGTGCGTACTCAAGATCCCGAGAGGAGAATGGAGGAGAAGGGATTGTGGTGCGGCCATCCCCCCTGGGGGTGATTTCTCATTTTCTGTCTCTCTGTCTCTCTCTGTCTTTCTGACTAATGCATATGCCCTACAGCAGAAAACAAAACAAAACAAAACAAAAACAAAAACAAAAACGAAGTGTGGCTGGGCTGGGCCGTTCTGCTGGAAGTCCTCTTCTCATCAGTTCTGCCTGCTTCTCCCTAGCTGACTTTGTTGGCTCTTGGGCCAGCGACTACTACCCGCATACCAGCGAATCCCAAATCTGTAGCTGCAGGCCGACCTCTCTCCTGGTGTCTAGACTCAACTTTCCAACCTGAATTACTTTAAAAGGCCTGAAACTTAGAAAGTCCAAAACCCAGCAGGATATTGTCTTCTAGTACCTGCTCTTCCTCTTACATTTCTACCTCAGTCAAGCCTTTCTGGATCATTCAAGCCAGACGTATTAGGCGTGCTGTTAATTTTTCCCTTTTCTTTTCTTTCTTTCTTCTTTCTTTCTTTCTTTCTTTCTTTCTTTTTCTTTTTTTTTTTTTGTAGAGGTTTTATGCTATACGACGTGTGCACTCACCAGAAAGACAGAGAGAGACAGAGAGACAGAAAGTGAGAAATCACCCCCCAGGGGGGATGGCCATGCCGCAATCCCTTCTCCTCCATTCTCCTCTCGGGATCTTGGGCATGTACACACATGTGCCTGGCATGAGTTTAGGCCACTGGGTCCGGGACTCAAACTGCGGTCAAATACATGGGAGTCCAGCGACATAGCCATTACGCTAACTGCTGGTCCCAGTTTTTCCCTTTTCTTATGTCCATTTTGTCATAGATATTAACCAGTTGTGCCCCCAAAGGACCCTCAGATCAATCCCGTTCATTACTATAGTCACTGCCTTTCTTCTGACTTCCTGGTTACAATTTTTCCCACTTAAATCCATCTTCCAAAGTTTTCTTTGTAAAACATGATTTTCATATTTTTTCCTTTCTTGCTTAAATGTCTTTAGAGATTCCCCTTAGGGAATACATATCTAACCTAGCTTTCAAGATCTCAAAATCTCTTCCTCATCTCCCTTTTCACCTTCATTTATCCTACTAACTTTGGACTATTTGCACTTCCCTGGACATACTGTCCAAGTTTAACAAATTTTCACACTCTGGGATTCTCTCCCTACATGGCTCTCTCTATCCCACCTTCACTCTTCCTTGATGAGGCCGATCTCAGGCTTCAGGATCCAAAACAAATACCCTGCCTCTATTGAGCCCTCTCTCATGATCCCAGTCAAAAATGAACATTCCTCGTCTGTGCTCTCATAGCCCATATCCATCCTCCGACTGCAGCAGACAGCACGTTATTTCATAATTATTCAGATGAGTCTTATGAGACTCTGAACCCCATAACTTTAGAGACCATTTCTTTCAGATGCCTATCCCCCAGGCGTATGATACATTCCCAGTGAGAATTTTTTGACTTGTTGATGTATCTTGTAACCTTGGTGTAGTAGGTATTAATCAAACACTTGCTTCATCTCCACTATCTGAGTTCTATCAGGAGCAAAGCGCAGTTCCCATAAGAGCTGAAAATGGTACATATTTACTTTCCCAACCTCCCTGAAGGCTCAGCATGGCCGTGATTCAGCGCTACCAGTGGATCACACGTGCCCTACACG
>NW_006159926.1:717524-721319 GCF_000334495.1 Tupaia belangeri chinensis | reverse complement strand
GGCTCAGGCCCAGCTCTCCTGTGTGATGCTGGGGCCCAACAGGAAGGTTCTGTAGTCACATCTCAGATTTGCCTAAACACACCACGGATGTGTTGGTGACCCAGCTGACTGCAGGGCTAGGGGAAGGATCATGGCACAACTCTGTTGAAGGTACCTCTTTCTCTCATGAAGGAAATAAATAACTAGGTGTTAAAAAGGAAGGAAAAAGAGTCGTTCAAAGAGGTGGGAACCACAAGAAGTTCTCTGTGGTATAGTGAGGCTTCTAGCAAGTCAAGTTCTCAGGAGAACAGATTCAGCAGTGTTGGTTCTCTTGTCTTGACTGGGGCTAATGGTGTCAGGCATAGGAGACAATAGTTATGGGCTTCACTGGATGAATTCTATGACAAAATTAGGTATTTTTATTTTTGCTCTCTTACGCTCCTAGAAACTCAGAGATTCATGATTGTTTTTTTAAAAAAATTATTTTGTTCAACTTTATTTATCCATTTATTTATTTATTTATTTATTTATTTTGACCAGAGAGAGAGAGAGAGAGAGAGAAAGTGAGAAAGCAAGCCGCCATGTCCAGGACTTGAACTGTGGTCGGCCATGTGGGAATCCAGCACCCTCAACCACCATGCCACCTGCCAGCCCCAAGATTCATAATTTTTAAAAAATTATTTTCTTTTCTGCTTAAGTCAACCACAAGTATCTGCTATTTACAACTAAGAATGCTCCCAGATGGAGAAATTGGAACCAGAGGTGGTTACAGAAAACAGACTTCTCAGTAATGAGGGAAATCTGGGATTGATTATCAGGTCTAGGTGGGGCAGACAGCAGGGGAAAAAAAAATGGAGGTAAGTGTGTCATTCTGTCAGGTATTGTAGCATGGCAACAAACCTATCATCTGCTGAATAAAGTGGCCATTCACTCATGGCAGGCTTCAGAGGGATAGAAGGGGGACAAAGGACCATGCCAACAAGAGTAGGAAGGCCATGACGAATTCAAGATCTAAGGGTGGGGTGCGTGTCTCTACAGGGGTGCATGACTTAAAGAAAGCTCAAGTTTGTAAATTCTTGGCTCAAACCCTAGTTGTTAAACTTGGCTTTTATACTTACTATAAAAGTAAACCCTTATTTCTTATAGTCATAGATCTGAGGAAGCCAAAAGCGAAACTCAAAGTTGGATTCTGCAGGCCAATGAATTAACAGCCTTACTAGATTTTTTTTTTAATGCAAAATTGAGGGCATTAATTAGGAAGGAGTAAAAGTCTAGGATTTGGGGCAGAGATCAAATTCTGTAGCCTCTGAGAGCTAGGACCCTCTGGCTTCCAAGTCATCCATGCAGGCCAAGGAAGCTGATTCCCCCTTTTCCAGCAAGGCCATTGCTGTCTTGTAGAAGATCCATCCAACTATTTCATCACAGCAAAAATTGTCCTCCTGTCCCATACTCATAGCCCTCTTAGAACAAGATACATCCATAACTAGGGGTGGGTCCCAGAATATTCAGGAAGGTAATTTATTATACCAGATCTGAGCAGACGAGACTTGCATACCAAAGAATAATTTATGTTTGCACACATCTGGCAAATATATACAGAGTACATTCTGAAGAAACACACCAAGGTGAGAGATATACACTTGCAGATTGAACTGAGTTTAATTGATACAAGTATATTCTCTAGAGTGTCTGGATTCACTGAGCTAGCTCAGGAGACTGGGGAGAGTTTCAGTTGTTTATTTAATTTACTGAAACCTGTACTTATTGACATTCCCCACTAAATTAGAGTGAAATGCCAGATATTAGTAGACAAGTGTAGTTAAAGGAATCTAGGCACTTGGATGGAGGTTGGAGAGAGAAGAATGTTGAAGAATGTTGAGAGCAGATTTATCTTGGGTGAGCAAGCGGAACACTGACCCTAAAGCCTTATCACGTCCCCAAAGAGGGGCAAGAAAACTTCCCCTGCACCGAAGCATGGAGAGATGCATGGAGGAGGTGAGGGCCATGGATGCCATGTCCTACAGAGTGCTCTTAGCGAACACCAACTCCTGGAGACCCAGGACAACGCTGCAGTCCTTCAATAAGAGCAGGAGTTTTGGAGGAGTGAGGTAAGAAGTAGAGTTTTGACCAAAATCCTTTCCCACAAGATTTACTGGGATCTTGAGTCCTTCCCCAAGTTATTCAACTAATAGTAGAGTCCTCAATTTGGTTCCCTCTTAAAGGTGGAGTAAAGGCTAATATGGCCTAAGAATCGACTGGAAGTCCCTGAAGCGGAGAGTTTCTAGCATGTAGTAAATAAAAAACCATGTTCTATCCCTGGAAGAACTGTAGAGGTAAGTTCTCTTTTACCAAAGACTTGAAAGATGCAGAGCTGGACGGTCCATAAATCAGCCAGAGCCAGTTTCTGCTGCTTCTGACTAAGGATGTTCATTGATAAAGGATTGGGAGCCAGAAAATTAAGGCCTCAGGGTACTGCAGAGAATAGATGAATTTTGGGAAGGGATGGCAGTGTCTCATTACAAGGTTAGTAACATGATCGCTCCGGTTGCCACTACAGCTCTAGGTGTGGTCTCTGTTTACTGCAGTAGGTCAACTCAGCCCTGGTACTTTCTATGCAAGCAGTGGTCACAAAAATGTCTAATCTCCATCCTGATTGGTAGAAAATGTTAGAAGAAGTTTTTGCTGTTGTCATTGTTGTTTTGCCTGGCTGGGCACAGATACCTCTTCATCATCTTGCTTCAGGGCTTTATGCCAAAGGATCATTGATCGTCTCTCATTCCCAAAAAACATAACATCATTAACAATATAGTAAGAGATCAGAGAATAGAGGAAGCCATAGATGTCTTGGTAAGCTATACATAAGCCCAAGGTTTTAGATATACCCATGAAAATAAAGACCACATCAGGAAAGTTCCTGGGAGCCTGTCCATGGGGGTCTGCAGGCCTTTCTTCTCAAAAATGAAGAACTAGTCATTGCACTTTACAGCCCCAAGAGAGAAGCCTGGTACTTCGTGAGCTCTCAGGAGTATGGAGGCTACATGTGCCACATGGGTAGAGCTGTTCCCGACGTACGACTTGTCTACAGCTGCTCGAGTCTGTGGCAGAAACAACTTTTCCAGGTGAGTCTTATGACAGTGAGTCCCTGGTACCCAACGTGTGCGTAGCAGATGATGCTACATAAAGTAGCACAGCGGAGGCCTCCACATGTAGGAGCAAAGTCACCAGCTCTTGACAGGAATGATTTTTCTTATGGAAAGGGATTGCTCCTGGACCCTGATAGATGTTGAAAATCTAATCATAGAACACCAGGTGAGCCTGAACTGTGCCTCATGAAACAGGTTTTATCTCATCCTCCTGGCCATAAATCCAGGCATTCCCAGAAGCACCCATCAGTCAGCTGAACAGATCCTGAAGACATAAGAAAATTGCATGAACAGCTGGCTCACACTCCCGGTGTGTCCTCCTACCATATCACGACCCTTCCCTCAACCCACACCTGGGACTCATGAATCCTCTTGACCAGTTGACTGAAAATAGAAAAAATAGAAAAGATCTGTGTGTATATGACTTTGTACAATATGTAGGCTCTAGCCAGAAATAGGCTACTGAAAAGTTACCCTCGACTCAGGACTGGCCTCAAAGGTTGGTAAAGAAGGGAAATCTTCCTGGTAGAACTTGATTGGTTCCCTCATTCTGTATTTTATGCAGAAGGAGGCAGGAGTTGAGGTCAGGCTATATGGACAGTGGGCAAATGTTTGGCCACATGGTAAGGAATTCATAAGGATAAAATGTAAGAGTTGGTGACCAGACTAGGGA
>NW_006159926.1:672971-717493 GCF_000334495.1 Tupaia belangeri chinensis | reverse complement strand
AATACAGATTGACTCTGAGAATAGGCACAGAGGGCAGGTAAGTGCTCACCAAATGCCATTGACAGTGGAGGAGGGTCCTTCATATAATGGGTGTGCTGATGACATTCTCTGGGTTTCAGTGAGTCTATCCCCAGTGTGGCTCACTAGGTACATAAAGTAAGTGGCCGTGGAGGGAGAAAGGAAACTATGCGTGGGCTGAAAAACACAGACATGCCCTCATCTGACTGAGTATCCAGCTTGCTTGCCACAGTGATGGACACCGAGGAAGAGCAGCCAGCCCCTGGGAGCTGGCTGAGTACAGCAGGCCCTTTCCACATTCGAAGAGGTAGCAGTTCGTCCTCCCTGGAATTAACGTTTATTATGGATTTGGATTGCATTTTCTGTTCTTCCTACCATGCTCCTCCCTTCATGACTTCCATGGTCTTCATGAGTGTCTCGTTAAGATGGTATCTCACGCTTACGTAATATGGCTTCCCACTGAAGCACTCACATTTGCATGAAAGGAGACAGACAATGGGCTGGTTCCCATGGGACCCACCAAGCTTATCATGCAGCCCATTTCTCAGAAGCAATTACTCTCAAAGAACAGCAGCATAACCAAATGAAGACTTAGTTCTCCCAACAGTAAAAGTAGGAAAAAAAAAATCTTACTCTTAAATAGAACAAAATGACATTGCCAGTATACACTCATTTTTTTTTTTTTTTTCAGGTAAAAAATGCCTTCAGCCTACTCGTTTGGGGTCTAGAATGTGCTGGGTTAGCAGTCAGCATGTGGCACTCTTCACTTACCAACAGGGTTGGCCATGGCAATGGTATCACCTCATGACTACTTGCAGCCATTTTGTTTTCTGACCCCACAGTGCTGAGCTTAGTGCAGAGGTCTTAGGCAAAGGCAGCAATGGTGTCTGAAACTGAGACTCATACCTAGGGCATTTCATGGTCCTTCTGCCACTGGGTGAAAAAGACAGAAAAAAAGGAAAAAAGTGTATGTGAGGGGTGGGGGCCGGTATGGATTTTGACTGAGGTCACTGATCTGCTCATACAGAGGAAAGGAGATGTTCTTCCCCCACAAGATGGAGAGGAGTGGGGGAGGGACCCAGGGATTCCTGGGGTGCCTCATAGGACGGCAGTGTTCTTGGAACCTGGAGTTGGTGAATTTTGCCGATTTCTCTCCCCGCTTCAATGAACCCATGTTGGTTGCCCTACCTTGTAGCTAAGAAGGCTGCTACACGGGGCTGCCCCTCAGATCCGTAGCCATAAATGGAGGTAAAGAAATTGCCACGGGGCAGGGTTTAGGACACGGACCTGGGCCTCACAGTCCTCACGCTGCTGCTTTCTAGTGTGGCCTCTGGCAAGTTATGTAATATTCCCGAGCCCGTTTCCTCATCTATGAGGTGGGAATGATAATAATATCCACATCATAGGACTTTTGTGGGAATTAAATGATAAAATCCACAGAAAATGCATATGGCAAGGATCGATGGTGTTTACTATCAAGATCTACTTTTTTCTGAATTGATATCTTCAGAAAAAAATACCTTGGCTTATAGAGTGGTTGTGCTGGGGTTGTATCTGTCCCTTTCTTTTCTCTTTCCACATCATCCTTGTTCTTGATGTTTTTTTTTTTTTTTTTTTTTTCTGTTAGGAGACATGGGCTCTCTGGAGAGACAGAGAGACAGAAAGTGAGAAATCACTCAGCAATCCCTTCTCCTCCACTCTACCTTCAGGATTTTGGGCACCAAGGTGCATGCACCCAGTGTGTTTCAAGCCACCAGGTCCACGACTCAAACCACAGTTAGCCACGAGGGAGTCCCGTGCCTCAACCAGCACGCACCTGCTGGCCCCTGTTCTTAATTACTTTAACCGCATTTCACTGTGTACAGTGGGAGAAAGGAGAGGTGGGGTGAGAGTGAGTACACTGAGTGTTAGGAGACTCCTCATTAGCTGTGGGGCTGCAGAGAGGTTATTTCCTCATTGTAACTAGAGTGCTGGGCTTTCCCCCAGGTTTTTTCCAGCTCCAATGCCAGAGGAAGGGCTACGAGGCCACGCCTCTCCTGGACCCTCGATTTCTGGTGTTATGTCCTGAGACGAGGAAGTTGACAGCTGTAATTAAAATTTATTTAGATCCTAGTTTTTACCATTAGACCTAAAGGCATTTCTCCCCAGATATTCCAGTCAGAAGGATCAGCGTTGAGACCAGCTGGTGGTGTAGTGGTTAAGGCACTGGACTCCCACGTGGCCAAACATGGTTCGATCACAGTTCAAGTCCCAGACCTGGTAGCTTGAAAATCATGCCAAGGGTGTGTGCATGTGTGCCCAAAATCTGGAGAGGAGACTGGAAGAGAAGGGACTGTGACATGGCCATCCTCTCTACGGAGGTGATTTCTCTCTTTTCCTCTCTGTCTTCCTACTGTTAAAAAAAAAAAAATCAGACTTTTCAAATCAGCTAAGATAGATTGAATGCTTAGAAAAACTTGGGGGCACCCATAAACTATGATACCACACACTTCCTAGATGTGTGACGCTCAAAAACTGTTCACGTTATTCATTCCCTTTAGAAAACAGGATGTAAAATTGACTTGGAAAAAAATGACCCAACTTTGATAGAATAGTCTAGATCTGAGTAACTGACTGACTGTATTAAATCACTTGAGGAGAAAGGAAAAGACTTAGTAATCCCTAGAATGGTTTTTTTGTTTGTTTGTTTTTTAATTTTTATTTATTCATTCATTTATTTTTAATTTGACAGAGAGAGAGAGAGAGAGGAAGTGAGAAAGCAAGCAAGCCACCAAGTCCGGGACTCAAACCATGATCAGCCATGTGGGAGTGTCCAGTGCCTTAACCACCATGCCACCTGCTGGTCCCCCCATCCCTAGAATGTTAAAAGAAGCATAACTACATGGGACATGATGTCATTATTTTAAATACTATCTTTATTTCTTATTGTGTTCTAAATTTTATCTAAATTTATTTCAGCAATTAAATTTTAAAGGTTTAACTGAGTAAAGCATTCCAAAAGGAAAGGCCCAGTAAGGAGTATATATTTAATCATTTCTAGAAATTACATCCTTGTACACTAGAATACTTCTGTTCTTGTCTTCCCACAGGTATACTGAAATGACCACAAGAGAGTCATCACTGGGGACATTTATTCTGCTTAACAAGAACTGTAGATGTCTTGAATGAGGGACTCTCTAATTTGGGCAATGAAACTTTCACAGGATCCTGGGGCAATTTTTTTTTTTTTGAGAGTTTTTTTTCGCTATAGGGCGCGTGCACTCGCCAGAGAGAGACAGAGAGAGAGAAAGCGAGAAATCACCCCCCGGGGGGATGGTCACGCCGCAATCCCTTCTCCTCCATTCTCCTCTCAGGACCCTGGGCACGCACGCACATGCGCCTGGAGTGAGTTTTAAGCCACCAGGTCCGGGACGCGAACCGTGGTCGACTACATGGGAGTCCAGCGACATAGCCATTATGCTAACTGCTGGTTCCCCTGGGGCAATTTTTTGATCTAAAGCATAAAATTGGTATTGTTTGACGAAAACGTGATCATCTACCTAGAAAAAAATGACGTGAAATTAAAAATGAACCATTAAGATTAACCAAGAGTTAGCAAGGTTGATGGTATAGTTAATCTATTAAAAATTAATCCTGTTTTTAAATGCCAGAAAGTACTCAACAAGAAATTTCAATGAATAGCTCTCATTCATGATAGCAACAAAATCTATGAAGAATCTATGAATCAACTAAGGACCCTGAAATCTTCTGTGGAGAAAACTGAATGTGACCAAGAAAACAGAAGATGATCTGAAAAATGGAGAGACCTCGATGCTCTCAGATGTCTGTGATTTCAATGTAATCAAAGTCATAATTAGGATCAGATTTTTGAGGAACTCAAACTTACATTGCCACGTATACAGAAGATACCTAAATGCAAGCCAGCAGATGGTATGGCAGTTATGTCACTGGACTTTCTCATGGCTGAGCACGGTTTAAGTCCTGGACCCGGCAGCTTGAAACTCATACCAGGTATGTGTGCGTGCATGTCCAAGATCCTAAGAGGAGAATGAAGAAGACATCGCAGGGTGGCCTTCCCCCTGGGGGGTGATTACTCACTTTCTCTCTCACTGTTTCCCTCTCCCACCCACCAAGTGCATGCGCCTTAAGGCAAAATCTCTAAAAGAAAAAAAGAAAAAGAAAAGATACCTAAATCCATCTTGAACATAGTAGAGATTTTTCTACACTAGATATTAAGTGTGCCATAAAGCCATGGTAAATTAAAAAAAAAAAAAAAGGCTAATGGAATATTATAGACAGATACACACACACACACACACACACACACACACACACACACCACAAAGGAACTTACTCTATGATAATGAAGGCACTACAAACCAATAGAGAAAGAGCAAAGTATTTATTAGGTCATCAGGAAAGTCAAGACATAGTTTTCCTATGCAAAAATGTGTCATGACTTTCCCGATGACCCAGCAGCAGCCTCTGATAGGAAAACTGGTTTCCTCTCTGGAGAAAATAACGTCTCATCCTTACATTACACCATGAAGGCGACATCAGCGAGACAAAACCTAACTGAAAAGTACAACCGTAAAATCAAAAAAACCTAGGAGAGTGGCTGAGGGTTGCTGACTTTTTTTTTTTTTAAATGTTTATTATAGACTGCATATGTTCTCCAGAGAGAGAGTGAGAGAGAGAGAGAAAGAGACAGAGAGAGAGAGAGGGAGTGAAGGGAGGTAGTGAGAAATCACCCTCCAGCAGGATGGCCCCACCATAACCCCTTGTCCATCTTCCTATTGGGATTTTGGGCATGCACATGCATGTGCTCATTGTTTTTCAAGCTGCTGGGTCTGGACTTGAACTGGGCAGTCAGCTATGTGGGATCCGGCTGCCTTAACCATCATGCCACCAGCTGGCCCGAGGCTGACTTTTAAATCAAATCAAATCTAATCCACAGTAACCCCAATAGAAAAATGGGCACAGAACTGAAGAGGCAATTTGCAAAGATGAAACTAAAAAGAAGAGAGACACACTCTCACTGGAAATTATTAGAAAAATGTGAAATGAAACCATAACATGGCCCAGCCACAGTGGCATGGAGGTAGTGCAACCATTCTGTGATGCCGAAGCCATACTGAAGAGCCGGGTTCAGTTCCCAGGTCAGCCTGTACATGCCCAGTGTGTGTGTGTGCCCCTGATCCTGGCTGGCTGGGAAAGGCTGTGGGGTATGGGGAGCAGATCGCAGCATAAGAATGTTGAGGGTGTTTGTTGTTCTCTAAATAAATAGAATAATAAACTTTTAAAATAACCCACAACTTTATATTCAGCAATAATTAAATAACAGCAAATGTTGGCAAAGAGATGGAGATGGAGGTGGAGGGCAGACTGGCCCAGATTTTCCGGAGACTAGCCAGGCACCTCTCAGCCACAGTAACCCTATGCCTTTACCAGTGACCTGGGTGTAATCCCTGGGCCGAAACCCTAAAGAAATTTGCACAGGAGTCCACCAGAAGACATGAAACGAGGACGCTTTCTGCAGCATTCTCCGCAGTAGGAGGGAGTAGGGGCCAGCCTGGTGTCCAACGTGGGCAGAGCGGGTATCTGAACGTGGAAGATGCCTGTACCACATGGGAAGCTGAACAGTCGTCCCCAAACATGTCCCCATCCTAACTCCCGGAACTTGCAAATGTTACTTTGCATGGCAGAAGCGACTTTGCAAATGTGGTAATGCTGGGATTTTGAAATGGGAAGATTATCCTGGCTTTTCCCACTAGGGCTGATGGAATCACAACAGTCTTTCAAGGAGGGACCTGCGGGCCAGATGGTGGTGCAATGTAACATGATCACACCACACAGGAAAGGTCCTGGGTTAGTGTCTCAGGACCTCCCTGAGAGTGCTGGGCAAGCCTGGGGCCCACGCCCCAGGCCAGGAGAGACGGGGGATGAGCGACAGCATGAAGACTGGTGGGGGTGCCTTTCTCTCTCTCTTTCATGGAAGAAATATATAAATAAACTTTGAAGAAAACAAAGAGCGAGCTATAGGAGGAGTCATAAGAGAAGGCTAGGGACGATGGAAGCAGAGATTGGAGTGATGGGTTTTGAAGATGGGGGAAGAGGCACTGCGGAGTACAAGTGGCCACTAGAAACTTGAAAAGACAAGGGAACGGTTCTCCTCTCAGCGACTCCAGAAGGAACCGATCTTGCCAACAACTGAACTTTAGCCCAGTGACACAGATTTCTGATTCTGACATCCAGAACCGCAAGGTAATACATTTATGTCGCTTTAAGCCACTAAGTTCTCGATAATTTGTTACAGTAACAGTGAGAAATTAGTAACTGCTAAATTTATTCAAGAGATAAAAGCAGGGGCCAGCAATTAGCATAATGGCTATGTCGCTGAAGGCCCATGTAGTCGACCGCGGTTCTAGTCCTGGACCCAGTGACTTAAAACTCACGCTGGGCATGTATGCGTGCATAGATGCATGCAAAGATCCTGAGAGGAGCATGGAGGAGAAGGGATTGCGGCGTGGCCATCCCCCCTGAGGGGTGATTTCTCGCTTTCTGTCTCTATGTCTCTCAGGCGAGCGCATGCGCCCTCTAGCTAAAACCTCTCCTCCCCCCCCCCCAAAAAAAAAGAGAGAAAGATAAAAGCAAAAGGGATGTAGTAAGTTCACACATAGTGACATCAAAAAATTTCAATGCTGTAAGAAAAAATGTTAGGGGCCACCAGGTGGTGTGGTGGTTAAGGCGCTGGACTCCCACATGGCCCAATATGGTTCCAGTCCCAGACCTGGCAGCTTGGAAATCATGCCGGGCGCATGTGTGTGTGTCCCCAAAATCTCAGGGGAGAGTGGAGAAGAAGGTATTGTGGTATGCCTTCCCCTTACAGGGTGATTTCTCACTTTCCCTCTCACTGTCTCTCTCTCCAGGGAGTGTACATGCCTTATGGCAAAAACCTAAAAAAAAAAAAGAAAACAAAAAATTTTTAAAAAAGTGTGAGTTGAGTATTATTAAACATCATTCTGCCTAAATAGATACACAGATTCAATGCAATCCCAATCAAATCCTCAGCAGACGTTTTGTATAAATTGACAAGTTGATTCTAAAATGTATATGGAAATACAATTGAACTAGAATAGCTAAAACCACTTTGAAAAAGAAGAATAAAGTTGGAGGACTTATATAACTTGATTTTGAGACTTACCAGAAAGCTGCAGTAGTACCCAAGGCAGTGTGGCATTAGCATTAATATAGATCAATGGGATGAATGGAATCTAGCATACAGATACAACACCAAGTACTTAAAAATTAACATGTAAAAACATAATATATATATGAAATATATTTAAAAAGAAATTGGGGGGCCAACAGATGGTGTGCAGGTTAAAGTGGTTGGATCCCACATGGCCGAATCCACAGTTCAAGTCCTAGACCCAGTGGTTTGAAAATCGCATGTGTGCATGTACGCCCAAAATCCCCAAAGGAGAATGGAGGAAAAGGGGCTTGGTATGGCCGCCCATTTTGGGGGGTGATTTCTCACTTTATCTCTCTGTCTCTGTCTCTCTCTGATAAGTGCACACACCCTACAGAAGTGCACACTGCCCCAGACCCAGCAGCTTGTATGTATGCATGCCCCCAATCCTGAAAGGAGGCAGAAGTGAAGGCGGAATTCTGCGTGACCATCTCCCATGGGGGTGCCTTGTGCCTTTCCCTCCCTCTTTCCTTCTGTCTCTCTCTGGGGAGTGCTTGTATCCTCAAGCAAATTACCAAGAAAAAAAAAAAAGAGGTAAATTGCACTTCATCAAACTAAAAACTTCTGTCTTCCAAAAACTCCAGTAAATAAGTGAAACGAGAAGCCATAGACTAAATTTTAGCTATAGACTAAAATTTCCTATTTGCGAATCGCATATCTGATAAAGCACTTAGATACAGATATCAGAATAACTGTCCAAATTCAGTAATAGGGAAACAAACACCATCCTTCACAAACAGGCAGAAGATTTTGAATGGACACATCACACACACAGACACATACTGTGTATAAAGTATACTAAGATGCTACCATGTGCCCATTAGAATGTCTAAAATTAGAAGGACTGACAGTACCAAGCATTGGCAAGTATGGGGAGGAACTGGAGCAGGCAGACATTTCTGGGAGAAAAGTGTAATGATACAACTGCTTTGGAGAGTAAGTTCCATGGCTTATTGAAGAGTTAAAGCTAGATCAACCATATAATCCAAACGTTCCACTCCCATGCATTGACCCAAAAGAAACAAAAGCATGTATCTATTTAGATATTACAAATAAGCTGCTACGAATAGCTACATGCTCCAGAATTCCATTCATGTAAACACGTGGAAATGTGAATTAACTGTGGTGGCAGAAGGTAGACTGGCAGTCGCCTAGGTATGAGGCAGTGAGGAGGAGTTACGAAAAGCTATGGGGACGCTTTGGGAGGAAACGACTGTGGTCATGAGCTTGACTGCTGTGATGACCTCATGGGTATCAACCTTACCTACGCATAAAGTTAAACCTACAGATGCCAGGATAAATACGCCGAGTGTGCTTCAATAAAGCTATTAAAAATAAGATACATTTGGGCCAGCCGGTGGTGTGGAGGTTAAGGGACTGGACTCACATAGTTGAACATAGTCCCAGTCCTGAACTTGGTGACTTGAAGATCACACCAGGTACGCGTGTGTGCATGCCCAAGATTCCTGGAGGAGAACGAAGGAGAAGAGATTGCAATGTGGCCATCGCCTAGGGAGGGTGATTTCTCACTTTCCCTCTCACCGTCTTGCTCTGTCTCTTTCTAGTGAGCACACGCGCCCTAGGGCAAAAATCTGAAAAAGTAAGTAAGATAAATCATAAAAGCTGAAAAGTAGAAAGAGATGCAGGACAAAATACTATTTACATAATTAACAAACTACGTATATATCCACACAAAACAACACACATTTTGAAAAATTATAAGCAAAAAGGAACACACACATATATATATGTGTGTGTGTTTAAACACTGTCTTCTGGTGGTCTGGGTGGGTGAGATCTGAGTGGCAAGGCCTGGGATGAAAGAGGGTCAGATGATGGTTCAGTAGTAAAGAGCAGCTCTCTGTAAGGCAGACCGACATGGGAAGAAGGTTGCAGGTTCCCTTCCAGAGACTTCCCTGAGTGTTTCACGCATGTGTGTGCCATGACACAGGCTGGCTGTGGACTGCGGTGTCAAGACCCTGCTGAAGAAGCTTGCTCTCTCTCTCCCCTCTCTCTGAAGAAGTAAACAGATCAACTTAGAAAAAGAGGAGGGAGAAGAAAGAAAGAGATGACACCGGAGAGAAACTTGTAGAGACCGATGACGGTGAGCAAACGGCACACGGAGCTGCTCTCTGCGGGAAAAATTCTTTTCTCTTTATTTAAAAAAACTTCCTTGGCCAAGGAGACGAATTACCTCAATTTAACAAGGAAGTATTTCTGAGATGTTTATGAAACCAAGACAATAATTTTCTCTCTGAAGGGAGACAAGTTACTTTGCAGTGCTTTCGGAGGTTGGCTTGCGGCTTCCGTGTACCGCATCTTGGAAAATCCTGGTAGAACTCCCGCTAGCAGCAAAATGCTGCAATTCAGTCAGGATGTAATTACCTCGATGTTTATAAAGCTCCATCATACCCTCTACGTAGGCCCATTGCACAGATGTCTAAGTACCTTCAAGCTGTGTTTTCATATGTACAGCTAGTAATTCTTAGCTGTGGTTGCCCTTTAAATAAAGCCAACAGTAACCAGAAGATGCGCTTAGCAGAGGTTTCCCTATGTAAAACGTCGTGTATTTTTAGTTTATTGAGGAGAAATGTGGGGGGGAGGGGGTGCTGGTTAGAAAATAATTAAAAGTGTGTGTTTCCTTCTCACATGCTATCTCCACTAACTGAACTTCTAACCTGACATAAATACATTGCATACTGTAACCTGTTTCTCCTGATTATTAACCTTGAGCGTGGCAACCTATAAATCATCCCCGGAACAGCTGGCGCTCAGCATTGCCCCAAAGGTACATGATTGCGATCGTTTTATATATATCTTGGTATGCAGACATGAAAAATTCATTGAAGAGGTTGGTATTGTAAGACTTATTGTAATGAATTTTCTCAAAAACATAGATCATGCTTAAAATAGGTGTCTGCTTATTATAATGCAGCCATTTATATCTTCTTGAATTACCTTGCCCACAGCTCAGCCATTTTCTTAAAGTCAAACATGATGAGGCCTGAACAGACTTACTGCGGTCACTTTGCACTGCTTAAAAGTGGAAGTTTGCCTTTTTCCCCCTTTTTGTTAAAGCCTACCGAATCCAAGGGTATGACTTTTTTTTTTTTTTTTTTTTTTTTTTTTTTGGGGTTTTTTTTGCTTTAGGGCATGGGCACTCACCCGAAAAGACAGAGATAGAAAGCAAGAAGTCCCCCCGCCGGGAGGATGGCCATGCCGCAATCCCTTCTCCTCCATTGTCCCTCTCGGGATTTTGGGTTCACATGTACACGCACTCAGTGTTGAGTTTCAAGCCACTGTGTTCAGGACTTGAACTGTGGTCAGCCACGTGGGACTCGAGCACCTCAGCCACCATGCCATCTGCTGGCCCCACCACTTTTTTTAAAGGGGACCATTTGGAAAAACTGTCCTTAAAGGCAACCCCATTCACGGGGTTAGCCACTATGAGCTCTGAGAGCAGAGCCCAGAAGTGTTCTGTTCCACTACTCCCTGCAAAGGGTGGTTTGTCCTATCGACATTTATTAGAATAGGAAAATGTTGGGGTCTGCAAGTGTCACTCCATGCAAATGAGGCAGCCTCAGGGAAGTGGTGACTTTCTCAAGTACACATCTGGAAAGGAAAAGTCTCGAATCTGCACCTGTGCCTCCCATCTGTAATATAAAACCACCACTCAGTAGTGTCACTAGGTGAAGAGCCAAAAGCTTGACACAGGCCGACTGGCGGCTCCTCACTGCAGGCTGACGAGAGGAGCTGGGCCCTCACCACCTCCACCATCAGCGCTGTCATTCCAGCTCCACACAGAAAGGCAGGTGGGGGTGAGGCAGCTTGGCCAGGTGGCACAGGGCTCGCCATTGCTCCTACTGCAACTCTGCAGTGCTTTTCATGGGGGCGGGGTGCAGGGTGGCTTCTTCCTGTTGTCTTTCCTGATGAGGCTGGCCAGACTTGTAAACGGTGACTACGTGCCTTGATAAACACGCAGCTGGTTGGCCTGCTGGGGCTGCCATAACAAGGTAGCTCAAGGCTCAGTGCCTTAAACAACAGAAACTTGCTTCTCACCATTCTAGAGGTCCGAAGTTCGAGATGAAGGTGTCAGCAGGGTTGGCTCCGTCCGGGCCTCTGTCCACGGCCTGCAGATGGCCATCTTCTCCCCATGCCTTTGCATGGTCTCTGAGTATCACTGTCTGTGTCTTAACCTCTTCCTTCTTTCTTTATAAGAGGGCATGTGTACTTGCCAGAGAGACGGAAAAGGAAAGGAGAGAGCACCCCCTCTCCCCACCTTGGATATGGCCGTGCAATCCCTTCTCCTCCATCTCTCCTTCCTTTTGGTATTTTGGGCACATATGCACACACCCCAGGCATGTTTCTCAATCCATGGGGTTTGAGACTCAAACCAAGTGATCAGCCATGTGGAATCTGGCTGCCTTAACTACCAGGTCATGGAGCCGGCCCCTGCTCTTCTCATCTTAGAAGTTTGCCAGTCGGATTGGGTTAGAGCCATCCGAATGGTCTCATTTACTTTTTTTTTCTTTTTAAGTATTGCATTTTTTTTTACATTTTAAAAATTTATAGTTAATCACTGTACATCTTTCTTAAAAATGTTTTATGCATTTAGTCACCGTGCATCTTCATAGCATACAAAATAAATTTTCCTAGCATGAATACACTGCATGTTAGGTCAAAGATATTACCATACACGTCATCGCCAATAGATGGTTTTCCGTTTTGATGTCCATTAAATGTTTTGCTTTTTTCCCCCTACTTCCTCCCTCCATTCCCCCATTGCCCAGCCCCTCCCACACTGTCTCTAGGCCCACAGTTGCTCTGAGGCTTCAGTTAACTTTAATCACTCTTTACAGGTCCTGTCTCCAAATACGGCTGCATGCTCAGGTACTAGGGATTGGGGCTTGAACATACGAGGTTTGGGAGGACGCAGTTCAGCCCATAAGATGCAGTGTGCCTTTTCTGCTAGAAAACTTACATATGAAGACATCTAAATTAGAAATAAACAAGGCCAGTCCCCCAGCCGTGGTGTGTGGTCACGTCACAGTCCCTTCCCCCCATTTCTCTATCCCATTTAGGAATTTGGGCACGCTTGTAATCGAGCCTGGTGTGTTTCTCAGGCCACTGTGGCTGGGATTCAAACTGCCGTCAACTATGTGGGGTCAGGCTCCCTCACCACCAGGCCATGGGGCCGGCCGGCCCTAGATCTTCATTCTTTGTCAGGTGTGAGCTGTTAAAACCTTTGTCACTAAGGGACCAGCAGTTAGCGTAATGGCTATATTGCTGGACTCCTATGTAGTCGACTACGGTTCGAGTCCCAGACCCGGTGGCTTAAACTCACACTGGGCGTGTGTGCATGCGTGCCCAAGATCCTGAGAGGAGAAAGGAGAAGGGATTACAGTGTGGCCATCCCCCTGGGGGGGTGATTTCTCGCTTTCTGTCTCTCTGTCTCTCTTTCTGGTGAGTGCACGCGCCCTATAGCAAAACCTCTCCACATAAATAAATAAATAAATAAAAACCTTTGCCACTGTGCCCCCCCCCTTTTTTATAAAGGTCTCACATATTTATTACTGAACCAACCTACCAATGCAGAACTTAGAGACAAGGTGAAGCATCATTTTTTCTCAATAAACACAAGTGTCCAGTCAATGGTGACCATTTTCAGCTCGATGTGGCAAGACCATAGTGGCCTTGGTACAGCATAAATACGTGGCCTGTATTCTGTCCAGTTCCTCCTAGACCCAGCGTGGTTCTTCTCCAGTGTCTCCTCTTGGAGTTGTACCTGATTTTATTACCAGTTTTCATTCTAATCCACTGGGGAATAGGACGATTTTGCTCCTGGTTTTTGGCCAGAAACCGCTTGATTCTGAAAGTCTTGTGAGAAGACACGACGAAGAGCCGAGGGGATGGCTCACACCACGATGGTGGAGGAAGGAAGAGCCACTGTGCCCTTTTAAACAGAGCTTGGGAAAGAGGCAGAGGCCCTCGAGGCCCAGGCTGCGTCCACGGTCGCCTAAACCCTAGAACCCATCCCACAGTGCGCCTGTAACAGGCACGGTTGGGGCTGCTCCCTCCGCTGACCTTGGCGCCCCGAGCGCCGTCGCGGTGTGGGCCCTGGCCTCCAACACAGAACAGCGAACAATGTGTCTCTGTAAGGACTTCTCCCTTCCTCCCTTTCTTCTTTTTCTTTAAGTTTATTCTTTTATTTCTTCCATGAGTGCTAGAGATAGAAAGAGAGGGAGAAAAAGACACAGTGCCCCCAACAAGGCCTCTTCTCTTTCTCCCGTAGACGGCCAGAGGGCATGGGTGCTTGCTGGAGAGAGAAAATGAACACGCTGCCCCCCACCCGCTCCCCTCCCCAGGGAGGGTCACTCTGGAATCCCTTCTCCTCCACCTTCTCCTCCTTTCAGGAGTTTGGGCATTCACATGTGCCCCATGTGTTTTGTCAAGCCACTGAGTCTGGGACTCGAACACATGGCCAGCCATATGGGATCCAGCCACCTTCACCACCATGCCACTGGCTGGGCCCTAACAAGGTCCGGACACCGTGATCCACCCCAAGCCTCAGCCAGCCTTGGAGCATAGGCACCTGTGTGCCGGGAGAACTCAGGGAGGCCTGTGGATCCAAACCCAGAGCCCCCTGTGGGTCAGCCTCCCAGAGCCTCACGTTTCACCACTGCTCCACCATCTGGCCCCATGGTGGTCTTCTTAAGGCAGAAATTCAGACTCCCCAAATGGAGGGGGCAGTTTGTGCAGAAAGGCGTTTTTCCTTTCACCTTCATTTGCTCCTGCTCAGGACAGAAAGCAGAGGGCAACTCTCCAGGGCCCATTTTGTTTTGTTTGATTTGATTTTTAGACTGAATGGCGAGTAGGAACAGGAGTGCGGGTCCCAAGCAAGCTGGGGCGGAGGGAGTGGCGGCCGTAGGCGCCGTCTGCCATCTGGCAGGGGCGGGCACACCTCGTGCATCCAGGAACCTGCATTAGCTTGGCAGGAGCGCCGTTCAAGGCTTTGGGCCAGGTTCCAGAGCCAGACAGGGAGTAAAGGACTCCTCGCTGTCTTCCAGCTTCGCGTAAGGACCGAGGGGAGACCCTTGGAGATGTATCAGAGTGCCCGGAGTGTCTACGGGCCTCTATGCTAATGAACGGGAGAAATAATTTATTCCGCTAACACAAACACACACCCACACAGCACTGGGCAGATACAATGGGGACAGCATTCTTCGTGGTACCGTCACCACGCAGGGACAGTCTGCACAATGGCCGACTTTGTGCCCGTCTGCTAAGGGCTCCGACAGGCATTATCTCATTCGGTTTCCAACACTAGCCTGCACGGAGGTGCTAAGCCGTCCCAGCCTTGTGCGAGAGAAAAGGGAGGTGACCGTAACCGCAGCTGTCACACAATGGAGAAAGAAGTCCTCGGTACAGGAGGCAGTGGGGGACACTCAGTCTGACTGCGTTTAACCTCTGCAGGGTCTGGTCTTTCATCCGTTCTCCATTTTGGAAGTGCCATTAAAAGCCACCCCAATCAACTCAAAATGACTTTCGCTTGTGTTCTTACCCTCTCAAAGAGAGGGTCAGAGATGCCTCAGTGACCAGATGAAATTTGGGGACCAGATGAAATTTAGGGATCTTCTCTCCAGCCAAATATATGCACACATAAGGATGTATCCAATTTTAGGGGACCTGGGGTCCCCACCCTCTCTCACAAAGCCAGTTCACGGATCTGAGGTAGCAATCCTTGTTTTAAAGCTCGAGTTTTCAAGGTGCATGTGACCAGTCATTACTGGGTCATGAAATCGGTTTAGAGGGGAATGGTCATTTATTTATTTGAATGAAATTGAACACAGAATATCAGAGTGTATCAGAGGAAGTAAAGAATATATTTTATGAAGCTGCAAAAGCAATTTTTATCCAAGAATGTGTCTGAGAGCCTTGTGCTAGCTGTGCTGCTCACCAGGTCTGCGAGCCCACGTTCTAGAAGTTTCTCCCTGACCCCTGCTTGTCCTCCAGGCTGGGGCCGCACTGCTGAGTCAGCTCACAACTGGCCTCACTCGGGCAGAGTGTTCCTTGTAAACCCAAAGGGCCCAGCCCCTTCCTCAGTACTTTGAGGCCACATCCTGCTATGTCCCGGGATTCATCAGGTGACAAGGAGGGTTTTAAAGGTATCGTTTATTAAGTGTCAATAAATTCAGAGCCAGACTAAGGACTTTGTCTATTTACTGTGCCTGACCCTCACACACCACTACAAAGCAGGCATGGTTGCTATCATTGCTGTTATTTATTATGATTCCAAATTTACAAATGGGGAAGGTGAGACTCCAATGTGAGCCACAGCTCCTGCTTCTCAGGGCTTCCACACGGGGCAGAAAGAGCTGCAGGTTGATGTCGCAGGGCAGTGGAAAAACCCCTTCTGTGGCGTAGCGTTGAAAGCCTGCCTGCGGGCCCCCACTAAAGCCACCCACAGACCTGGCCTCACTAAGCCTTCATTTCTTGACTCGTGAAAACCCCAAACGATCTTGCCTGTGCCGAAGTTGTGTCAGCTGAGATAACACGCACACTAACGCCCTGCAGCCGGGAAAGCGCAGGAAGGCACGTGCTATTTATATCAAGCACCCCAGCCAAGGGCTGAGGCCCTGGAGAGCCATGGCCCTGAGTGCATTCGTTCTCCCTCGCCCCAGCCCCAAGACTTCCTCCAGTTCCAATATTAAATATTTGCCAATTGGTCGCTGCTTAAGGACAAGAATGATTCTTACTACTCCCTTTGTCTAGCATAATGAGCTTTTTTTTTAGAGAGGTTTTCGCTATAGGGCACGTGCGCTCGCCAGACAGACAGAGACTTAGAGACAGAAAGTGAGAAATCACCCCCAGGGGGGATGGTCACACCGCAATCCCTTCTCCTTCATTCTCCTCTCGGGATCTTGGGCATGCACGCACACGCGCCCGGCGTGAGTTTTAAGCCACCGGGTCCGGGACGCGAACCGCGGTCGACTACATGGGAGTCCAGCGACATAGCCATTACACTAACTGCTGGTTCCCTAGCATAATGAACTTCTAAAATGAATCTTGAACACCCCAAAAGACTAAGAGAATGGAGGCTTAATGTAGGAAGACCCAGAGTGAAAACCAACAGGGCTGAATCCTAGCCAGGGAGTCCATGTCCAGAAGCATACTGGTTTGTGGACACCGGCCACAGAGGTGACATTCTCAGGTCACTGCTGTTGTCACTTTTGAGTCACCGTCGGTAGCACCTATGAGGAAAGGGGCATGTGATGCTAACACAGGAGAGGCTGCTATGTGGGTCACTCAGTTGGCTTCTCTTCTGTGAGCGTGCGTGGCAATGATTCAGAAGCGTGGATGGTCTTTCCTTAAAGCAAAACAGGACCAGTTTGCGCCGGTCCTGGTCCAAGTGGCCGGGGCAGGGAGCTGGAGCGCAAGGAGCCGAGGACGGCTGATCAACCACAGCCCGGTCCCAGGATCTCTCAGCTCAGTACTTTCTCACTTCATTATTCAACACAGTTAGCCACACTGACAATTAACTGGCTAGGATCATTTGTACCCATAGCAGCTATTAACATAGTAAGTTAGCATAATGGCTATGTTGCTGAACTCCCATGTAGTCGACCGCAGTTCGAGTCCTGGACCCGGTGGTTTAAACTCATGCCGGGCGCGTGTGCGTGCGTGCCCAAGATACCGAGAGAATGGAGAAGAAGGGATTGCAGCATGGCCATCCCCCCAGGGGGTGATTTCTCTCTGTCTCTCTGTCTCTCTCTGTCTTTCTGGCGAGCACACGAGCCCTATAGCAAAAACCTCTCCAAAAAATTAAAACACACACACACACACACACACACACACACACACTAAGTCTGCCTCGACCTTTAAGTGCTGGTGGATTTAGTGTCTCCTCGAGGGCAGGGTGTGGGATCGTGCTCTGTATCATCCATGAGAATACATGCTCCTCTTCAATGTGCATTTGAAATCCACAGGCATGCCTGCACGGTCATCATTCCTGGGCCTGCCAAAGTGCTACTTTTCCATGCTACAAAATAAAAGCATGAACTATTTTGGTTAAGCCCTCTGATATGAGCAGGCGTGCTGGAAGCGTGTGAACTGCAGATGAGTTTTTGGCCACATGGATATTTGAGTTCCATGAAGGAGGACAAACGCGTGGCTCTCAGAAAGTTGCTTTTCTTCTGGTCTCTGTTTTACACGGGACTCTCCTTCCCCCTTCCCACCTTTGGGAGGCTGCTGTTGTTTTGCGTATTCAGCCTGCCCCAAACCACATTAAAAAACCACCATCAATACAGCGGCCTGTTTCCCTGACATCATAAACAGTATTTAGGTGTTTGCAGTAACTATCCCCAACAGGAAGGCTTTCATGGTAATCAACAACTGCATGCTCCTATCAGTAGGGCAGTTTGCTGCAATGCAAAGGAACATCTTCAGCCTTAACCGTACCTCGCGCTGCATGGATCTGATGGCCGATGGGATTCTCTCCTCAAAGTAGGCTGGGAGCAGGGGCCGGCCCAGCACCTTGCCACCAAGTTGCCAGACTCTTTCATCTTATTGCACACACAGGTCCTACATAAAATGGTACTCTAGAAAAAGGAGGACTGGGGGTTGTTTGTAACTACATTTTGGAGAGGGGGTAAAGGGGATCTTAAAATGGCTTTACCACGTAACCCTCCAGGCTGGGTCGGTCCAGCTGCTCCTCCGAAGCCGGCCATGGCTACAAGAACAGAAACGGCGAGCAGAGCAGAGTACAAAACCTTCGCACGATGTCAGACACAATGGCTGCCTCATTTTCCATGAAATCTTACAATGAGAGGGAAAGATCCAGGGAGCCAGGGAGTTACTTCGCAGGGCCCTGAGCCGGGGGAGAACAGAGCTCTACACAGCCAGATATGCAAATCTGCAGTGAGAGGACAATAACCCAGAGAAGCCTTGTGGGTGGGGACAGCGGAAGCAGCACCCTTCAGCTGGGGCTGTTCTCCATCCCTGTGGGGGCCCTAGGTTCGGGACAATCACCTGGGCTGCCTTGCAGGGCCATTCAGATACAAAGCAGCAACAAAGAAATGAGCAAAACTCACCACCCAGAAATCCTAGAGGACACGCCCAGTAATGTGTGAAAAACAGTGGACTTCGAGGACTGCATCATCTCACCAACTCCGGTGGAAAGTATTCTTGCAATTGCTTAAACTCTTTTTTTTTTTTTTTTTTTTTTTAATTTGAACGTGTTTCTGTCGTCTTTAACTAGACATTTTTGTCTTACATCATGAGATTTTGGAAACTTCTGGTTTGTTCTTCAGATCATATTGTCATCTGTTGAGTTCGTAGCTGGATCTATTTTAAGTTTTGGTTTTCTGCTTAAGCTCGTAGATCCGAATTAAGGTTAATGGCAGGTTTCTATCTCAGGCAGATGGTCCACAGCTAATCACCCTTCCTACTGGACAGTAACCCGGGCACCTGAACTCACCTGACCACTCAGCTTTGGGCAAAGGACCTGCCTCACCAGACAAAGGGGTGGCGGGGCACCGGGGTGTGGTGGAGGTGAACTCACAAGTTCCTATTAACAAACAAAAGTGCTGAGTTCTAAAATGCTGAGCTTTCTGACTGCCGAGGAAATGTGGTAAAGCATGTTGAAAATGTCCAGTGTGCTCCCCCAAATCATTAAACTTACAGCCTGTTTAGCTGTCAGACAGCCAGCCCGCATCCAAGGTGAGGTCTCTTAAACTGAGGCTGACAATGAGGAGGTGGTTTTGGGGTCGCAAAGGGTACGCAGCTGCTGCAGTGCCTGGTCCTGTCGTGGACAGAATCGCCTTTCTCTCATTGGTAATTTTGAAATCAAGCTCAGATCAAAATGCAGAGGCGGGGAAGGGACAACGGAGGAAGACTCCCAGAGTATAAAGTGATTCCTAAACAGTACTGTGACAGCGCTTCCCCTTACTGTACACTAGAAGTCTGCTATGCTGTCTGTGAGCCTCGACTCAAACTCCACCGCACTGGGGCCAGCCCTGCAGCACAGTGGTTAGGGGCAGTGCAGTGGGAGCCGGATCCCAGATGGCCGGCCACAGTCTGAATCTCAGCCCCAGTGACCTGCCAGGCACTTGTGCGTCCCGTGTCCTGAGGACATGAAAAAACTGAGGAAAGGGGACTGAGACCCACTGCCAAGTGTTTTCTTTTTCTCTCTGGCAAGTGCATGCACCCTCCAGCAATTAGAGCTCAACATGACAGATTTACTTAGGAACCCAGTAAAGAGCTTCCAAAAAAGAAATGGCACAGTTTGCGTAATGGCTATGTCGCTGGACTCCCATTTAGTTGACCGCAGTTCGCGTCCCGGACCTGGTGGCTTAAAACTCACAAGCGCATGCACCCTCTCCAAAAAACAAACAAACAAACAAAAACAAAAAAGAAACAGCACAGAAGATACCTCCTGGGGAGAGCTCCACTTCTACATAAAATGCCTCCCAACACCGGGATACAGAATTCTGCCTTGTAAGTTAAGCGATAAACTCTCAATCAGCATAGGGGCTAAGCAAATTATAAAGAGTAAATTGTTCTGAGGATAATGTAAAAATACTTAGCTGCTGTTACCACCTTATTCTTCAATTTCATTTAGATTTCAAGGTAAACATGTAATGAGAAGATCCGTCTGAAAACTGAACTCTACAGCGGCAGAGCTGATAGACCACTAGAACCATCAGGAGGGTGTCACAGCATATAAAATGACTTCAAGAGTCCCAACTGCTTCACCAAGTACCATTGTTACCTTTACCCGAACATCTCCAGACTGGGTGACCCCCCATATATACACACACAAATGTTCTTTGATGAGATAGTTCTCACTGAAGGAGTCTTCACATTAGATAAAATATTCCCCGGAAGGTAATTTATTCATATAAGTCTATACAACTGGTAAATCTTACCTGTGCTAAGAAAATACATAACATTGCTCATTCTAGAGCCAAGCTGAATGAAGATCTATGCTAACTTAAGCAGCTTGTCATTAAGTCACTGATATTGTTTCACCTCCAAAGTTAAACGTATTGAGGGGTCTAGAGCTGTTCACTGCACACATCACTTCAGCTCTGTACAGACGTTCTCCCCTCTTCTACCTGTTAGAAATGCTTTCGAAAAACTGCAACAACAGTCATTTTCGTCAGACTAAAAACACTTCGTAACAAGACATGAAGGATGAAACCCTATCCCCAGTGTCTTTTCCTTGTAACACTGATGGTATTCTTGTGAGAAAGAAAAGAAAAATAAACAAAGGAAGTGGTCAACATTCTTCTGCTTGTTTTACCTTTGAATATATTTCACTAGTCCTGAAAACTTAATCCATACTAAAGAGCTTGCTTAAATGAGAAGCACTCTCTTCAAACGACATCCCAAATCCACCTACCACTTTCCATCTCCACTGACTACTGCACTGGACCCTGTCTCCCGACTGAATTCCTGACTCCACTTTACAAGTTTTTTTTTTTTTTTTTTTTAAAACATGGTACCATGCTACTTTTCAAATAATACTACCTTACATTTAGCTGCAATGTTGATGGCTTTAAAATAACCAATTTGTCTATATTGTTTCATTTTAAACTTTACAAGCACTGTATGAGGTGAGTAGGCCAGGTAATGTAATTTGCAGTTGAGAAATATGACACTCAGAATAATTAAAAGTTGTATTTCAAGCTCTGCCACTTATTTGCCTTGGACAAGTTGTGTAACTTCTGATTCTAAGTTTTATGTATAACTTGGAGGTTCCTATTATATTTGATCTAGAAGGTCCCTTTTAAGCCTAGGATTCTATTATTCTATGATTTAGTATATCCCTCCATATGTGTTTTGAGATGATTTCCCAGCCATGATGAATGAGGTTCTGATGCATAATCTGTACTCTCTGTATTTTTGTAACTTAATGCACATTCTCAGAAAGTCTGGTCAAAATCAGAGGAGCAAAATTTTTTGGTAGAACAGGGCTCAAGTAACTGAACAATATGGGGTTAAATTTATGAAATAAATACTTTGATTTTATTGACTTGAGATCTAATTAAACTCCTCCTAGAATATAATAATTTTATTTAATTGGATGACAAAATCCTAACACATGAGAGTTCATCTTTTATGGTAAATAATATGCCTAGTAGCATTTTTATAACAAAGAGTTTCTGCTGTATCAGCAATTTACAACTTGACTGTAGAAATACATGAATATCTACCTCAGCAAGGTAGAGTGCATCAGTGCCAAGTCTTCTTTTATTTTCATTTACTCTCTGCACTCTATAGCATTAACAAACTTATTTTAAAAAATGACTTCTTTTGAGAGAGAAAGAGGGAGAGACGCACTGGCCCCTGCCTCCCCACTGAATTCCTGACTCCCCTTTACAAGTTTTTTTTTTTTTTTTTTTAAACAATGCAGCCAAAATGATCTTTTGAAAACATTTAAAAATGTTTAATTTTTACTACCAGAGGGTGCAGGGACTTACCAGACTGAGAGGGAAGGAGGAGAAAGCACGCTATGATAGGTGTGATCACACTGCAACCCCCTTCTCCATTTCTCCACCCGGTCAGGATGTTAGGTACCCACGTGGGGCACAAGTGACTAGTGTGTTTTTTAAGCCCCCAGGGGACCAGGATTTGAACCGTGCAGTCGGGCATGTGGGATCTGGCTCCCTTAACTACTAGGCCACAGGCCTGCCCCCAAAGTAACCTTTCCCACATAAAACCATCCAAGGACTTTCTCTCCACTTGGAATGAAATCCAAACACTGTCTGGGCCCTGTGTGATCTGATCCTTGCCTCTCCACCCTTCTAGACAAACGGTGTGTGTGTATGTGTGTGTGTGTGTGGGGGGGTGACTCCAACTCCTCGTCCAGCAGCTCATTCACGATTCAAGGCCATTACAGTTGCTGTTCCTTCTGCCTAGAATTTTCTCCAACCACACCTTAGTCCGCCAGCTGCGTCTCATCACGCAAGTGTGGGCTGTCTCAATACACTTCTTCCCAACCCCGTCACTGGACTTAAGTCTTGCCTGCTCTGCAAAATTGTTTCTTATAATCGTCATCCATGTCTTATTAGAATGGGAGCTCCACGACTAGTCCGTTTTCATTGCTATATCCCCAGCACAGCCCCCAGCCTGGGGCACCCTATAATGTTCATCAGTGTTAATCACGCTAGCGCAGAGGTGAAGCATCTGGGCTTTAGAGACACAGCAATCTGGGTTCAAACACTGGGTTTGCAGTTCACTAGCTGTGGAACTTATCTGGAGAAGTTCCTCTTTTAAAAGACTTCATTTCTTTATAAAATGGAAATATCTGTGGGACAAAATAAATCCAAATTTAAATGAGGTTTCTGGGACTGAACTTTCCTTAGCCAGAGCTCACTGTTCCAGGATCCAATTCAATACTTTCCCTTAATTCCTAACTTCAAACCTATTATTGGGTTGTCAAGAAAGTCGTGAAGCATTGTTCTATGCAAAAACCAAAATCTTTATGCTTTTAAGTGAGAGGACACACGTTAAAAAAAAGAGACATCAAACCCTGTGTGTCATCCCTACATAGTAATTTCCTTGCAAAGAACTAAGAGTGCAGTGTCTTAGGAGAGCCCATGTAGGCTGAAGTGGGACCACTGGGGTTCAAATCCTGCTCCTGCACTTACTAATGTCCAGCTAAAGGAATGGCCCCAGTCTCACGGAGTAACAGCACTTCCTTTGAGGGGAAACGTGCCCACCAAGTGGAGATGCCAGGGAGAGCCCCGGCACACAGTCGCACAAGTTAGGAGGTATCGCACTGGACTGCAAATACTTGTCAGGTAGATTCCAGATCTATGGCCCAGGACGAGTTCCACTGGAAGGAAACATGTACTTTCTACTGTGGAAATCTGGCAAGGCAGCTGCTCACCTATCAGCTCGGACTCCAGGCCACACGCGGCTGGCTCCTTCGCTCTGAGGATTGTTACTGCTCTTAGCATTTCATTCCATCGGGGACAGACGTGTATTTCTGATAACATGGAGGCGCCTAGGAAAATTTCCAATGCTATGCATCAGCTCAGAAAAAGACTCTTTTATGACTTATTAAACAAATCCTCCCTCCTAAAGTCGAAGGGTTAAACATTTAAATTCTTTATACTGTGTGTGGTTCTAGGCTTCTTCTCCATGTCCAGAGATTCCCATTTTAGAGACCACTCCTGGCAACACACCCTGCGCAGTTATCCGAGACAGAAGATGACGGTGAGGAAGATGAGCAACTGTAGGACCTATGGGGGAGGGGGGGAGGTCTCGGGTTACTTCTCTTCCAGAATCACAGTAGTGTCTGCTCATTCCAGGATACGACTGAATTTCCTTGTCCCAAAGAACGGGCAATCTGCCTGGGAGAACCCTGGGTAGGGGATGGACTGTGGGGGTGGGGGCGTGCAGGAGGCCATCCACACAAAACCAACCTAACCCCACCTCTCCTTTCTTCTTAACTGCATGGGAATACAGCTTTGTGTTTGTTTGGGTGACATAAAAAGGTGAAAACTGTCCTCTCTCAAGTTGTATTTTATTTCAAACACCAAGGGCCACAAAAGAGCCCACTCCTCAGCAGCCTCGAGGCTGTGTGCGCGCGTGTGCGTGCGTGCCTGCGTGCTGAAGTGGGGCCGCTTTCATTCCACATGGGTTTTTCCACACACTGGATTCTGGCATCAAGCGCGGGTCTGCAGGACACCAGAGCGCCTTTGTGTCCCTTGCTGACACTCCGGCATTGTGTTTTTCTACCCATTAACCAAGGATAAATGACCTAGATATTGTGCCTATTAAAGCCTCATTTTTCTTTTGCCCTTTTGTTCTTCAGTGTACCACATTATCACACGCCGCACACATTTCTAAGTATTCTCAGCCCAGATGCCCTTCGGAGGGAGTAATGGGAGGTTTTTGTGTGCATTTCTGTTGAGATATCTGGAGTGGAGCTGGGTGGAGGTAATTCAAGGTTTTCCTTCCTGTCTAGTCTCAGAGACAATCAGTTTAGCGTATTACCATCGGCTAAGCCAGTCTAAGAGGATAGATCAAGAAACTGTACAAAAGCCAGAATGCTGTATTTGCATCTATTGCGAATACAAAAAATAGAGCGAACACCAGTTCCCTACGTACTACATTCTCTAATTACAGCGCTGCATATCATGGGTCACTTTTATTAAAAGCATCATTACTACAGTTGGCAGCAATTTACAATTTATCTTACATGATAGCAGTTTTCAAAGGAAAAAAATAAAGGACATCACAACAAAGAAAAACAATACATTTACAAAGTCATGTCTGTAAACTTCAAGGCTAGTTTAGAGCTGAGGTAATGCTGTTTTAGCTTTGTGGCTAAAGTAACAAAGTCCTTTAATTTAAAAAAGGTACCTGATTCTCTCTTCTCTCTCTCTTTATTAATTCATCTATTTATTTTGTTTATACCAGTGCATTACAAGACCACAAGACAATGGAACTGTAGTTCTGTCTGGCAAGAACTCTCCCAGTAGGTTAATGTTCCAAAGGGACCCTTCACATTCAACAGCTGCCTTATTATTGCTGCGCCTGGGGACAGAGGCGTTCACACCGAGGTGGAGATTGTCAGAGTGTATGGACGTGTGTGCATGCGCAAGGGTGGGAGCCCCCCACGGTCAGAAAGGGAAAAGAATGGGCACGTATGATATGTATGGTAAATCTCATCTTGACCTTCACAGCAAAAAAAAAAAAAAAAAAAAAAAAAATTAAAAATAAAAAATTAAATTAACTTCATAAATCCTTCGAGCAGCACTTCCTTCCACAGTGCCACTCGGTTACAAATTGCTCTTTATTATAATACCAATGGTACCAAAAGGAAAAGGAAGAAAAAAAAAAAAAAGCAGAGCATTATGTAAGTGTCCTTAAAAAGACATGATCACCTCTCCAATTTCATCTCTCCTAGGGATAATAAATAATGCACTGCACAATACTTAATGACCAAGATACCTTTTGACACACCTAAAATAACATGACTTGGACTTTTTTTTTTTCTTTTTTTTTTTTGTTTTTGCTACACTATGTTACAGAACAGCTTATAAAACTAGGTATGAACATTAACTGTGAGTGTAAACAGTAGGACTACCACTTGTCAAAAGTTTTAAACACTTGAACTGGAACTGGTTATTCATCATTTTCATGGTTTTCTATTTCATCCCCCCCGTCCAGTGAGTCTAGCTCTTCACCCTGTGCTATTTCGTCCTCCAAGAGGGAGGACTCTGCCGTCTTGTCCAGGCTCTCCTCCGCGTCGCTGCCTTCCAGGTGCTCTCCATCTTTAAAGGGGCCGCCCTCGGCCTTGTCAGCAGCCTTTTCCTCACCGGAGCCCACGGCGTTCTGAAGTCCTGCCAACGCCGGGAACCCAGGCAGCGTCAATCCCCCCAGTCCTGGAGGTAGAAACATGGATGGGTAGAAGAGGCCCGGCGCCATGGTGGACAGCAGGAAGGGGTTGAAGGCGAGCGGGTTGGAGGGCAATCCGGCCGGGGCAGTAGCAGCACCAACAGATCCATTGGCAGAGTCAGTAGCCGAAACAGCATCTGTGCTTTTCTCGGAGTCCTTGTTCTCGTCCTCGTTCTCGGTTCCTTTCTCCTCCACCTTGGCGGCGCCGTCTTCGGGCTCGCCCTGACTCGCAGCAGTAGTGGCGTTTCCAGCAGCAGCGGAGAGGGGGCTGTTGAGCAGCCCGCCCAGCCCGAACCCGCAGGGCAGGCCCGCCATGCCCGGCAGCATCAGGGGCAGCACGGCGGCAGGGTTCTTCGCGTCGCCTCCGGCGGTGGCAGCTGTCGCCAGTCCTGGAGGGAAGCCCATGAGACCTGCCAGCTGGAGAGACTGGAGATTCTGGAGGTTCTGAAGGCTCGTCAGGTCCATGCCAGCGAACAGGCTGTTCACCAGCAGAGGGTTGATCCCCGACGTGGAGGCCACCGCGGCGGCGGCGGCCGCTCGGGCGATTTCGCTCTTGGGCCTCCTTCCTCTCCGGCTCGCTCCCTCTCCCCTCACCACAGGTCCAGTGAGAAGGCGGTCAAACATCGACTCGGGCACGAAACCCTGAGGGAAAGGGAGAGCAAGCAGTGGCTGTCAGGGTGCGGAAGAAAACCCAGGGGCAGCGCCGGCCTCGGGGACACCCGGAACCGGCGGGCCCAGTGGAGACCCGCGAGCGATCATCTCCACTGCGAGAGCTCCACCGTGAGACGGCGCAAGCCAGAGTCCTGTTTCTTACCAGGATGTCATGCTGCCGAGTTATGCTGAATTGCAGAAAAACTATTACAGGCTACTCTATCAGTCAGGTAAATGCCAAGTCAGCTGCGCCCATAACTCACTCAAGGCACAGCGCTCAGAGGGCAGGGGACGGCTGCGGCCCTCAGCACAGGCCGGGCACTACAGCAGAGCGACACGCTGTGCACGGGGAGTAACCGGTTTTCCTGCAACCAACTACCTGTCTGCCAATTGAAAAAGAGATGCTGTGTGGATGAAAATTATACACAGTACAGAACATAAAATACTCAGTTGTAGACACTAAGTATTGGAGGTTCTATATGTGTATATAATGTGTTGTTTTGGATATCGTGAATATACGTAAGAGGAGAAAAAAATTAATTGAAATACAAGGAAAACTACGTGCTAGTATCTATCCTGGAGGAAGGAAACCTTATGTACACAAATGTTCATAGGGGACCTTGTGAACACAACACTTGTTGACAGCAGTTCCAGCCTTCATTTCAGAAACCTGGAAGAACCTAGATGTTTTCGTGTGCATGCACTGGAGCATAGCTCGCAGAGGAGAGGGACACACTTTGGATGCACGCAAACACTTGGCTGAATCTCCGTGTGCTGAGAGAAAGGGACGGTGGTCTCAGAACCTCCTCGGGTGACAGTGGCAGTTCACGAAACCACCCATGTGGGAAGACGGTAGAAGTGCACACCAAAAGAAAAGTCCATTTTACTGTCTACTTTAAACAAACAAATGAAAAAGAACTGGCATAATATGAACTAATTTTAAAAACAAAGAAAAAAAAACTGTTTTACATGTTTGTTTGTTTTTTTCTTTTTCTACTTGTTTATTGAAAATCAGTAATCAGGATTAACTGGTGGTATGACAGTTAAGGCGGCTGGATCCTACGTGGCCAAGACCTGGCAGCTTGAAAACCATGCCAGTCATGTGTGCGTGTGCACCCAAAATCCTGAAAGGAGAGATGGAGGTGAGGGGATTGTGGTGTGACGATTCCCATGGGGTTGGGGGGGTTGCTTTCTCATTTTCTCTCTCTCTCCAATGAATGCACATGCCCTCTAGCAAGGGGAAAAAAAAAATCAGAAATCACAGTTAATAATTTTACTGATCTCAAACATGAAAAATTCAATCCCACAGAACGTACGCTTACCTGGGTGTTCCTTTCGGGAGTAAATCTACTTTGAAGACTGTGAATATATATTTCTATACAATCCTTTTAAATTGGAGTTGACAAATTAATTCACTTCAGATTAATGATGTACTAATGTGAGAAATGATGATATATTAATGATGTATGAAACGATGTATGAAAATGATGTATTATGTCCATTTTTAAAGTGAGGACTAAGTTACAACTGAGTAACTAAAGGCAACAGAAAATAAAGACAACCTCAGAAAAACACTTTGGTCTAAGATCTTTTTCTTGACAGAATGTGGAGTTTATACTTACAGACTGCTTAACTATATCAGTCCAGTCTGGAGCCACTGCAAATTCAGGGTTTTCTTCCAGCCACCTGGGCAGATCCTTCATTGGAGGTGCCATAGCTCCACCCATCTGGAAGGAGGCATTGGAAAAATGACTTTAAAGAAACACAAATTCCCCCTTTTCCCCTCCCCACAGGTTTCTCCTTCCTCTATCTATCTGTCTGTCTACCCATCCGTCTATCCTCACACACAAACAGGCTCTGGAAGAAACCTTAGAAAAGAACATGGTGGAATAAAACACTTCTTTCTGGGATGAGAAACCTCGCAGAGCTCAGTTTCCTTTCTCAGTTTACCTTCTTTCCATTTCGTTTATTGACAACAGGCACCCTTTCTTCTCCTGTCAAAGTGTTTATATCCAATTTATTAGGGTTTCGACATCTATGTCGTTTCTGTTTCGGTTTCTGAAACGAGGAAAACAGCACGTCTGCATTCTTCTGCAAGAGAAAAGAAATGTATTAAGGAAAATTGTATTTTCATTTGACTCATTTCTAAGTCAATGCCAAAGGGAGCTATCCATTTTCTATTATTATAGAAGTGTTTTGAAAAATCATTTTAATTATTAGAAACCATGCTTATCACTGAAAGTCTGAGAAACTCCTTTCTTTTCCCAGCCATGAAGGAGCTAAACAAACGTTTAAGCTGAAAATATGTTTTTCCTTTTGCTCATCAATAACCCACTTAAAGTTTTCCTTCGAATGTTTACCCAGGCCATCTTATGCTTTAAAGGAAGCCTTCTGTTTTACCTTTACTAATTTCTAGTCAGTGACTTAAGTGCACAGCGGTGAGAGCACATCTGCTGACAGGCGATGCCCTGTGGCGAGACCAGTAGGCCGAACTCAACAAAACAACATATTTATAAAGCCCTACATTTAACTTAAAACATCCTATTGCAGAGTATGCAAAGTGTAAGATTTGCAGCACGGCCAGCTGACAGTTAACGTGCTCAATCACCTGGTGATATTAGCAGTCTCACTGCCGCATAAGACATGAACGGAAGTTACATAAAACACGGCCAATAAAAACCGTGGGCGGTGTTGATGGGTCAGACCTCTGGAAATTATAGCTTCACAGCACTCTGGGAGACCGAGGCGTGTTCAAGATGTCACCCCAGTACTGAGGCCACCTGGAAACCACATCATGCAAGGGGTAACTGACAAGACCACATCTTAAGGGGTGGGAGGAGAGCCAAGTGAAGAAAGGCACGAGACCTCCGCAAACACCCAGAGGCTGCCCTTCAGGAGGACAGGCCTGGTGCCACTTTCCTAGGACAGAAGACAAGGAGAAAGAATGGGAACTGGCCTTTGACCATGAGACATTTATGCAAAAGGCCTAGGGACAGGCTGTCGGGATTTCCACGTCAGGTGTGAGGGATGGGCATGGCCCAGACAGGGATGCCGCTGCACGCATGCAACACTTACTGGTACATAACTTGGCACGTCAACGGTGTAGGTGGGATGCAGCTTCAGCCAGTCAACTAGATCCTTGTTTTTAGGAGCATCGTCCCCCACCAGCCTAGTCCCATCTTCGAGATTTATAACAGGGATCCGCGTGTCGGGGTCCAGCTGTCCGGGAGAAGGAATGTTTCTTGTTGGTGGGGTCTCTATATCTTCTTCAAAAGCTTTGGTCACCTCAGCATCCTCCTGCAGGAAGTCGACAATGGTCTGAATTCTTACATGAGGACAGAGATTCTGGCAACACCTGACCCCAAGAAAATGCTATCATCCTAGCACGACAGACCTTTGACTGAAAAGGGAAAAATCTTACTCGAGACGATGCCCGTTTGGGAACAGCTATCGAATTAGAAAAGGCAACGTCTACCTCATTCCTCACACCGTAAAATGAGTCACTAGTACACTTCGTCGCCAGCCAGGCTCTATGATTTGGGATCCTAAGCAAGCCAGTGGGAGTACACCATGGGCAGTGTCATCCAGGCTGGATCTGCACCAAAGGGTGCCTCTCAGCCTCTCTTGGGTAATCCCTGGACAGTGTCATCAAAGATAAATTAAATGTTTCCGAAGGCAGTTTATATTAGGTCGTCGGGAAAGTAATGACATATTTTTCTCTGTTTTTCCATGCAAAAATGAGTCATGGCTTTCCCACCGACCCAGCCCTCGCCGGCACTCTGCCCAGGGTAACTGTAGAGGGAGCGCGATGCTGTGTGTAAGGCGTGTGTGGCAACACTGGGAAGAACCACTCTAGCTGCAGCCCAGCTCTACTGCTAGCCTGACTGTCCCTTCCACCTGCAGACACTCATGTCTCTGGTCCCATGGCTCCTGCACTGGCTCAGGCCACTGTCCCTCCCCAGCCATGTGACGCAGCAGTCCTAGCTGGCCTCCTGCCTCCAGTCCCACCTGCTGCAGCCCAGCCCCTTCACGGCTCCACTGGAGTCAGCAGTCGGAAACGCAGCTCTGTCATGTCAGGCCCCTACTTAACACGTCTCCCATAACCAGGGCCCTGCCGCCTTCGGGATAAAACCCTTGTGGTTTCACACAGCAGTTAAGGCCCTCTACAACCTGCATCCTGCCTTCTCTTGTCCGAGCCCACTTCTCCGGCCTCATCGCCCAATGCCCAACCACGACTTCCGGTTCACGGCAAACGCCAGCTCTCGCTTGCCTCATCTCCCCTCCCAACTTTAGAAATGACCAACACGAGCTTCGCAACTTAATCAGAGTGGGGTCATCTCTAGGGACACTCCTCTGTTCCTCCCCACAGCCTCCGTCCTCTACTCCCAGCCTTCCTTTGGGCTCACAAAGCCCTCTCGCCCTGCCTTGGTCGCGGCCCGCAGATGAACCACAGTAGCTGTTCCTTATCCATCACCCCACCCCGAGCCCTGAGTTCTCTACCGCAGGCCCCAGTCAGGCCTTGATCCTTGGAATCCCAGTGCCGGCACAGGGGCAGGGCCAACTTCCACGACATCGCAGAACACGGCCTCTCCTTTCACAGCCGCACAAGACAGTCTCCAGTCACAGAGCTGGCACAGTGCGCGACGTCTGGGCCTGTCCTGCTCCATTTCGGTAACACTGCCCTTTCCATCTCCATACTCGGCTTACTTACAGGCCGGTCGGCCCTCTCCTCACGTTTTATGTGCATGGACACAGCAGCAGCTGGGGAAATCCAAGTCCCCGAATTAAGGAGAGAGAGGAGTAGACATAGCCTTAAAACGCACCATCTGGGGCTTACGGAGAGTTCTCCAAGTCCTGAACCAGGTTACTGACTGTGACTACAGAAAGAGAAAAATACTAACAGATTCTTGGCAATGTTTTAAAATAAATGAAATGGGACCAGCCAGGTGGCATGGTGGCTAAGGCAGCCGGATCTCACCCAGCTGGATGCATGGTTCAAGTCCTAGACGGGCAGGCTTGAAAATGAGTGTTTGTGCGTGTCTGTGTGTGTATGCGTGTCTAAAAGCTGGAGAGGAGAGTGAAGGAACTGGGCCATGGCCCTCGCCTGGGGAGGGGAGGGGTTGCTTTCTCACTTTCTTTCTCCAGCAAGTGCACACATCCCTGTAGCAAATTTTTTAAAAAAGGAAAATGAATAAAATCAGCTTCAAATTTAATACTGGGTGGGTATTGCCACAGGAAAACAGCAGCTGGGTTGCTATAATTCCCACACCTGGCCCACAGACGAGAATGTCGTAATCTAAATATTAAACACCACGGTAAATGGAGACAGTGTTAACTGCAGAAACTCCCCCGTTTGTTAGTGTTCATAAAAATAGAATTTTTCAATAAATAAAACCTAGCCAAGTGCCGAAGCCGTTTCAAGCAGAAAGGCTATTCACTGATGATACAACTGTGAGGGCCACACCCCTACAAATAACATTTTAACTTACGGAACACACGTAAATTTGTAGCTGGTCCCCTATAAATTGTCTTTTTACAAAATTCTAAGAGTAATTAGACCATCAAGAAATAGGGTCATTATTACGACTGGTGCACTGGTAATCAATTGTGAGAATTAACTCTTAACCACCTGGATGCTTCCATTTTAATTAGACTACACTAAAAGACAAAATTCAGTGAATATTATTTTGACATTTCTCAACTTCGACTCCACCTTTTCCAACTTTTTTTTAGAAATAGAAAGTGGGCAAGTTAACGACAGGGACAGGGTAAGGAAAAGCATGTTGAAACAAACAACTGTCTTCCTTCAGTCTCAAATTTCAGTATTTCCCAACCTGTGTCCTGCTGCCCAAGGGAAAGTCTAAGGGCATGTTGGCTTCTCAGAGCCTCAGCCCAGGAGCTCCAGGGCTTCTGGGATGATGTGTTCAAATCGACAGGTCAAGACACCTAGTACTAATTGACCCTTTAAGAAAAACAGCACATGCAATTGGACTTTTGGCTGGTAAAATTCTTGTCATCAAGTACCACATTTTCAGGTGGTGAGGTTGAAGCAGACTGGAAAGAGAATTAGTCTGATTACACTACATTCATTTTCTTTGAATTGAAACAAGAAATGTCAAAATCCACTAGCCCATATATTTCATTCAAACCTAGCTTAGCAAGTACGCAGCTCAGATTCTTACACTACCTGGTTATGGAGGGAGGAGAATTTACAGTCACTGGCTTCGTATAGGAACAAACTCTGCAACCAAACATTTATACTAATCAAATAAACACCAGGCCCCCAAACATACAATATTTTTAAGAGCAGAAGTTTTTCCACCTCAGGAATTCAGAGAGAACAATTCTAAGCTCAGAAGAACATGGTTTTGTTTTGGGTTATTCTTTCGAGAGCGATCGATACATCAGAACCTTGGGAAGAATAAATCCTGGAGCTACGCTTGGTTTAGGCTGAGTGATCTGTATCAACTATCGACACAATTTTCCAGCTCAGAGCCATGACTCTGAAGCCAACTTTAATACTGTGCTGCTGAGAGGAACACGGCCCAGGCTGTTGGTGCGGCAGGGCCCTGGCTGTCAGTGTAGGCATACACAATGGAAATGAGCTCCCCAACTTACTGCACTCAATGACGTCCGTTTGTGGCTCATAAAAAGCAGATCAAGGCCCTCCACGTTTTTCCTCCTTCCCCGCCTCCTCTTCAGGGGGGGCTCTCCATCCACTAGGGAGCCATTAAGCAGATGCCTTGTGGGTGTGCGGGAAAGGCCTGCTTGGAGCAGCTCCATCTGAGTCTTAAAGGCATCAGACACCGGGGTTGAGACATTAGGCAAGATAAACTTTGAAGTAAGAGATGAAAAATTTGAGGTAGAACTTGTTGCCTCTCTTGAGGCCTTTGATAAATCCACAACTTTTTCTTGTCCATTTTCTGAGACCACCTGAGACTCTCGAAGCTGGGCAACCATCTCCATGAGATTGCGTCTCTTGGCAGCTCTCTCGGCCTCAATTTCAATTTTTCTCCTTCTCCTCCTTCGCTGGCGAGGGACAGAGAGATTGAGGGCATCTTCCTGTTGAAAATGTCCAACAGAAGAGAATTGTGATGAGCCCAAACCATATCTACCCCATGGCTGGCTTTTAGAGAGGAGGAGCAAGCTTGAGGAATTGAACACAATGACTGGTGAACACGGTAGAAAAAACTGTCACCTTTTTGCTTCTAAGTAGCACTAGTGAAACACGAACTCTCTGAGTTGCGATTTTGACTTCCCCTTCATTTTATATTTTTAAAGTCTATTTACTTTTCCCATGAGCAAGATAGACAGACAGAGATAGCACCCCATCAGGGTTTAAACACTGTGATTTATCCTCAGCCAGTAACATCAGTAACATACTCAGGGAGGTCTCCAGACGTGAACTCGGAACCTTACAGAGTGTCAAGTTACTGCTGCGCCACCATCCAGCCCCAAGAGTGAGCTCCCTCTAAACCGTAAAAACCAACAACTGTGATGTACCTTCGACAACTGGGGAGAAGTGGTGAGGTCCTCACTCCCACTAATGCTGGCCTGGCCGACCATGGAGAGCTCAGCAAAGCTCCTCTTCTGCAAGGGACTGTCCACGGTGGTGGGTGTGTAACCAGGGATGAGGCCCTGGAAATCAAACATCTGGCGCCTGTTTACTGGCCATTTGCCTTTCAACACCGCTTCACAGATGTTGTCTAATCGGTTTATCATTACTCTATCCTGGAGGGAGAAGAGAAGTCACATGAAATTGTAACAAAGACCTGGGTGAAATTACTAGATAAATAAACCCATCAAGATGCCAAAGAGCAAAAAATGGGTAAAAGTCCATTGGTGGGCAAAAAGTAAAAAACTGAATGAAACAAAAAAATAAAAACAAAGAAAAAGAAAACCTAAAGGAAGTATATAAACACAACCCGTAAAAATGATTTTGTTCTGGTGGAAGGTCCTAAATGGCTACTATTTTTCAATTATGATTATGGAACTACATAAAATAAACAACTGAGTAGCCACCACCTTCAAAACATCCCATTTTAACAGTAACTTCATTCAGGCTCCACAGGGAGCCGCGGTGGATGTCCGTGGGTGGCAATGGCCGCTGCTCTCAGCATCTCAATGCTGGCCCTTTGCATCCACAGGCTGGATCGCCTGTGTCCCAGGAAGTGGGACATCATTAGCGTCACTATTAATAAAGTTCAGCATTATGAAATGGGCACCAACCTAGGAACACCTAATGAATGTCAATTTGCATTCCCCACCTATTATCACTTCCAATTTCACTGAAGCGTGTACATTAAAAATTTCTAATTACAGCTCTTAGACCAAGTTTCCATAGATTAAAAGTGCCTGCTACTACAAACCTTTGACTGATCTGGAAAACTATTTAATAAGGAAGATTAGCCTAACAAGGAAACTAAGGGGATGTGTATACAGAGAAGAAAACAGTGTCGTTGAAAGTACACTCTTCAGGCAACATTTTCACCTTGTCTCATAAACAACACTAACACTGAGGAAGACCAGCCTGCAGACGGTCGACTGAAGCCTGCTTTTTGTGTTGTTTAAAACCAGACCGCCTTGTTATGGTGATTAGGATGATTATTTCTCCACCCAGAAAAACAGGCCCAACATTACAGAGATTTATTATAAAATTATGCTAATTAGCCAAAAAAGCAATCTCCATTTTGCTTTTGGTTATAGCTAACTACATGTGGAATTATCTCAAACTGTATTGGAGCTAAAGGGTCAACCACCTAGCCTCTCCCAAGTTAATGGTAGGTTTCTAAACCTCGGCTATCTAAAATCTGAAAGATTTGCTTCAGATGAAAAATAAATAAATAAATAAAACCATACAGTTTTAAAAGTTTTATTTTGTCAAAGGATGAATCTACTGAAATAATCACCTATGGATTACACCAGACAACAACCTAAAACGCCACAAGCCAAAGGCTTATCCATATAAACAATTCTCTCTCCTCTCTTTCCTTCGTGTCACCTTATCATATTACGAAAGTATTGTACAGATTTTTTTTTCTCCTTTGGGCTGTTCCAGATCATTCTTTAAAAAAGAAGAAAAATCTATAGACGTCATATACTATATCATGGTTTCTCTTAAAATTATGTGAAAAAAGCTAGAAAGATCTTATCCACCCTGTACCTCTTCTAGTCAGTTACATAAGAAACAATGATGACCAAAAACCCTGCCAACCTTGGGCCAAAACGAGAAGGCAAATGCTCTTTCATGAAGGAGCTGAGCTACTGAAGGATCTCCATCCTCCATGTAGAATCCATCTCGGGTTTCATCCCTAGCAGTGCTCATAGAAGCATTGCTTTCTTCATCAAAATTCTTCCCTCTAGAGACAGCTCCTGCTGAGAAATGAGTTAGTGTGCATTACTCACAACCAGAATATCACTGAAACTGAAGTTTAGAGAGGACACAATTAAACATTTGCATATCAATCACTTCCATTTTACGGAGTACCTCCTACATGGCTGGAATACTGGGCATTTTACAAATCTTTGGATTTGTAAGCTTGCAGTGAGCCCTGAACGTAGATGGTCTTCCCCATTTTATAGATGAGGAAGCAGAGGCTCAGAGGAGTTACCTCACCAGCCGTTGGGCATTGTGCAATGGAAGTAACTCTCAGAGGTGGCGGAAAGCCAGCCAAGTCTCTGATCTGGGAGCCTCTGCTCTTCCACACAGGAAGGGCTGTTTCAGTTGAAGTATGCAGGTCCCAGCTAGAGCAGGGCAGGGCTACCTGGTGCCTGGTTTTTACTGCGTGCTGGCTGTAGCAGTGACTTAGAAGACTGGCTACACTTCTGCTTCTACTCCAACTCTTTACTCCTGAACAAAACAAATTGAGCATCATATACTGTCGTTACTTTAAAACATGTACTCGGTAAGTGACTGCTCCCTCACGTTCACTTGTGCTACATGGAAACAATGCATCCCCCTCACGGTGGGTTGCTGCGAAATCGGGTAAGGCCCGACTGGCTGGGCATTACCTTCAGGCTGGGAAGACTCCTCTGACTTATCGTCATCCTCCAGCTTTTCTTCCTCATCCTCCTCAGAACCTTTCTCTGAGATAGACTTGGACCCAGCGTCCGCGCCGACCTCCACGCCTTTCAGCTCGCTTTTTACAGAGCTGGCCTCCGTCTCGCATTCCTGGCGTGCTGGCTGTAGCAGTGACTTAGAAGACTGGCTACACTTCTGCTTCTACTCCAACTCTTTACTCCTGAACAAAACAAATTGAGCATCATATACTGTCGTTACTTTAAAACATGTACTCGGTAAGTGACTGCTCCCTCACGTTCACTTGTGCTACATGGAAACAATGCATCCCCCTCACGGTGGGTTGCTGCGAAATCGGGTAAGGCCCGACTGGCTGGGCATTACCTTCAGGCTGGGAAGACTCCTCTGACTTATCGTCATCCTCCAGCTTTTCTTCCTCATCCTCCTCAGAACCTTTCTCTGAGATAGACTTGGACCCAGCGTCCGCGCCGACCTCCACGCCTTTCAGCTCGCTTTTTACAGAGCTGGCCTCCGTCTCCCCGCCCTCGGCTTCTTCCTCCTCTTCTTTCACCTCGGATTTCTCTTTGGCAGTCAGGTTCTCAGACTCCTCCGCTTTGCCTTCGGCTTGTTCCATCACCTTTTCATCTTGCATGTGAGCAGATGAGGTGACGGGAGGAGTCTGGCCAAATCCAACTGCCAGGGGGTTCAAGGAAGCCATGTTTCCAGCCCCTCTGCTCTGAGCGAAGTTTTTGTGCGCGTCCAGGAAGGACAACTCGGGGTCGTTGAGGATGTGGTAGTCTGTCCGACTGACGCCGTGCTTGGCGGCGCCCACCAGCAGGTCTCGGTCGTGCCTCCCACACTCCCACCACTCGGGCAAATCCAGGCTGGGCTGGCAGAGCTTCAGCCTCTCGCCCAGCTGGGGGTGATGAAGAACCTGCTCGCGGACCTTCCGCAGCAGCTCGATGCGGTACAGCGTCCTAGAGGCGCGCTCCTCCGTGATGGGCTCAATCATGGAGGACAGGTCGGGGGGTTCTGGAACACGGAAGGACATTTCTTTTTTTAAAGTATATTTATTTCTTCTGTGATTGACAGAGACAGAGATACAGCACCCCCAACAGGGTCTTCCTGCCACGATCCACCCTCGGCCACAGCCGGCACAAACCACGGGCCCGCGCCCCTGATCCGAAATGCCTGGGATGGGAAGTGCTTTGATTTCAGACATTTTCCCCAGATCTCGGAATACTGCACATATGTAATGATGTCTCATGGGGATCTATGAGGGGACCAAAGTCTAAATGTGGAATTCATTCAGGGAGGTCTCCCGCAACCTGCACTGGCGACCTTCTGACGTGGGACTGCCTTGGAGAACGTGTTTAACTGCTGAGCCACTGTCTGGTCCCTGGAAGGACATGTACTTACTTGGAGAAAACCCAAGCACACCTTAAACCCTATGCTTTATTTTCACTTTGTTGGTTGTGAGTACAGACCTTTGGTGCTAAGGTACCTACCATCCTCTGGCTTGGTGGGCATTCTACACACACGGCGACACATAGCCACAAAGCAACTGAAGTATTTCTCCAAACTCTCGTCAGACTTTTTGTCAAGTCTGGCAAAGGCTCGAAATTGGTTCCAGTCAAACTGCTGTTTCGCAGGGTCGAAAATAACCCCAAAAGTGGAAACCACACGGTAAAAATCAGCCTCTTCTCTTCTCGTCCACCTATTACAAAGAAGATAATAGTTTGCACTGTCCTTGAGGAAAAAGGCTTAGAAAGTATTGTTTCTTCTCCTCTCCCTCCCAGGCCTGATGCATTTATTCTGGGCTTAGGGGACAAACTTCTGGGGCATAAGACGACTTTCTTGGGTGGCCACTATCTCTGAGGAGATTCTTATCGCTCGTGGGCCTAGAGGAGCGGAGAGGAAGGGAATGTCCCAGTAGTTGCATGAAACCCCGAAGAAACTCACTTCTGCCGTTTCTCAGATATAATAGCTTCCCTTTCCGCTTCTAGCGCTCGCACTTCCTCCCGAGGCCGCCGTCTGCGCCGGTCAGTCTTCATTAGGGCCTCTTGCCTCATTTGCTGCCTTTTATAGCTGCGCTGATAGGCAGTAATGAGCCGGCGCAGACGTGTAGTCAGGGTTGAAGTGTTGGGCCAGTAGAGTTGGCCTAACTCAGCACTGCTCTCACTGTGCTTGCCTGGGGAAGTGGAAGAAGTATTTTTGAAATGTGGAGCTGCAGTCTTGCAATCCACAGGATCTTTCCAACAAAACAAGATGACTCATTAACATCCAAATGACAGTGTGGGAAACAGCATCTCTGTGCCCTCATTTTAAAAATATAAATAAGGACTAATGTTAGGATGGAACTTACAAACTGTTTCCTTTTTAACTACTTGGGGTGAAAAAGAAAACGTTATCAGCCTATGTGAAGAAACAGGCTTTAGAGCAGGAACTGCATAAGGGTGCTCTCCTATAATGTGCTTATCACACAGGTCAAATGATCCCTTATCTGAAAGGCGTGGGCCCAGGAGTGTTTCAATTTCAGATTTCTCCAGATTTTGGAATATTTGCACGTAGGTAATGACGGATCTTGGGGAAGGGGCTCCAGTCTAAATAGAAATTCACTTACATCTCACGCACACCGAGTGCATACAGCCTGAGGGTGACTGCACGCAGTGTTTGGGACTGCGATGTTCTGACTATGATCTGTCACGTGAGATCAGGTGTGGACTCCTCCACATGTGGCATTGTGTTGGTGCTCAAGCCTTTTTGGGTTCTGGCCCACTTTAGATTTTATATTTTCAGATTAGGAATGCTCAAATTGTAATAAAAATTTTTTTAGAGGTTTTATGTTATAGGGCACATGCACTCGCCAGAGAGACAAAGTGAGAAATCATCCCCCCCAGAGGTGGGGTGGCCACGCCACAATCCCTTCTCTCCATTCTCCTCTTGGGATCTTGGGCACGCACGCACACGCGCCCGGCATGAGCTTTAAGCCACCGGGTCCGGGACTCAAACTGCAATTGACTACATGGGAGTCCAGCCACATAGCCATTATGCTAACTGCTGGTCCCTCAAATTGTAATAATCTTTTATTTTTGGAGAGATTTTCGCTATAGGGCGCATGCGCTCGCCAGACAGCCAGAGAGAGACATAGAGACAGAAAGCGAGAAATCACCCCCCGGGGGGGATGGTCACGCCACAATCCCTTCTCTCCATTCTCCTCTTGGGATCTTGGGCACGCACGCACACGCGCCCGGCATGAGCTTTAAGCCACCGGGTCCGGGACGCAAACCGCGGTCGACCACGTGGGAGTCCAGTGACATAGCCATTACGCTAACTGCTGTTTCCCAAATTGTAATAATCTTGAACATTAAAAAAAAAAATCACATAATTACTGCTTAATGATTTTACACTGGGGAAAAGGTCAGTATTCTAAATAAACTGGCAATATTTCAGATACTTAGCAATGCCTACTTCCAAGAGGTATATTTTAAAGATGCTTAAACTTTTTCAATAATCAGTGTACAGTAAAATGGATCTGTCAAAAAGAAAAAAACGTATCCTAGCAAAGAAATTCAATGAAGGGAAAACCCCACATAAGCAAAAATTAAAATTATTCACAGAAGTGACAGGCCAAGTGTAGAAGAAACCATCTAAAGATGCCACCACTGTGAAGCTGTACGGGTCCCCCGGACATGAACGATGACCACTCGGTGCACTGCTCCATGGGCTTCCCTGGGGCCTCACCTGTGGCATGTATTTCCAGGGACTCTTCCTTGTCCTCCGGAGGAGAATTGGCAAATTCCTTGAAAGTAAAGCAAGACACAGAGTAATGTTAGTGTAGGGTCTCGTTTTGCTTTATCGCTTAAAAGACAAGACCATGACCTATAAAGGAAACTTAACAAGTCTTATCTGGGCATATAAGATATTAATGGTGCTGTAAAAGCCAAAGCTCTCCAGGTCTTACATCTATTTCATCCTTGAATGGCGTTCTGGTTGGTTTATATTCTGGGTCTTCATCTTCTCTATCAAAGTCTCCCCTAAGTAGAATTAAAACAAAATGAAAACTGTTTAATGCACACTGATAAACGAGAGAGAGAAAAAGGGGTGGGAGCAGCACGCTGCTTAGTGCTACTGGCAGCCCTGGGTTGGACATCAAAAGCGCCTCTCAGTATTTAAAGCAGGCGGCCATGGAGGGGGAGCTGGGGCAGGTCAGGGGGCCGGTATGTGAGAAAGACAGACGAGTTTCAGATCATCGAGACAATGCATCTTGTGTGGAGAGTCGCAGTGCCATACACACAGACCGCACTGGTAAACACCACTGAAGTTCAAACCAGATGCAGCCGAGGGCACGGTGCGGTGTCAGGACCGAACCTTGCCAATAGATGTGATACGACATCAAGTTTATTAAAATTTTAAAATGTCCTTCTTACCCGTCACCGCCATCTGCTAGCATGTCTGTTCCTCTCTGCTCGGCAGCTATGGCCTTGGCATCGGGCATACCGACTCGTTCCAGAAAGCACAGCGCAGGGTCAGCTCGCATGGAGTTGTACTTCTCATAGCCTGTGCCGTGCCCAACAGCCCGCGGAGCACGGACGCGGGAACAAAGGAGGGCCCGTCACTGTCAGGGTCGCAGACCGCCACAGCACACCAAGTGTGCTCCCCGCTCAAGATTCCTGTCTACGCTGCATTTAAACCTGTTCCAGGGGAGCATTTCATGGACACTCATCCTAGGGAAGCTTCTGGGGGCCACGCTACACTGTGGGGATATTACCAGAATTAACACAAATACTAACAGAAAAGCAAGTTTGGAATATCTGAAAGGTGCCTGGCAGGATTTCTGACCCTATTTTCCCCAAGATCTAATTTTGCTTGACATTGAAAAGGCTCCGTAATGTTCCCCCATGACCTCTGCAGGGCTACTCCGAGTCCTCCCCCACCCTCCCTGTGAAGAGCTTCAGTCCTGCAGGAACTCGCATGGCTGGCTGAAAAATCCCCGCATGCGTGAGGCCAGCGAACCTGTCTTATTGGGTTTAGGATGATGCATGTCAGTAAGATGACACTGTTCCCTCTATGGTTTTCAAACTGCAATTTGCTTTTTGACTGCCCAAGTTGACTAGATGGAAAATGGCAGATCCCAACAGTGCACTGCGGGAAAATGATTTTGAGGCTGAGCTCACAAAACACGGCTGCAGTACACAGGCAGAGCAGCACAATTCAATTAGGATGTGTACTACAACACCCCGCTCCTAACTGCTGTAGAGCCGCAAGCCAAACTGTAATCATGAAAGGTTTTATAAGCCATCATTCTCCCCTTTAGTCAGGCTGGGCTGCTGAGAATACCTCCACGACCTCCAGAGAATTAGGATTATAATCAGGAATCGCTCACTGTATATATCATGCCAGTTCTGCATCCCCAGCCTTTCAAAGTTAACAAGGCTGCATCCCACTCAGGGGAGCCGCGAGTTCTCAGCACTGACATTTGTGAAATATTGCTTGGAACAAAGCCCAGGAGGCACTTGTACAGATTAATAGCAGAGGTTAAGCCCACCGTCCACTTTGACACTGGTTGGCAGAGTTAGCAAGGGAAGCCGTGCTGAAGCAAAGTTTAGGGAGAGCTAGAGTACAACTTGGCTATTATTAAAACAAATATGGTTTGGGTTTTATTTACAGCCAAGAAAGAAATGTTTTCTTCTCAAATACTCAACAAACATTCAAAAACAGCATCTGATATTTACAGTTCATATTAGATTTTTAGTACGGAAAAATGGTAGACGCCAAGAGTCCTCTGGAACTATTCTCATTAATATTATGACTTTGGAAAAGAGGATGCAAAGAGTTCTAAATAAAGACAACGTCATCCAGCTGAGATGCAGTCAAACAGAGACGTCACTTACCATGTTTGAACACTCCGATCAAGAGGGACTTATCTGCCTCCTTATCCCACCAGTCTGTAGGAACCTCAGCATGGAATGGCTCAGGGATCCACACGTCGGCCTCGCTAGAAAGATGACCATTTAAACGATATTTAAAAGAAATGCTGGTATTAAAAAAAAAGCAAAAAAAACCACAAAAAACAAAAAACACAAAACAAAACAAAAACCAAAGAATGACTATGCTATCTACACACACTCACGTGCCCTCTCTCCCCAAATACACATCTGAGTGTGGTGGGGAGCTATCAGCAAAGCTGAAGAGCAAGGGCGTAAGTCACTCACCTTCGACCATGACCAGAAATGAACTTCATCACATGGTATCCTGGTGTTAGAGCTCATCTCAGAACACCCAGCAGTTAAGTTTACACCTCTTTACACGAACACACACACACGAACACACACACACACACACACACACACACACGCACACAGAAACGGCCTTGTCACAGCGCCAAGCTCTTAGGATGGACGCTGCATTCAAGATACACGGAAGGAGATGAGCTAGTAAGGGTTTATGAAGGTCCCAAGACACAACCCATGATGTTTCCCGACTCCCCAGATTACCTCAGAGGTACCTCGCACTAACCTTGAGTCAGCACCCTCTAAGATCTTATCTGCCTGGTCTCCTATAACTTCTTGTCTTAGGTAGTACAGCATGCGGACACGCAGCAGGACCCTGGAGAGGAAGACAGAGGGGGGAAAAAGTTCTTAACTTCAGGACTGTTTGCCAACAGTGGCTTTTGGCAGCTGCTGCTGTTCATCCATCATCCTGCCAAGGCTGATTAGCCATGCTGTATGGTAGGCTTGAAGCGTGACAGATGGTGGCACATAATCACCTCTGTGTGGTGCTTTCTGCTGGCTTCCAACAGGCCTGCCTGGCAACCGCTCACACTGCACAGAGAGGGACCGAGCTCAGCCCAGCCCAGGCGCACTTCATTTAGTTCTACCTAGTGCAGCTTGTGAAGTTTAGACACGTACCCTACCATTGCCTCTGAAGTATTGAAGCAAGTTTGTAAACAACTGAGCAGATGGCTTTCAGTAACTGTTCTGCTTCATTATCTCATAAAATTTCCTCAGCTGCTGCCTTAATACCATTTTTGGAAGCACATCAGAAGTTGTAGGAATAAACGAGATATAAAATCTGGTTTTACTACCTTACAATAAACCCTCAATATGGAATGTCAGGTTTTTCAGATTATACAACTTTGCTTCCGAGAAAGGAAGACAGTGATGGGGGTGGTGTGGGAGGTGGGTCCTCACTCCTCTCCCTTAAGGAATATTAAGCATTTTTATGCCTTCTGGTTTATGTTAACAGGGAACCCAAGCCACAGCTTAAAATAATAATAAAATATAAAAATATTAAAAATGTACAATTCATTGATACTCTTAGTCACTTTCAAGGAATCCATTTTTTTAAAACCTTGGAATTCTAGAAACCAGATTTTCAATCCTGCTTGGATTTTTCCTTTTTTTCCTTTTTTTTTTTTTTTTTTATGGTGGCAAAGCCATAATTATTGAGAAAAGGTTTACCTGGTCAATCTCAAAGGCCTATGTCTACTCCAAATCTAGCAACTTCTGCTGGACCGTGCCTGGTGTCCATTCAGATTCGTCTTCTTGGCCGGCACAGTTAAAACACCAAGTGCTTTTGCCCAAGCTGGACGAGCCTGCCGTGTACCTGGGCAAGGCTTGATGACCGACGTATCACATTGCATACACCAGCTCACCTGCTCTTCACAGTAACCCCGTGACGAGGCAGGGAAGTTGTAACTTCCACTTCATGAATGTGAAAGCCGATACAAGTAGAAGACAGGTGACGTATGCAAGGTCACAGTGTCACCTTGGACTTGGATGTGGCAACTACTCTTTAAAACATCAGAACGACAACTAGGGGCAGCTTCGCCAAAAGACCACTTCTTTTTTTTTTTTAGAAGACAGGTGACGTATGCAAGGTCACAGTGTCACCTTGGACTTGGATGTGGCAACTACTCTTTAAAACATCAGAACGACAACTAGGGGCAGCTTCGCCAAAAGACCACTTCTTTTTTTTTTTGGAGAGAGATTTTCACTGTAGGGCGCGTGCGCTCGCCAGACAGACAGAGAGAGACATAGAGACAGAAAGCGAGAAATCACCCCCCAGGGGGGATGGTCACGCCGCAATCCCTTCTCCTCCATTCTCCTCTCGGGATCTTGGGCACGCACGCACACGCGCCCGGCGTGAGTTTTAAGCCACCGGGTCC
>NW_006159926.1:667641-671594 GCF_000334495.1 Tupaia belangeri chinensis | reverse complement strand
TAGCCTTTTCGTTAACGGCGTGTTCCCTTTTTTTTTTTTTTTTTTTTTTTCCTTTTTTTGGAGAGGTTTTTGTTATAGTACACATGTGCTCACCAGAAAAACAGAGAGAGACAGAGAGATAGAAAGTGAGAAATCACACCCCCAACCCCAAGGGGGATGGCCACACTGCAATCCCTTCTCCTCCATTCTCCTCTTGGGATCTTGGGCACACACACACATGCGCCCAGCGTGAGTTTAAGCCACCAGGTCCGGGACTTGAACTGTGGTTGACTACATGGGAGTCCAGCAACATAGCCATTACACTAATTGCTGGTCCCAAGACAACTACTGATTATCCTCAAAGAGATGCTCTGAAACTGATCCCCTCCATGCCCACTGGTGCCCTGTCCCACGAGCCGACTCACGGCCACCATGGGTCCTGGGTGAGCTAAGTGTGAGGCAGTACTGTCTGGGCAGGTTCCAAGGTAAGCAAGCATTCTGAATAAATCATTTTTATTTTTCACATTTCTTTTCCCAGTCAGCTTGAAAGACTAAACATTCATTGTGCCACAGTGAATGAACCAAGAGAATGTGACAGTGTGGACCTCCATGGCTGCTACCTGTTTCTTCTCTGGTTAAAGAAGAATTTGAAGGCCAGCGTCTCCTACAGAGCATGCTCAGGAGGGTGGTTCCAAAGGAAATACAGCAGGGAGTCTAATGGCTTCTCTCCCTTTAGGTAAAAGACAAAGACTGCCACTCAGGGAAGCATTTCAGTTATGCAGAAACTTGTATAAACTAACTGTGAATGTCACCTTTCTTCTAGAGGAAAAGATTCAACCCAGTGCAAGCAGCAAGCAGAGTGTTGCTGCGGAGTACACCACGCTGGACAGCCATGGCGGGACAAGAGGAGCCTGACCCGAGCGCGGACCCTTAGGAGTTTCCTCTGAGGGGCAGACCGACACAACCTCCAACGAGTCCTCAGGCCTGACCCATGTTCTTCAGCTGCCCCTCTGGTGACTGTTCTGAACCAGGCTCCGTACCGGACCACCTGGGGCACTAAACTATCCTGTCCCCTTTGTCTCCTCTAACCTAAGACAGTTCTGCTGTCTTTGTCTCTCGTGACCCTGAATCTTACTTTCTAGGCTGTCCCTCAATGTGGGTTTCATGTTCCATCTGAAGTCATCCATATTTCCTTACTCTAAGTCTCAAGGCACAAACTACCCGGAAAGAACGATGGGACCACTTGCTTCACTGCAGAAATGAGCTGGACGGCACCCACTGTCTCCACCCGAGACCAACTGGAGGGCTATGACACCACCAGCGACTTCTCCCACACTGTCTAGGGAGGTGCCGCAGAGATCTGCTCCTGAGAGGAGGAGGAGAAGTAAAAACCACCACCATTGCAACTGTCTCCGGGAACAGGAACACGCTCACACACTGAACCACCTCGCTTCGCTTGTCTGAATCTGGAGCTCAGAGGGCTACTGACCCAAACGGCCATAAACTACGAAGACAAAGACGTTTTCAAGGAGCTGTATGGGGGGGAGGACTTTAGGGAGAACTGTATGCCACCGCACAGACAATGACTAGTTCGGAGACACCAAAAAGGGTTGAGATAATGATTTTTTAAAAGATTCCTAGAAGCCCCACGACAGCCTAAGGAGGCAGACATCTGAGGTGTGCACGGCACCATGGGGGCTCGAGAGCAAGGCTGTGCTCTCGTCTGCTCTGGGTTCAAAGCCGCTTTCTCTTAACTGACTGAGGGACCTAAGTACAGCCGTCCCTTGTATCTGTGGAGGACTGGTTCCAGTACCCACCGTGAATATCCAAATCAGGGGTACTCAAGGCCCGGATACGAAATGGCATAGTATTTGCATAAAACTTACTACTCTTCTTGTATACTATTTTTAATTTTTGAATTTATAGTTAATCACTATACATTTATACAGCATAAAACATGGTTTTTCCCAGGATGAACACAGTGCATGCTAGTTAAGTCAGAGACATTACTGTATACATTATTATCAACAGATAGCTTCTCATTTTTGTGTCTATTAAATGTTTTATTATTTTCCCTGATCCCCTCCCTCCCGCCCCCATTCTCCCATACACTTTAATATTTTTTAAGGAATTGTTTATTTTATGATTATTATGATTATCTGAAATTTGTTATAGGGCACATGTGCTCACCAGAAAGTCAGAGAGGAAAGAGGGACAGCGAGAAAGCAAGTCACCAGGTCCGGGACTTGAACTGCGGTCAGCCATGTGGGAATCTAGCACCCCAGCCACTATGCTACCTGCCGGACCCGACCTCTTGCATACTTTAAGTCACCTCTATTAACACATAGTATTCCAATGCCTTCGCATCGTTTCCGTTGTGTGGATTCAGCACGGTACTCAGTACAGGGCCAATTCAAGTTTTGTGTTTTTGGAACTTTTTTTCCCCCCAAATATGTTTGACCCACGATTGGTTGAATTCATCGACGTGAAACCTACTGATACAGAAAACTGGCTGTGAGTTTTCAAGTCCTGGTCTCCTTGTCAGTTAAATGGGGATAAGACAGCACTGCTTATCTGAGACAGTTCAGGCGGGCCTCCGTGGACGTGTCTGGCACGCCGCCAATACGATGGTGCTGCTACTTTGTAAAGAAAAATACTATTTATTTATATCCTGCCCATCCGGTTGAGATCTCGCTATAGAGCTCTATCTGACTCATGAGGAACGTGAGTCCTCCAGGGTTCGGTAATTTGCCCAGGGTCACATAAAGCGAGGAAGTGGTGGGGCGGCCCAGCAGCACTGCTGCCTGGACGGGGACACGGAGAACTGCACGCTCGAGACACACAGTCGACATATGCAGAGGTTAGCTTCGTGTGGAGGCAGCAGTGCTCCCAGCAGGGAGATAAATTTAGATTCAATCTTCGTCGATGATCTATAATCAGTTTCTGCAAATAAACGTGAGGAACATGATTCTAGGCTTGTATGTAGGCAAAACCAACCCAGGAATTGAGAACAAAAAATAGGAGCCAGTAGGTGGCGTGGAGGTGAGGGCAGCTGGACCCCACATGGTGGGCTGCAAGGATCTCCCGTGACCTGAGAAGCAGGCCAGACACGTGTGCACGTGTGCTCCAGGTCCTGGAAGAGAATGGAGGAGAAGGGATCGTGGCACCGCCATCCTCCTGGGAGACGCTTTTTCACTTTTTCTCTTTCTCTTTGGCAAGCACATGTACCCTACCACTAAAACTAAAACTGAACTTAAAAAATAAATACGTTAACTCTTTGAAAATATGTAAACTCTCCAGTTCTTCCACTGAAAGAGTCAGCTGAAGATGGGACCCTACGAACCTAACTCTAACTCTCTAACACATAACAGTCACGGCCTCCTACAACATCCACAGGAGCATTATTCACAACGGCACAGGGTGGAAACGACCCGTGTGTCCATCGGTGGACGAATGGATGAACCAATCGTGACGTATACACACACACAATACTATTCAGCCATAAAAGGAAGTTAATTCTGATACCTACTACAACACGGATGAACCTTGAAAACACTATGCTATTTCAAAGTCGCCACACAGACAAGCACTGGATGACTCCGCCTATGAGACACCTAAAACAGGCAAATTAACAGAAGCAGAAAGTAGCAGCACGTGGCTGCTGGGGGTAGGGATGCGCTGGGGTGCGTTACTATCAATGGCTGCAGAGTTTATGCTAGGGATGATGGGAAAGCTGTGGGCACTGATGGTGGTGACGAGGGTCATCGATGCCACGTACTGTCCGTTTACAAAAGCTACGATGTAATTATCAGGTTATGGATCTTCTGGCACATTAAAAAATAACCAGTCACCTACAGGTAAGCTCTCCTGCCAAGGGATCACCTTTCAAGAAAAGTGGTGAGGCTGGGCGGGGTGACTGCGCAAGTCTCGGTCCCTGTCCTGTCTACTGAGGACTGTGCCCCGCCCCGCCCCGT
>NW_006159926.1:632349-666981 GCF_000334495.1 Tupaia belangeri chinensis | reverse complement strand
CGCCCCGCCCCGCCCCGCCCCGTCCCGCGTACTTGTTGCAGTGGTGCTTCAGGTGCTTCCTGTAGCTGTCCTCCTGGAACAGGGCGTCTGGGTTGCAGCTGGCCAGCCAGTCAGCATCCTGCACCACCGGCTGCGTGCTCTGGGCTTTCACTTTCTTTCCTTTCCTTCCCCTCGGCACTGGGGCTGATAAACCTAGAATCATCGTCATCATGAGAGAAGCCTTTTACTCCAGCTCGCCATCTCACAGTCGGATTTTCTAACACACAGCACAGAGCCCACACTGCACCTCCCCGACGGTGTGTCGCAGAGGTACCTGGCGGCTCTGCCACCTCGCAGCACAGAGTAGGAAGCAGACTTACCAGAATGGTTGACCAAGGCACGGGTCTGGCCATCGGCCGTGGGCGTGATCAGATCCCAGATGAAACTTTTGATGTTCTCGTCCCCTTTGTAATGGTTGAGGCAGTACACCAGGATGGTCCTGCAGATGGTCTCCACGTCTTGCTCGGAGAGCTGACGCTTGTAGCGTCCGTGGGAAAGGATGTCTGTCCACCGACCCCAACTGCAACGCAAACATCCAGCATGGACGGGTGCCTCTAAGCTCAGATTTAGGGCTTTAACAGCCAGTTCCCAGTGTCGGGAAATCCTTGTCGAAACGAGCAAGATCTTACATCAGGTGACAGGAGAGCAAATGAGGGTGCAATTGGTAAAAACACCTCCTTTCAGAGCGCAAGAGTTGAGGTGTCACTGAGCAAACAGCACCCGTGTGATCACCACCGGCTTCCCCAGGCAGCTATGTGCGGGACGTGATGCACGTGAGGACCTGGCAACCATACTCTGCTCTTCTCGGCCACAGTTCGCATGTTTCCATGCTGACCAGCTCAAGCTAGGACTACCCCAAACGCAAACTCGAGGACGTGCTGCAGAGCCCCACGGCTGACTGATCTGCTCCAAAGGCAGGCTGCAGTGACTAGCCGAAGCTGCGAAAACCTTCAGTGTTTCCTCTGAATAAGGAGAGGTAGCTCTCACGTACAAGAACGCTCGCAGGGAAACGCTGAAGCACCTCTCAGGCCTCAGAGAAAGGGGCAGGAGAAGGACAGGACCAAACAAGCTGTTAACCTGATGGCCTATTTTGCATTAGAACCCCAGGCTAAACAGTGCCCTGTGTCACCTGGAACTGCGGGGTATGGCCACAGGACAAGTAGGCTGGGGGGTGGGGAGGCAGGAGGTGGCAGGTGCTGGCATCATCTTCTTCCTACTCTCCCACCATGGAGGTGCCCTGGGAGGCTGACGGCCCAGAGCAGGGCCATAGCTGCAGAGAACAGCACGCTCGTCTCTCGGCCCCTACGCTAGCCTGGCCTGGCCCTACTGACTGTGGGTCCTTTCTGGCTCCTGTGAGCTCCTTTCAGTCCCTCCAGGTGCAAGGTTCATCGCTGGGCCTCCACACCGGGCACTGTCTGCTGGGAGTTCTTCTCCTCCCTAACCAAGCTGACATGCCCTGGCACCCGGCTGATCCATGATGTCCCCCCCGCTCCCCCCCGGACACCTTCTGTGGAATCCCTTTCTCACTTCCCTACCCCCAGCAGTGGGTGGCAACACCTGAGCTGGGTCCCAAAGGACAGGCTGCATGTTGCTCTGCTCCATAGGCTGTGCCCCCAGCCACGGCATTACCGCTCACCACTGCCCTTCTGACTTGGCTACCACTGCCCTGAGCCAGGCCCGCCTCGCTCCACTCTGCGCTGGAGCCAACGGATGTCCAGCACAGTGGCCAGCACCCAGCAGGGTGACTGATGCCCATGGGAGCAGAAAGGGCTGGATGGACACCACATCCCGACATGCTCCTTCACATGGAAGGCTGTTGGCATGCTGTAGCACCAACCAAAGACTCCACTCTGCTCATTAGAGAAACCTGGCAGTGGGGATGAGCAGCAAGAGCTTAGGTGGGAGCAGGAGGTGTGCACAGCTCGTACAGAGGATGGGCAGCATGCACAGAGCTGCTGGGGTGCACGGCAGGCTTTCGTTGAACCTCGTTTGTACCATAAACAAGTGTCTATTCGGTGTTCACTGTGTCCCCTTGAACCTGTGCACCAAGGGAGAATGAAAGGGCCCAGACTCAAGGGGCTCCTAGCTGAGATCTCAAGCAGAGAGAGAGGACTCAAAAATCAGTTTTTAAAAATATGAAAAGGACTAGCATGGAGTGGAGGTTAGGGTGCTGGATCCCATGTGGTCAAGTTTCATGGTTTGAGTCTGGGACCCAGCTGCCTGAAAATCCCACTAGGTGCCTGGGCCTGTATGTTCAAAATCCCAAGAGGAGACTGGAGGAGAGGACTTTGCAGTGTGGCCATCCCGCCTGGGCGGTGATTTCTCATTTAGGGGACAGACAGAGCCTGTGAGTTGGGGGGTATGTGCGCCTGCGTGAGGGCAGAAAGGGTTGCTCTGGGCAGTGGTAGGAGCTTGTGCAAAGAGAGAGGACGTGCATGGCGTGTGCAAGATGAAGTGCTCTGTCCTAACAGAAGCCAGGGCTGCCGGGGGACAGACAGAGCCTGTGAGTTGGGGGTATGTGCACCTGCGTGTGGGCAGAAAGGGTTGCTCTGGGCAGTGGTAGGAGCTTGTGCAAAGAGAGAGGACGTGCATGGCGTGTGCAAGATGAAGTGCTCTGTCCTAACAGAAGCCAGGGCTGCCCATGGGAATGCCCGACCAGACAGGCAAGGGCAAGCTGCGACTGCTCCGCAGGCCATGTAAACAGCGTTTGTGTTTACTCTGAAACTCATGGTGATCCACCGGAAGGAATCCTCAAAGACAGGACATCATCAGATCTGTAGAAAGACTGCTTTGGTGGCAGTTTTTTCCCTTTTATTTTAGTGGAATTTGCCTAGAGCCCCACGATCTGCCGGAGGACTCACGCATACTGATCTGAGCACCCCGCCATTCAAAGTACTCTGCGGCTGCCACCGTGACCCAGAGACAGACTCCAAGTGGACTGTGCCCTTCAGGAACTCCCAGTCCAGCGGGAGAAATAAAACACTTTCTCACGTTTCAGGTGAGTCAGAGGAAAGAGTTTAACAAGTAAAGTTACTGACTTTGACAACTGTTTATAACAGAAGAATATTAAAAGATTACTATAGTGGAAAACTTTATGGAATGGTAAAGGAGGGGATGATTTTGAAATTCTGAGGCTTTGTTCTGAGTTACTAATGACCAATAAATATATCTGAATCAAGCATAATTCCTTAAGGTACAAACCAGTGCCCCCAAGGGCAGGTGAACTTTCCAAAGCCAGGAGCACCAGAGTGGCTTTGAACACATCAACCAAATGGTCCCCGGGTCCACAAAGTTACTGTGGAACAGCCGCTAGATTGCATAAAGGTGGGGGTTACACAGAACCAAACACAAACATGGTTCTTCTAGACCAGCTGAGAATTCTAAGTGCTACTGAAATAAAGTTCCACGTTACACATCAGGTTCGACTTACCCATAGACAAGCAGATTCTTCTCCACTCTGAAACACTCGCTCCTTGCATAGCCCTGTGACTTATCCTGGGGGCGCCGTGGCTTTACACAAGGCTTTTCCTCGGAATCACTTTCCAAGTCTGAAAACTCCATCAGCTCATCTTCCTTTACTGCACTGTACAGCCTGGTCTGCTTCCTCACTCTTGGAGTGTCAATAACCAGGTTATTCTACAAGAGCACAACATATTTGACACTTGTGACAGAGTGATCCCTGGGGGCTAGATCATACAGGTGCATAAGTGGGACTTCTCACTCACCCTCCCATTTAAGGCATCAATATCCAGTTCAGCCTTCTTTGCCCACTTTTGCCAGAAATTTGGATCATCCAAGGAAATATCTGTTCTATTTCCAGATGCAACAAAACTGGCCTAACGGAGAAAAAAAAATATGCATTACTTTGAGATGCTTTCTCAGAGGCAGAATGCAAAGCAGCTTCAGAGTATTCAATCCTTCAATGTGTGTGCAGCCCTCTTCCTGTGGCAGATGCCATAGATGGGACTAGGATGAAGGACTCTCTCTCAGGCAGCTCACTGTCCAGGGCTTAAGACAGACGAGGAAACACAGGACCACACCGTAGCATGACAGATGACAGACGACAAGCACATAAAGGCCAGGTGATGGACAGGGCAGGGCGCCTAACCCCGTTCAAACAGGGTGCTGTGAAGAACCAAGAGGAAAAGGCTCTCCCAGAAGGTAATGCCTAGGTTGTATTCTATTGGGTCTTTGAAAAAGTCATGACACATTTTTACATATAAAAACACAGAAAAATACATCATGACTTTTTCAATGACCCAAGAGAATGCATGTAAAACAGGAAGGCATGTGGAAATGAGCAAAGGCACAGAGGAAAGGGTAGGGAATAAGGTACTTAGGGAAGTGAGGCCAGAGGTCATGCAGCTGGGCGACGCAGAGGCCAGGCCCGGCAGGGATGTGCATGTGCTGTTCAGTCTGAACTCTATCCCACGAGAGTCGTGCACTATGTGAAAATGGCGAGAATCTCAAGATAAGCAGAGTCTTATCCAGGGTTGCATGTTAGAGGGGCCGTACCAATGTCTTAGAGTACGGAGGGGAGGACAGAGTAGAACAGGTCCCTGTAGTGGTTTACAGAAGAAATAACAAAGACTGAAAATAGCTACAGTAAAAATGGAGAAAAGGAGATGGTCTTGAAAGATACTCTTAAAGGTAAGACTGATGGAGTTAGAATGGGGGAAGGGGAGAAAGAAGCCAGGAAGTCTCAGCATCCAACTCTGGCATCTGAGAGTTGGGGGCAGGTGTGGGGTGTTAAAGGGCCAAGAGTGATGAGTTTGGTTTTGCATACACTGAATTTACAATGGCTGTGAAGGCTGAGGAAAGAATTGGAAAAAAGAGTGAAAGATGTGAGGGAGGTGGTATTGAGTCACATGGCCCAGAGAAAAGCCTTTCCAGACTGCTACAGCTGGAACAACTGGACACTCACAGGCAAAAGGAGGAGATGGACCCCTACCTCACACCACACCCAAAACCTTAATAGGATCATACGCCTGAATGTAAGAGCTAAAATTTTAAAGCGTGAACAAAAAAACCCCAAAATAACAACAATAAAAAACAAACAAACAAACAAACAAAATCCCTGCTAAACTTCATTAGAATCACACACTATTGGGAAAAAATTGAAAGGATATCTGCAACCACGTTATCTGATACAGACCTTTTATCCAGAAAAAAGAACATTTGTTTTTTTTTAAAAGAGATTTTTGCCGTGGGGCATGTGCACTCGCCAGAAAGACAGAAAGTGAGAAATCACCCCCCCAGGGGGGATGGCCATGCTGCAATCTCTTCTTCTCCATTCTCTCGGGATTTGGGCATGCATGCACATGAGCCCGGTGTGAGTTTTAAGTCACCAGGTCCAAGACTCAAACCACAGTCAACTACATGGGAGTCCAGCAACATAGCCATTACGCCATCTGCTGTTGTCAGAATAAAGAACTCTTAGAGATCAATAACAAAAAGTCAAATAACTTAGCAAACAAAGGATATGAACAGATCTTTTTCTAAAGATGGTATGTGTCTAGTCAATAAGCACTTGAAAAGGCGCTCAATATCATCAGAGGTATGCAAGTAAGAACCAGAGTAGGGTATCACTTGATGCCCACCAGGATCTCTGTAGCTGAAAAGCAGCTGACAATACACGCTGCTGGTGGGAAGGGAGCACAGTGCGGTTACTTTGGAAGGCAATCTGACAGTTTTCAATGGGTTAAACACGGAGCTTAGCATATGACCCAGCAATTTCACTCTTGGCATACGCCCAAGAGAAATGGAAACACGTCCACACAAAACTGTGCACCTAAATGCTATGACATTATGCATAACATGTTAGGCAAAAAGTGGGGAAAAAAATTTCCTTATCAACTGGCGAATGGATAAGCAACTCGCACATCCGTTGTTAACTGGTAACTGTAAGTCCATATAGTGCAATACTGATAAGCAACGAAGACACAATCACTGAAACCTGCCACGTCACGTACAAACCTCCAAACATTATGCCACGTGAATGAAGCTGACACTAAGACATAAACTGTGGACGGCTTAAACGAAATGTCCAGAGCCGGCAAACCTACAGAGAAAGATCGGTGGTTCCCAGGGACCAGGAGAGAAGAGCAGGGGGAGGGACTGACTGATAATGAGCATGAGGATCTTCTGGGCTCTAAATTCAGACTTCGGGGATGGTTGCACAAGTCTATAATACAGTAGAGGCACTGAACTGCACACTTCAAACAGGCAAATGTTACAGTAAGTAAACTGCATTTCAGTAACAGTGCAGAGGGGGCCTTGGTGTGAATGGCTGCAATGAGCTTCAGGGGAGGACTCAGAAGGGGCCGTTGGCTGGGATGTCCAGGTGCTCAGTGGGTCCTTGGTCAGAGCAGTTTGGAGAGGGGTGCAAGCTAAAGTTGAAATGCACAGAAAGGGAGGCAGGGAGGCAGCTGGAGCAGATTATGTGCAAATGGACCTCAGCTATGAGAAGAGTTTGAGAGTTGTAGCTAAAGGGAGCTAAAGGGGAAACAAGTATTTTTGTTTTAGTTTTGCTGTAGGGCACATGCACTTGCAGGAGATTTGGGAAGGGGGAGAATTACCCCCTGGGGAGATAACCAGGCTGAAATCCCTCTTCCTCTATTCTCCTCTCGGGATTTTGGGCATACATGCACACACACCCGGCATGATTTTTCAAGATGCCAGGTCTGAGACTCAAACTGCGCAGCTGGCCATGTGGGATCCAGCACCTTAACCTCCATGCCACCTGCTGGCCCGAGATGAGTGGTTTTTTACAGACAGCAGTGGTTGTATTATTCTTGCAGGTGGCTTTAGGAGTCAGGATCTGGGGAGAGGAAGAAGGTGGCGATGGGACAGGATGACCAAAGGGCAGAGGACTGGATCAAGAACACAGGCCAAGATTAGCCTGGGGGACCAGAAGGCAGAACTGAGGACAAGGGGAGGGCAACCACATTTTCACAGAAGGGCAGGTGCCGGACCAAGAGTATGCTATGTGCGGGCGTTGTGCCTACAATAAACAGCTCATTCGTTAATTCGCCCCATGTGCGTGCACGTTTACCCGCGACTTTTACATGGACTGTCAGGTGTCCACAGAAAACCTCTCCTCTTGGGGTGGGCGCGCACCTTCGCAAATGTGGAGCCTTTCCCTTCAGACTCGATGGTGATGGTGTGGGTTCGCCGCAGGAGAATGTGATCGATGTCCTCTTCACAGAACTTCGAGCCTTCGTCCTCCTCATCCATGAGCGCGCCGTAGGCCCCTTTGCGGAGAAGATCCTCTATCTCTTTCTTGGAAAGCTGTTGTACCTGGTGTCAAGAAACGTTTAACAGACTCAGAATGATTCAGAATCAAAACCTTTGTCACTAGACAAATGCTTCGTTCTCTTCAGAGGGAGTAAACCTGAACATAGCAAAGGAAAATATGAGCAAATATGCCTAAAGTGTGGATGTCAAAAAAGTCACCCAGGCGGGGCAGCATCTCAGTACTGGCTAGATCAGGGAGGGAGCAGAGGGGAGGTGCGTTTACCCCGTTGGTGGCGTTCTCTCTTCCACTCATAGACTGCAGGACAGCTTTGTCCAGACCGAGCTTCAAACTGGCCTTGTCGAACATCTCCCTCTCATAGGAGTTTCTTGTAATGAGCCTGTAGATTTTCACGGATTTGCTCTGTCCTATTCTGTGACATCTAGCCTGAGCCTGGAAGAAAATGAAAATTAGAGGCCACTGCGATGAACTGAATGTTTGTTTCTTCCCCCAAATTCAAGTGTTGAATCAATTGCACCCTGATGTTCTCTGGTGGCCGGGTATTCCAGAGGTGCAGAGGTCGGGAGGGAGGAGCTCTCGCCAATGGGATCAGCGTCATAGAGAAAGACAGCAGGGGACTAGCTGGCTCCCTCTGCTCTCTGAGGAAGCAGCGAGAAGACAGCTTCCCGACTAAGGACCTGGTCCTGCTGGCACCCTGACCTCAAACTCCCAACCTCCAGATGTGTGAGAACAAATGCTGGTTGCTGAAGCCCAAGCTGAGATAGGGACCAAAGGCAAAGCTCAATGCCAATCGGGAGGCTGCATGTTCCAATGAATACGGGTGCAATTTAGGAGGGGAGCAGACCAAGGAAAGTTCCTCTTGTGTTCCTAATAAAATGGGTACTAGTTGGTTGATCTGCCCTGAATCACCAGACACCGCCCCAGCAACAACACGTGACTGGTCTGACAGGGGTTCTTTGTCATAGAACGGCTTACAATTCATTCACTCATTCATTAAAATGAGATTAAATTAAAAATAAAATAAATAAATAAAGGCACCAGGAAGACTTTTGGGTGCATTTACCTGGAGGTCATTTTGGGGATTCCAGTCTGAATCAAAGATGATGCAGGTGTCTGCAGCTGTGAGATTAATGCCTAAGCCTCCTGCCCGTGTGCACAGGAGGAAAACAAACCTATCGGAATCGGGCTTAGAGAACCTGTCGATAGCTGCCTGGCGGAGGTTGCCTCTTACTCGGCCGTCGATCCTCTCGTACGGGTACCTAGAAAATACCAGCATCAACAAGGAGGCCCGACAAATGACCATGACACGCTTGTCCTTTCTCTCTTCATTATTTTTAAGGAGCAATTTCAGTACGGTATACATCTTAACAAAATGATACCGTGTAACAAAAACTATTTCAGAGCAAATACAGTTTCTTGCAATTTTCCATATATTTGTCTAAAATGCCCCAGATTAAATCTTATTTTACTTCTGGTCCAGGACAACAGCTAAACACAGCTGACACCCTCCAACAGTTAAGATAAACAATTTCAATTTGGGGTAAGAACTATTCTTTCCCCAATCCAAGGACAGCCGTGGGGAAAAAAAAGCTGCGTGTGAAATCATGCAGTACTCCTGGAAGTATACCGGCACACGGCAGAAGATAACGGCCTCGTACATCCCGTTTTTAAAAGGAGACGTGGCAGGTTCCCCCGCTCCATCGGCTTCACCATGAATGTCACTCGTAGGTGAGCCCCTCAGAGCCCCGGGAAGGGTGTTCTCATTTCCCTCTCACCGTCTCTGAATGAGGTAGTCTTCCAGGATGTCCAAGCAGCGCACCATCTGGGAGAAGATAAGCACCCTGTGGCCACCAGCCTTCAGTTTTGGCAGCAGCTTGTCAATCAGCACTAGCTTGCCAGCAGCCTGGATCATTGCCTGGAGCTGAAAATCTGGAGACTCTGCATTGTGTGTTTCTTTAAACTCTTCCAAAATTTTCTCTTCAGCACCTGCAGAGATTGGACAGCAGAACGGGAATACTGTAAAAGGTTTTTATTACTAAAAACAATGAACTTGCTTTCAAAACCCACTGCAAACTGCAGGAACCTGACACCACATTCTGGCCGGTGAGCGAGAGCCCGTCTACTCCCTCAAAGTTGGATCTGCACAAAACCGCCGATGTACAAAAGGGATCAAAGTTTTAAGCAGAACACATTGAGACATTTGGGGGGGAAACCACATTTTTCAACAAACAAATGTTTGCTGTCTGCAAAAACTGAATTTCAACAACAGACTGTCAAGCCAGAAGTGGCAGAAACAAGCCAAGGGCCAGATACCTTCAGAAAATTTGGAACCTAAATTGCTAAAGAAATGCAGAACTGTTTACCAGCTTAACACAAACATAAACAACAAAATCTGTTCAGAAACCCAGGAACAAAGGGAGAGAGGGCTGACAATTCCAGTGTGAGAGTAGGAGTTTGCGCTCTGGTTGTACGTTAATACAGCTGAAGAGACTGCAAAAGGGGAAATTCATTTTCAGAAAAAATTGTAGACATTTTGTGGTGGACCAGAGCACACACCCTTTATTGCAATTGCTATGTCTCTCTCCACATCCAGTCCCATCTGATAATTTCCAAAGGCACACAAATTCTATTTTGAACCATCTACACTTTTTAAAGTAAAAACAAAACAAAACAAAACAAAACAAACACTTCTAGTTTCTAATAAAACACTTCCGTGCTTTAACCCTCTTTCTCTCATAAATCCAGGTGGATTTTTGCTGGTTCTAGGACAGGAGTGTGTTAGAGAGCAGCCTTCAGAAAATGACATCTTCCTAAGGAATGAGGCTCTGCCACTTCCTCCTCTGACCCCAACCAAACACAAGCTTACCCAGAAGCAGAGGCTAAGCTTGCTTCTATTGCTTAGGTAGCTTCACTAGAATCAGGCAGTGCCGGTCTGGCCTCCAGCCTCTCTGGTCAGCGCAGAGCTGATAGGCCCAGCTCCTCCCCTAGAAGTGGGGGATATGCTCACCTATTCCTTACAAAATACAGACAGACTCATCCAATGGGATCCTTTCTCAGCCTTAGTCAATGCCAGAACCTTAAACTTCTCTACCTATCACAGGTTTTAAATGTGTGAACTAACTACACACCAGATGGGATGAACAACCACAAAAGGGTTTTAAAGTCAGAGAGAGTCACCTGGTCGGTCCTGCAAGATACAACAAATGCACACACCCGTTTCCATGGTAGGGATGCTGCCCTAGGACTGGTCCTAAGCAGAAACACAGCTCGTGCATTATTAATCAATAAAGACAACACTGAGCACAGACTGAAGTCACTTAGGACCTTCACGGAGCAGGAGGCCTTCCACAAGGATGCCCCTCAGTCGGGACTGCTAGTCCCTCACTTCCTTTTCCACAAGACTAAAAAGCTAATATTGGGACCAGCAGGTAGCATAATGGCTATGTCGCTGAACTCCCATGTAGCCGACTGCGGTTCGAATCATGGACCCAGTGGCTTAAACTCACGCCAGGTGCATGTGCGTGCACACCCAAGACCCCAAGAGGAGAATGGAGAAGAAGGGATTGCACCCCTGGGGGGTGATGTCTCATTTTCTCTCTGTCTGTCTCTGTCTTTCTGGAGAGTGCATGCGCCCTATAGCAAAAATCTCAGAAAAAAAGGAAAAAAAAAGCTAATATTCAGAATGTTTCCTTGAGTGTGAAAATGAAAGCAAGACTTTTATTTGGGAAAAGGTGAAGAACAATATGCTGTTTTAAGAGTATTAGCAAGGATGGCCTTTTAAAAAATTTATTATTATTATTATTATTATCACATTTGCTATAGGGCACATGTGCTCAACAGGGTAAGAGAGATAGGGGAAGTGAGAAAGCAAACCACCAGGTCCAGGACTTGAACCACAGTTAGCCATGTGGGAATCCAGTACATTAACCACCACGCCATCTACTGGCCCAGAATGCCCTTTCCAAAAGTTTATCTGGGGCCAGTAAGTGGCATAGTGGTTAAGGCACTGGATTCCTACACAGTTGACAGCATTTCGAGTCCTGGACCTAGTGGCTTGAAACTGACACCAGGTACATGTTCATTCGTGCCCAGAATCCCAAGATCCCAAGAAGAAAACAGATGAGAAGGGATTGTGGGATTGTGGCATGGCCAGCCTCCCTGGTGGGTGATTTCTCACCTTCTCTCTCTCTCTCTCCCTGGTGAGCAGACACTTCCCTATAACAAAATCTCTCTCTTTTTTTTTTTTAAAAAAAAAAAAGAAAAAAGGTTTATTTCTTCAGAGAAGACCAGGATGGAGGTGGTGGGAGGGCAGAGAAGGGACTCAGAGAGCGAGGGGCAGTCACCTCAACAGGTCTTCAAAGTGAGCTCCGCCTGGGCCGGCCAGGACCTCAGGTGTGCACTGGTGTACCTGGAGTGCAGGCGGAGGACTCGGAATGCACACGGGGCCTTCCCGCACGGCAGCACTGCGGCACACCGGGGACCACGGCGCTGCGGAGGCTGACCAAGGGTGGTCTTCAGTGAAGTTAAATAATGTTCCTTAAAATGTGGCAAAGTAGAAACCCAGGTTCTAGATTCAAGACAAGACCCTCAAGTCACAGTGTGTGAAACAGCTTTAAGTCCACAGATGCCATGAAGTCTTTAAGTTTGTGTCTGTGGCATAAACACTGCAATTCAGAAACAGATTTTCCTCTTAGGATATTCCTCTTCTTTTTGTCCATATTAAGACTACTATCCACAATCAAAATTAGATCTAGTATTTTAATAGTTTAAAACAAACAAAGTAATGGTCAATGACTAGTCTTCAAAAATGAAATCCTATAATCATTTTGACAAAATAAGAATCAGATATGTTTAAGTTATTTTAGTTAAAAACTTCAGCAAAATTTGCAGACATTTAGATTTAATTTTAAGTTTACTTAAATTTTAAATTTAAAATTTTGTTTTTAAGAGAGATTTTTGCTATAGGGCATGTGTGCTTGCTGGAGAGAGAGAGAGACAGAGAGACAAAAAGTGAGAAATCACTCCCCTGGGGGGATGATGCTGCATTCCCTTCTCCTCCGATCTTTTCTCAGGATCTTGGGCACATACACACATGCCTCGCATGAGTTTCAAGCAGCAGAGTCTGGAATTCGAACCGTGGTTGACTACGTGGGAGTCCAGTGGCATAACTATTATGCCATTTGCTGGTCCCTAAGTTTTTAATTTATTCAGAAACAAATAACTTTTTTTTTAAAATGGTCTCACTGTATTGTATTCCTCCTGACTCAGCTTCCTGAGCCACTGAGATTACAGGCGTGCTCTGACGGTGGGCTGGAACCTGAGCCTGGGCCTCTCCTGTGGCCTCCACCACAGAGCAGCAGCAGCAATCACAGCACTACTGTGGCTGGGTCAAAAAAATTACTGCTGGGGCCAGCAGGTGGTGTGGTGGTTAAAGGCACTGGACCCCTACATGGTTAACTGTGGTTTGAGTCCTGGACCTGGTAGCTTGCTTCTCACTTTTCCTCTCTTTCTCTTTCTGTCTCTGATCAAACTAGAAAATAGTAACAATGATAAATAAATGAAGTTAAATAAAATAATTCCTTTAAAAAAATTACTGCCGCCTGCTCAGTGCTACCCATGATTTTTCACTTTAGAAAGAGCAGTGAGAAAAAACAATGCCTTCCTTCAGATGTGAAGAAAGCTATTTCTGGACTAGTCAATGCAGCTCTAATGCGAATTCAGGGATATGGTGGCAGCCAGTTTACAATAACGATAATTCATTCAAAGGTAACATCGGCAAACTTAATTTCTGTACAGTTCTTTTGACATAACTATGATGGTCACCCTGAAGGAAATACGTAGGGAAGGTGGTGGGAAGGAAGGCAATTCCTTTTCCAGATCACCCACTGATGATTTGCCTTGATGTGAGCTCGGCAGACATCAATCAGAGAATCAACTGAAGTGGGTTATGTCAAGCCAAAATACTAATATTTTGTTGATTCTGCCCTAAATTCAAGTATGGCAGTACTACATTTAAGTGAATGAGTGAGTGAGTGAGTGAGTGTGTGTGTGTGAAGGGTCATTTGAAATAAGTGTGCACTCCTGGCTTGAAGCCTTTCCATGACAAAAGGTGGGCACTGACAGGGCAGTTACTGCTATGTAATCTTACCATTTAGCCACAAGAAAGAACACACTTTGTTTTAAAAGCTACCAGAAAAAAGCAAGTTACTATTTTCTCTCTGAAACCCATTCTGTTGTGTGAGCCTCATTCTTCTTTCCTTCTTTGCCATAACCCTCTATACCTCCATAATCGTTCTACCCACAGCAGTATCAATGACTCTTTCTTAACAACTAATTTTATTCCTTTTTTCAAAAGAATTATTTATTTAACTTTATTTATTCATTTATTTTAATTTGATGAGAGAAAGACAGAGAGAAAAATGAGAAAGCAAGTCACCAGGTCTGGGGACCTGAACCGTGGTTAGCCAAGTGGGAATGCCCAGAGCCTTAGCCACCATGCCACCTGCTGGTCCCCAAAACACTAATTTTAATTCATTTAACTTCTCCTTACTAATTTCCTTACTAATTTCACTATCTATAAATATGAAATAATAGCATTTGCCTATCCACAGGACAATTGTTAAGAGGTTTAAATGAGATGTTATATAGCAGACCTCCACATGGTGAAGCTGACCATAACTACACAATACTGGTATTAATACAGAAGCAATTGTTATTCCCAAATAATTGATAATCTAGTAATTTTACAATTAATCATGTAACAACCAATGACTTTGATTTTTTAAGAGTTTTTTTTGAGAGGTTTTTGCTATAGGGCGCGTGCACTCTTCAGACAGAGAGAGAAAGAGAGATAGAAAGCGAGAAATCACCCCCCAGGGGGGATGGTCACGCCGCAATCCCTTCTCCTCCATTCTCTTCTCGGGATCTTGGGCATGCATGCACACGTGCATGGAGAGAGTTTAAGCCACCGGGTCGAGGACGTGAATCGCAGTTGACTACGTTGGAGTCCAGCGACATAGCCATTATGCTAACAGCTGGTCCCTACAATCAAGGACTCTTAAGTCACCCCAAACTATCAGGGGACCTTGGGCAAGTTTTCAACATTGTTCTTACCCTCGCATTAGGAAACCTGGAATTGGAAATTCCATTCAACTACAGCACGTGCCAGTAACAGTAGCCCGTTTCTGTTACTCATTACCTGCTTCAGTCGTAGCAAGAAAAATGACCAGCAACACTCGTATAGTGTGCCAGACACATTCTAAACACCCAGGTGTAAATATTAAGTCGGTTAAAAATAGTTCTCATTATATACAGTTGGCATTCTACGTCACATCTACATTTTTTTCCCCTTCTGCGTCTGGTGCTTATGCTACCACCTTCAACTTACACACGAAATTGCTGCTGCTCTTCATCATCACACACACCTCATGCTTTGCTGAAGGGACGTTTAGTCTGACCGGAGCTGCTTTCCTGGACTACGACTGATAAACGTTTCAATTTAATCTCCAAAGTCAGAGGCCTTCGTCTGCAGTGTTCAGTGAACACCTGTGGAAGCGCACCGTGACTGGAAGCTTTCTACTCCCGACCGTGGGTGAGAAGGGGCAGCTCCAGCCTTGAGCGACCTCTGAGAAGCGCACATGGCAGCTGGACACCTGGTGGGTCACTTGTTTTTTTTTTTTACTACAATTTCTCAAATAAAGGCATAAAGACACCTGCTTAACAGATACTTTGTGTCTTGTGGTATGGACAGAAAAGTGGACCTCTAGGTGTGACCAATTAGAACAACTGCCACAGATGGCCAACCTGAGGGAGTCCCGAGAGGCTCCTGTTGAAACAACTGAGCTGCACGGGGTGACCCGGGAGAGGAGTCAGCCACAGAAGAAACCCACCAGCTATGTGTTGGGAAAAAGTAGCCCACAGTTCTCAATGCGTATAATTAACGTGACCAAATGGGGTGAACGTGACCATCCCCATCGCTGGGCTCCCTGGTTGCACACCCCCCACTGGCTGCATTTACCCCCTCTCATGAGTGTCTCCTGTTCTTTCCCTTCCCCTTGGAAACTGTTATTACTTATTTTCTTTTTACTAGCTATAAATATAAAAACGTGTGTGCGCACGTGTCCTTTGCTCACAGAACCATGTGCCCTAAGTCCCAACTCCATCTCCCCAACTCCCCAACAACCTATTAAACACTTACCGACAGCAATAACATGTAATTACCACCCATGACACTCTCTTCAGAAGACACAGTCAACACATGTTTTAAAAGAAATGTCACTGATGTCAGACCACAGCAACGACTTTGGGTTCTATGCCCTGAGGTCGGCTTTCAAGTGTGGACCACTCTGCCCTTTAGTAATGGGGACATCTAGATCTGGGGTGGCTGCAAGTTAGTGAATCATGAAAGGGGGAAAGATTAGGAACTCTTGAACTCTGCTGTCCCTGAACCTCACGGATCACGGTAAGATAAAGGTTGAGCCAGTTTTGCTCTTCATCCTGGAAAGGACCCCAACTCCATCTCCCCAACTCCCCAACTCCCCAACAAGCTCTTAAACACATAGTGATTAGCAGGCCGGCAGCAATAACATGTAATTACCACCCATGACACTCTCTTCAGAAGACACAGTCAACACATGTTTTAAAAGAAATGTCACTGATGTCAGACCACAGCAACGACTTTGGGTTCTATGCCCTGAGGTCGGCTTTCAAGTGTGGACCACTCTGCCCTTTAGTAATGGGGACATCTAGATCTGGGGTGGCTGCAAGTTAGTGAATCATGAAAGGGGGAAAGATTAGGAACTCTTGAACTCTGCTGTCCCTGAACCTCACGGATCACGGTAAGATAAAGGTTGAGCCAGTTTTGCTCTTCATCCTGGAAAGGACCCCAACCGCATTGCTGATCTATTAGAATTGTGCACAAGTACCCCGTTAGCTGGCCACCGCGTCTTTAGCCCAGTTAACTCCTGTCAGGGCCACAGCAATGGCCTCCGAGCTGGGCCTTCTGCTGCCTGATTGGTCCTGAATCATCTCTCTCGTCAGTGCTCAGCGCAAACACCAGCCATGGCTCTCCACTGCCCAGACCAGCTCTGGCGATCCACATGCAGGTACGGAGGCTCCCAGGCACGGTCCCCACCCCTGACACGCACGACGCCCCGCCTCCCTGACTCTGCGGGTGCAGGTACTCCAGCCTGCATGTCCTTTGCCGGTGCTGCCTGGCAACGTCCTGTCTACTCCCCCAAGGCTGGTCTCAAACACCATCTCTCCCCAGAGGTTTCTAATCTCAATCCCTCGACAAACTGAAGGGTCCTTGAGGAGAACACTCCATTTTTATTTACTTTTGTATTCTCCAGAGTGTCACGTACATCACAGGTGTGGAATAGCGAATCACTTCAGTTTGGGAAGTATATAATAGTTTGTTTTTTTCATAATAGAAATTTTAACCCCTATGAGTTATATAACACAATGAATTTAGGTTACACACACACACACACACACACACGGGCCATAAACTACCGAACAGTAACAGGGACAAACTATTGTATCACCAAAGCTTTAAGGAAAACCTGCCAATCTCAGGTGCTAATGAACTCCAGATAGAGAGGAACGTGAGGATGTTTTTCTTTTTCATTGCCAGAGGGTGTGTGTGCCTGCCAGAGAGAGACGAAGAGAGAGGAGAGGGAGAAGGCACCCTCCAGCGTGTGTTGGGGGGAGGGTCATGCTGCAATCCCCCTGCCTTTCTCTATCCGGTAGGGATTTGGGGCAAGCATGCACATGTGCCCGTGTGTATTTCAAGGCACTGGAGCTCGGACTGGAACCACAGTTGGCCATGTGGGATCCAGCTGCCTTTACCACTAGGCTACAGGGCAAGTCCAAAAGGACATTTCCCATTGAAGGCCTGAGACACCTGACCTCCCTTCCTAAACCAGAGATCCTCTTTAAGCCTCTTATGTGAACGCACCAAGAAAACCTCAACCAGGAGCTAAGTTCTCCTAAACCCTGAGCACTTTTTTTTTTTTTTTGGAGAGGTTTTTGCTATAGGGCGCGTGCGCTCGCCAGACAGACAGAGAGAGACAGAGAGAGGCAGAAAGCACGAAATCACACCCCCCGGGGGGGGGTGGCCACGCTGCAATCCCTTCTCCTCCATTCTCCTCTTGGGATCTTGGGCACGCACGCACACGCGCCCGGCGTGAGTTTAAGCCACGGGGTCCGGGACTCGAACTGCGGTTGACTACGTGGGAGTCCAGCGACATAGCCATTACGCTAACTGCTGGTCCCACCCTGAGCACTTCTGATAGATCCGAGCCACGGAGCACTAATGCCTCCTTTTACAGAGGAGTAGGAGAAACGCAGGGTGAAGTCCCTCCTCAGGGACTGCTGGGCAATGGCCACATGCCATCAGCAGCCACAGGAGGATCGCAGATGCGGGGAAGCTGGAGCGGCCTGCACTGAGTGGACAGGGCACGGGCGTGACGACCCGTGAACCATGCTGGGGGCACAAGGGGATTGCGGTGCTCTGCTCAGCATTTAACACTCCGCGAGTGGGCGGGAGAGCTTACCATTGATAAGGTATGGATGATTGCAGCACTTTCGTAACTCCATCATAGTGTTTAAAAGGTTAGGTACATTAGCTTGTCCGCCACCTTTGGAAAGAAATGTAAAATTCTTCTCAAGGATGGCTCGGTAATATTTCTTCTGAATGTTTGTTAGCTCAACTTCAATAATAGTTTCTTCTTTGGGGGCCAAGTTCTTTTCTACATCCTCTTTGAGACGTCTCAACATCATTGGCTTTAGAATAGCCTGAAGTTTTTGCACCTAAAAAAGGACCTTAAGTAAATACTGGTATCATGACTCGTATGCATGTTAAAACATATTCTAGCATGAAAAATCAGGGTTATCATGTTCATTTACCACCCACTCTTATCTTCCAAAGCCCAGCAAGGGATGAAGGAGCTAACTGCTCGGCTCTCATGGGAGAGGTGCAGGGAGGCGGAGTGATTCTCCGTCAAATGGACCACCGCATCTACCTGGGCGCCCTAAGAAGCCAGAAGCCTTCAAAAATATGCAGCAGAAAAGAAAAAAAAAAAAAGGAATTTATTCATTTAGCTCCTGTCCACTTGTCCTCAATTACAGGGACGAGAAGGACGAGGGCAAAGGTAATGTCATGGGAGTGCTATGTTTCTCTTCTCTGCCTTCCTAGAAAGGGTGAAAGAGAGAGGGAGTGGGCCAGCAGGCACCTAGTCCTGCACCAGCGACCGAGTGAGAAGGTCACTCCCTGGGGCTCTTTTCTGCTGACTGGCAACAGGACGTAGCACATCATGTAGTTTTTAGAAAAGCAAAACAAAACACAATTCAGACAGTGAGCGGATTTAGCCAGTGAGCTGGGGGGAGCCACATAAAGGGAAAGATCTCAAGCCTATCTCCATGTTTATTTTAAATGTGGCATACAAAACATAACAATGAATGCCTACATTACCTTTACGATGTGTATAATAAACCGCTTTGGTTTTCAAGTTACAAGGTGCACGTACCCTTCAGACAGAGACAGGGCAGGGCGGGCAGTGCGGTGTACTAAGAAATCACCCCTCCGGGGGGATGGCCACACTGCAATCTCCTCTTCCAGTCTCCTCTTGTGACTTAGGATACGCACACCACGGGGGCATGATTTTCAAGCTGCAGGGTCTAAGACCTGAACCATACAGTCGGCCATGTGGGATCCAGACCCTTAGCCTCCATGGCACCGGCTGGCTCAGTGACCAACTGCTATCACACACCACGCCTCATTTATTTCCCACAGGAATTCCGTGAGGGTAGTTGTGACCCATGTTTGTAAGATAAAAATACGTAGGCCCAAAGAAGGAAGCAACGTGGCCTAGCGTGCAGGGTTTAGAAACGAGGGCAGGACCTCGGAGCTCTAGCAGGCATCAGCCCTACCAACTTCGGTGGCTTCTGACACCAGCCGGGAAGTGCACAGAGCGAAACCGCCATCTCTGAAAATTACAGCAACAGGCATGGAACCTCCCTGTAAATCTCAGCAGCCCTTCCTGAGGGCAGACGGGTGAATAAACAAGCCGGGAGACCTTCCTAATGGGGGCGAGGAAAGTCCTAGGAAAGGAGCTAGTGACCCTCCGAGGTGGGCAGAACCGGGATCGAATTCACGTGTAAAAATACTCAGATGCTGATCCTCATCTTTCGGGGGTTAATCTCCCATCTTACGACTAAAACATCGTCAGTGGTGATAGGTACCTGCTCTTCCGTTTTCAGATCACCAAATTCTTGCATAAAGGTGGTTTCGGAAGGGAAGCGACTCGGTTCCAGGAAGTGAAGCAGGCTGAAGAGCTCTTCCACGGTGTTCTGGAGCGGGGTCCCCGTCAGCAGCACTTTGTGTTCCTAGGTAACCAAGGACAGCGGTTGGCCAGACTGTAACAAGGACGGCTCCGAACACCAAGGCCTCTCTCTGGAGGCCCCTCGTCTACGTCTGCTCGTCAATGCCTCTTCCACACCCACCCCATGCAGAGAGAGGAACCAAGATCTAGAGAGAACACGGCTCCTGCACAGAAAAATAAATCCGTGCAGGGTCCTCCCGGAACTCTGCAGACTCCTCACATGCCATTTACTTTCTCCCTGGGGTTATCTGGTCTGGATTTTAGTACCGTAACTTGCTTTCCTTTTTTTTTTTTTTTTTAAATGTGTTATGATTTTTTTTAATTTGCTATAGTCACCAGACACGTGCGCGTGCACACACACACACACAGAGAGAGAGAGAGAGAGAGAAAGTGAGAAAGCAAGTCGGCAGGTCCAGGATTCGAACCGCAGTCAACCATGTGGAAGTCCAGTGCCTTAACGACAATACTACCTGCCAGCCCCAGTACCAGAACTTTCTAAGTCTCCTACGTCTCAAGGTCTTTCCCCACCTCAGTTAAGTTTTTTTCCCTAAAATCCCTAGACTCAGATGAAGCTTACTGCTTCTTTCTGTTCTCTACATCAACGGGGCTCTCATCTCTCCATCTGCTTCCTGTGTGACTCACTTCAGAGACAAAAGAAGTTCTTCTGCAGGCAACAGCATATGAAAAACTATTTTGTTCTGCAAAAATTTCCCACTAGCAAAGAGGTCAGCTTAGTTTTAAATACCACAATCACTTAAAAAAAAAATCAGATGCTATGTTGAACTTTTCTCTTTGAACCAGCTTAGGTATTTAGTTAATTCTTCCTGTTTACAAGTTCTTTCTCCAGCTTTCCACGTGAAGTTACACCCTGTCCTTCTGTCCCTACAACTGCAACACAGAGGGGCTGACTTACAATGGCCCACTAAACAAAAGTGAGTTTATTCATCTTAAGGGTCCTATTATTTCCTCCTCTACTTGGCCGTTGGTGTATACAGTTAAGAAACAGTTTTAGAAAGTGATTATTCCCTCTCGTAGTTTCTGACTTAACTTGGAATCTGACAAGATTTAGCTGCCATGCAGAGTACCAGCTCTGCACACACCACGTGAATGATGCAAGAACATGGTCATTTTCTTATTATCTACAAAGTCCTATCTGTCTTTGAAAGAGAGGTGAAGTGTCTAATACCCTTTTATTCTTTTCTCCCCCACCTTTTAAAGTTCATTTAATTCTTTGATGGGAAAAAGACCGAGTCAGAGAGAGAGACATGAACATCGACAGGGCCTCATGCCACGATGCCCGCAGTTGACCACAGGCGCACACACCCAGTGTGTACAGGTTAGCCGGGAGCTATGCCTGCAGCTTCCACGTGGGCCCAGAATGCTCTAGCAGCACCTGTCTGCTGCAGTAAGCCAGGCCTTTCTCTTCCCCTGGAAGCGAGGTTTCCGACCGAGGAAGACACATCATACCCCGCCATCATCTTCTCAAATTTATAAAGAGCAGGCAGTTGCAAATCAATTTAAGGTTTTCTAATATAAGAGGTCTTCAAAAAGTTTGTGGGGGGAAAAAAGCAGGAAGTAAAGTACAAGTTTATTTTGGTGCAAATTTTGCAATCATGCATAATTTCTCATAATATACACTTTTTGCGAACTTTTTGGAGACCCTATCTTCATCTATAACCATGGGCAGTGGGGGGCGGGGGAGGGAGGGGCAACACAAGCCACCATTTCTGACACGCCCGAGTTCGGATTTACTTTATCCAGGCATTGGTGAAGTAGCAGCACAGATTCTGGCAAGGTTTCTCTGGTAGGAGAGCCGAACTGCACTGTACTGATCTCCTCCTCTCTTCATATACTTTATTACCGAGCTAAATACAGTCCTGAATATCTCCTCTAAAGTGTTAGAGGTCTTTGTAACTTAATGTTTTCAAAATACACCTATTTGAAAAAAAAGAAAATTCCACTTTCCAGCTGCTGCCTTTCAATGGTTATTTAGAATGGCCAGTTTTACCAACGGCAAGCATGGTCGTGTACGAGCCGTGAAATAAAGCAGGTTTCAATCTGAAAGTAATATCAAAGTGCACATGTGATTAATCCCTGCGGCATCATGGACGTCACGGAAGAGACTCCGGCCACCGAGTCATCGTGCCCAAGCTCGACTAAGCCAGCAGATACGCTTCTGCCTTGGAAATGTTACCATTCTTTTCAGCTCTGAGGGAGTGATGTTCATTTCATTTCAATTCAGCAGACTTTCATTTGCATGGGGCCTCCTGACAATGAAGGATGAGATAACAGAATCAATGAAGAACTATTGCAGCCTCCACATTCCCTCCTCCTCGACCAGGGACAAGGAGACAGCATGGCTGTCTGGGAGCTCTTGGGGGACTGTGAAGACAGTCACTGCCCTTCAACAAATCAACACTGCTTTTGCATCTGGAGAACTACGGCACTCACTGGTCTTCCTTTCCTGAGAAAACACTTGGGGAGACTATCAAGCGCACCTCCATCACACTTCAGTCTAGAGGAGGAAATCACAGTTCCTGACACCCTACACTTTGGTTGGATAGTTACTGTGGACTTTTTTTGACTGTGACCTATTACAGGAAAGAAGAATAGAAAGTGGCCAAGCGTAGTTCTCATGATGTTTAAGTGAAGACTTCAAGACCAGGCAACAAGCTGCTCAGAACGAGACACGTACAATTACTTTCTGATTTTTCAACAATGACTTATATAACCCCTTCATCACTAGGGTCTTTTTTTTTGGGGGGGGGAGAGATTTTCACTATAGGGCGCATGCGCTCGCCAGACAGACAGAGAGAGACACAGAGACAGAAAGCGAGAAATCACCCTCCATGGGGGATGGTCACGCCACAATCCCTTCTCCTCCATTCTCCTCTCGGGATCTTGGGCATGCATGCACACACGCCCGGCGTGAGTTTTAAGCCACCGGGTCTGGGACGCGAACCACAGTCGACTACGTGGGAGTCCAGCGACATAGCCATTACGCTAACTGCTGGTTCCCATCACTGGGGTCTTGAAAACAGATCTCCTGAGATAAAGATTCTTGATCATCAAGAAAATAAGTATTTTGTCATCTGCTAATCAGAGCTTCCCAGCTGGTAAGTCAAGGATGAGCTGCAGGTAAGGTCATGTCCCTGGGGAACAGGCAAAGCTGCAAAGTCAGGACCCCCAGGACTGGCCTCTCGTGGCAACGAGCACCTTCCCTGTTTACCCAGCTGTGCGTACAAATACTGTCGTTTTCCATGTGTGCCACTATATTAAAGAGTCTAGAGAACACTGAAATATGTAACAGAAAAATTATGTATTGGAGCTTAGATTCTAATCCATTAATGAAACATTGTTACAAATAATAGAAAATTCCTTGAAGTGTGCTAATGACAATTAGATTGTTTGATGTTGACAGAGTTGAACTAATTTGTACTTAACCAATGAAGGACTGTTTTGTAGGAAGAACCCACTATCTGGGAACACATGAACTAATGAAAGAACACGTACGTCGCAGGTAAACGCAGTCAGGTGGCGGTTTACGCCCCCAGGAAATGGTGCTGTAACTGTTTCTGGGTGGATCGCTGTGGGGGCAGAGCCTTCGCAGATGAATTCAGGGATATCGTGAGTTTGGGCATTTACCAGCAAACACGGATGGGTGTCATGGCAACGCTACGGTGTCGTCTGGAGACACGCACCACAGCCATGGGTTCAAGACTCACCACTGTTTCTAGGCGCTTTCAGCTGTTTTATAAATTGGCCACCAACAATAGTAAACCACTTTGAGAAAGGTTTTAGGATAGTTTTAATAATAATTTATTAGGGAGAAAGTGGAAATTCCATCCTAAACAGGATAATTCAGTTAAAGACGTTTTCCTGTGAACAAAACTAGATTCTGTTTTCAATTAAAAGGCTAATACAATCCCCTTAAGAATTGGCAATTATGAAGTTTAAAAGGAATCCTTTCAGTACTGCTGGGCCATAGTACAAAACCTACAGCCACGGACATGCAACGGTGCTTCCACGCCAGCCACGGCGGCGCAGCAGTGACAACGTTCTGTGAAGCTGCAGTCCCAAGGGAAGGTCTCAGATTTGCGACCCAAGGTCCCCAACACACCCTGGGTGTGGTGTGCCCGGGACTGTGGCAGGCTAAGGCTGGGGAATGATGGTGTGAAGACCCTTCTGAGGATGGCTGCCTGTCCGTCTCTTCCTCTCTCTCAGAAAAGAAACAATCTTAAAAAAAAAAGAATAGCCTTCCCATCTCAATCTCTCAGTTAACAAAACTCCTAAATGATCAACTAAAGGAATGTAGAAGATCTGTGTTTTTTGGAAACTCACCTAATTGTTGAAGCCACGTTAAATGACAAAACCTGCTTTCAGGAAACAAATGACCATAAACACCTTATAAACTACGGAGTGAAAAAAAAAGCCTGTGGAAACTGAGGTCATGTAACAATTTCCACTAAGAAATCACATGCCCAGCACTATGCAACAGAAAGCCACATCTATTCCTACGTTATTCCTCAATACTCCTACCAAAAACCCCCAGAAACCCAAATCCGGACCATCTAATCATGATACCCTTACTATCTCCTCGAAACCTGGCACAGTATGGGAGAGGTGCACGTACAACTCCAGATCAACCCAGAGGTCTGGTAATGCCCTGAGTTTCAGGGTGTCTGTTGGAACGCACCCCCTCGCAGACATCTGCCCCCTTACTGAGACACCGCCTCTACCGGTCCTACCAGCAGAATCTATGAATCCTGGAACATCACTGGGTCACCATCACGGGAGTAAGGCTTGGTGGAACAGCTAACGAAGGGGCAATATTTCTGAGTAAAAAGTAAATCCAGTAGGTGAAACTCACTTCGGTAAACGGATCATGAATATACTTTGCTATGATACAACTGTTTAAACATACCAGCAAAATGATCTACAAAAAAAACAGAAGGCTAGAGCAACTTCTGAGTAACTGAACATCACACCCTCGGCCGGGCTGTGCAAACACCCTTCACGGCCCTGGTAGAATTCAGCCAAGGCAGAACCGGTTTCACTCTGGCGCAGTGCGGGGGTAGGGGGTGGTGGTGGTCACTGACCAGGTCCATCATCTTGAGCCCCTCCAGCAGCTTGCAGTTCCTGTTCTTCAGCCTGTGGGCTTCATCGATGACCACGCAGCGCCACGGGATGTTCCGCAGCTCGGGACAGTCGGTCAGAATCATCTCAAACGTAGTGATGATGGCGTGGAACTTATACGACCCCTTTATCACGCGACCCTACAGGAATGAGCCCGAGTTACCACTCAGCAATGAAGATGACAGTATTGACTGAGGACAAAGATACTGAGTACAATGCACAGATCTACCCCTCTGCAAACCTCTTCATTTCAGGGACGGCACATCCTGTTTTCAACTTAGTTTGGAGATTTTAAGTGGCTAGGCAGAATTTTAAAATCTTTTCTTTTCAGATGAAATTAGAAAAAGATTGATCAAATGTGGCAGCATCACTTAAGTGGACACAGTCTGGTCACACCCATAAATGCCAAAAGGTAAACGGTCACAGGACTTATGTGCGAAGCTAGCTTTTTAACTTTTAAAAAATTTCTTTTATTTTTGGGGACCAGCAGTTGGCATAATGGCTATGGTGCTGGACTCCAATATAATTGACCATGGTTTGAGCCCCTGACCCAGTGGCTTAAACTCACACCGGGCACATGTGCGTGCATGCCCAAGATCCAGAGAGGAGAGTGGAGGAGAAGGGATTGCAGCATGGCCATCCCCCTGGAGGGGGTGATTCCTCGCTTTCTGTCTCTGTCTTTCTGGCAAGCACATGTGCCCTATAGTAAAAACCTCTCCAAACAAACAAAAAATTTTTACTTTTTTCTTTGCTTCTGTAACATACTTTCAACACTACTTCTAAGATGCTAAAATGAAAAAGAATTCACTTAGAGAACCTGTCTTTTTCCAAATCTAAAGATAGAAATGAACATACATTTCAGTATTTAGTCTCCTTTAATTGTTTAACTGTAGGTCAGATTTCACATTTAAAATAAACATGCATTAAAATTCATTTGATTGCCAGTTACAGAAATCCCATCTGTTACCTACAGCTTAAAACTGTTTTAGTGGAGCCAGCAGGTGGTATGGGAGTTAAGGGCACTGGACTCCCACATGGTCAACCACGGTTCAAGTCCTGGACCTGGCAGCTTGCTTTCTCGCTCTCTCGCTCTCTCTCTCTCTCCCTCTCCCCTCTCCCTTCCTGGTCAAATTAAAATAAATAAACAAAACCAAAAATAAATAAAGTTAAATAAAAAGTAATTCTTTTAAAAAACTGTTTTAGCACATATTTTTCTTTAATGCATCATTTATAATGCTTTACTGTCCATATTCAATAATTACATATAGATGTACGAAAAAAAAAAAAAAAGCAACTACTACTAAGAGCCAAAGTATAAATTTCTCCCTTTGGATGTATTTCATTCAATGTGTCATATATTTCAAGGACTTCATATGCGTAATATGTTTCACTTCAATTATAGTATAATAAAATATTTGTTCTATTCACATATATTATCACCATTTTTTGTTTAGTTTTCTCTTTGGCTTGCAAAGTAAGGCCAACTAACATATAAATACATGACATAAATTTGAGTGGTCATCCAAGGTAAAAAAAAGTCATCCCTTCTCATCTAAAAACCAGAATAAACAAGTCTATACAATAAAGAGCTATATTCTCAGATACGGAAAGACCATACAAATATAAATTGCATATGAAATCCATCCCTTTAGCAAAATCTAGATCTTCCTTCGAAGTCACTGAGTCTTTTCATTTTCAGCCCTTTAAAACACACACAAGTAGCACACGAAATGCAACTGGCAAAGTTGTACCTGGGGATCTTTGAAGTACATTTCATACAACTGAATGGTCCGACGACTAGCTTGACTCCCATGATACACAACCACGTTCAACTCCGTCCAGGTTCGGAATTCCCTTTCCCAGTTGGGGATTGTGGACAATGGGGCAATCACTAAAAAAGGGCCATGGATTCCTTTCAAATATATCTCATAGAGAAATGTAATGGACTGGATAGTTTTTCCCAAACCCATTTCATCTGCTAAAATGCAGTTTCGCCTATCGGAAGGAGGGAAAAAAAAAAGGAAAGTTTAGTGAGCCTAGCTAATGAGGCACTGTTGGCTTTTCACAAAATGTGTACTATTCTACTCACGGTGCACACCCACAGGGCTTTACATGTTCTACAGATTCAGTAAGACACATTTTCAAACAACATTTTCTACATGCATCTATCGTATTAAGCATATTTCCAATGCTTGCTTTTTAGAGAAATTCTTAAAAGAATTGAAATTTTATTTAAGCTTTTTCAAATGACCATTTTCAATAACTACAAAGGAAAGTGCGATAGACATTTTTTGAAGTAAAGGAAAACACGTTTTACGTACATGTTGTACCAATTGAAAAGTAGCCAGTTTACTCCCTCCAACTGGTATTCCCTGAGTTTGTTATTGTTTTTATACTCCCTGGAACTCTCCGATTTCTTCCAATCATCAGCGGGAGGTCGCTCCTGTTTCAAATATAGTAAATCTCATTAGTGGTTTTTTAAAGACCACACCACTACGCTATTTTCAAATTAACTCCCCTACCACGAGCCAGTCCTCACCACACGCTCTGTTTCCGGCTCCCTGGACATCAGTTTCTCGAACTCTTCGATCTTGGCTTGATCGATGTCCCGCCTCCGCTCCCAGGTGCTGTCTTCGTAAGGAAGCGAGCACCACTTCACCAGATAGTGAGTCACAGGCTGGGCCAGGTTTAAACGAATTAGAAATGGCTTCATTCGGCCCAAAACACACACAAACACACACACACACACACACACACACACACACATATATTTTTTCCGATCTATTAAGGAATACAGGTGCTCTGCCTCATTCGTCAATAACCATTACCCCAGCATTGCTAAGAGTGAATTGGCAGGAAATTTTAAAACTATGGCCACTAAACTAATATGTCTAGCTCTCCAGTCTAAACTGGAAACAGGATTATTGGGTATTATCAGAACAAATAAACTTTTTCTCTAAATCGCTGGTAAGCAATGTTTAAAAACAAAACTGTATAAAGAAACAGCTAATAAAGTTGAATTTGTATTTTATTCTTCTCTGTGCAAATCGTCTATTAAGTATCTGGTTCAGGCTTACATAATGGGAAATTATCTTGGCATATTTACATGTTTCTATAATTAGCTAATTTCTTAAAGTATGAGGACAGACTTAAATTAATTAGGCTCTCTGCCCTTTCCTTAAAGAGAGACTTTGTTTAGGGGCCAGCAGGTGGCATGATGGTTAAAGTGCTAGACTCCCACATGGCTGCCTATGGTTTGAGTCCCAGACCCAGCAGCTTGAAAATCATGCTGGGCACATGTGTATGTGTACCCAAAATCCCTAGAGGAGAATGGAGAAGGGATTTTGGTGTGGCCATTCCCCCTCAGCGGTGATTTCTCTGTCTTTCTGGTGAGCATACACACCCTATAACAAAAAAAACTCTCTTTAAAAAATGTACTGTAGTTGACCTCTAGAAGACTGAAGGGCAGGGACTAGCAGTTAGCGTAATGGCTATGTCGCTGGACTCCCATGTAGTCGACTGCAGTTCAAGTCCCAGACCTGGTGACTTAAACTCACGCCAGGCACATATGTGTGCGTGACCAAGATCCCAAGGGGAGAATGGAAGAGAAGGGATTGCGGCGTGGCCATCCCCCCTGGCAGGTGATTTTTCGCTTTCTATCTCTCTGTCTCTCTGTTGAGCGCATGTGCCCTATAGCAAAAACCTCTCAAAAAAAAGACTGAAGGGCAAACTATTTGGGGTAATGCAGATCGACAGGAGTTTCCATGTCTTGTCTAGAGAACACTTGTTTTTTGTTTTTTGGGTTTTTTTTTTTTTTTACTATCATTTCAGGACCAAAGTATACTGATCTGGTTGTTGTGTGAGATATTTGCTATACTATGTAACTCTGCGATGAAAGGATTTTTTAAAAAGTACAACTAAGCAAAACTAGAAAAGTAAAGATCATGCTATCAACAGCGGTCTTTGAAACAGTTTGGAACAACTGGAGTTCTTTGCAGATTCTCTGTAGCCAAGCGAGATCAATCATGTAAAACTTAAGTTATGTGAAGACGCAGGAATGACAGGACCATGGTAGGTGGGTACATGGTCAGGGAGACACAGTGCTCCGGAGTCCCTGGGCGCGTCTTCATCCTTGCCTCTCTATCACGTCTTTTACGACCATGTAGGGTTTTGCAAAGCAACTTAAGAATGCCAAGACTGGGATCTCAGAAAGAGAAATATTTTCTATTATCCTCTGTGTACCACATTAAATGAAGTTCACTACCTTCAAGGATAGCCAATGCTGAATAACATTAAACTCTACTCTGCTACAAGAGTACTCACAACTATACAAGGGAATTGTGCCCAACGTGATAGATTTATACCAACATGGACAGAATTCTTTATTGATCGCATTCTGGAATTGTGCAAAATGTCAATGTATTTACTTCACAGTGGAAATTAAGTTTTTAAAGAAAGCTCTCAGACCAAACATAAAACATACTTAGCATTATTATTCACTAATAATAATTAATCAGTAAGTTTCAGTTCAATTTAGGCCAACTATGTCATGATCCAAAGCTCTGACCGGGACCAGGTGTAGGAGTCTACTGTCTTCCTGGTAAACACATATGAGCTGCCTAAATCACCACTTTGTAATACAAATAATCTCCTATTACCTCTCCCCGGTCATCTGTGCTACGTGCAAAGTCCATTATCCGGTCAACCTCCACATAATCTGGATTAAAAAGCTCATCCTCAATCTGCACCAAAGGGAAAAAAAAAAAAAGTTAAAATGTTATTTATTTCCTGAGAGGAAATGCTATTTCACTTTTCACCAGGCCATCCTATTTTTGATCGTAGCAATACAAAATTTATATTTGGCAGATTCTATTATATTAATTGAAATGCTACAATTTAGCAAAATCATTCCCCATGAGGAAACCAGACTTCTCAGACTTTGTTAACTGGGTCTTTTAATTACTGTGTGAAACCTTTTACTGTGAGAGAATGTTTAAGAATATTTTAAATGAAGTGTGAAATTACAATTCACTAATGAGCAATCCAAAAGGCTTATGGCGTGCGATGCATTTAGCATTCCTGAAACTACCGTCTGCAGTGAAGAATCAGAGCCTTACCCAGTGAATGCTACCAGAGTCTCGTAACTACTGGGGCTGTCTGATGTTTTATGGTATCGTTTACAGAATGTTATTCAAAAGCTAAAAACACTGAAACCAATAAATTTCATATTTTAGTGTGTACAGAGCTTATGCTGCTGGGTCGTCCGTGCCAACCAACATTAGCCTCTCATTCAGGGCATCGGTGCAGCCTCTAATCTAAGGGTTCTAATGATTGGTCTGTACTGAACTTCGTGAATTTGGGTAAAAGTATTAACAATAAAGAAATGAAGCCTAAATAATTTAGTCATTTAGCCATTTGGGAGGAGAATGAAGGAAAAGGGATGCGGCATGGCCAAAAGTAAAGTAATACTTCTTGTTTTTAAAGTTAGCTTACATAAAAGGGTCCACGGCGGCTCAAAGGAAATTAGAGAGAGTGCGCCAGACCTAAAAGCAGCTAGGGTCAGGTAAGATTTTTAGGTGTCAGTAAACAAATGGCACTTTATTATGTAACCTCATAGGGTAATTTATCAATAATGTAACTGTTAAAATGCTTTGCAAAAGATGTATCAGAAGTCGCATAAGCACTATTTGTATCCCTGAACTGCAGGTTGGAGAGCTCAGCTCTTTGGTCACAGTTTGCTCAAGAACAGACACTCTCTGGGCTGCAGTGCCCATTTCAAATGCCCAGTTTGGATGCTTTGAACTGTGAATTATGAAACAAAAGGCAGAAATACAAAACTGTGTTTCATGTGCCCCGGGCTTCTACACAGAGGTGATTAGTAAAGCGAGAGAGAGAGAGAAAAAATCCACCGAAATGTTCAGTTCATTTAAAATGTTAATATATGAATGCACTGGCTTTGTCAAGAGCTTCTGGATTTAGGTAAACAATGTGTATGTATTATTCATATACAGCACAAATACTAAAAAATGTTCCACACGCCAAGTTTTGATGGCACAACCTCTCTTTAAGACAACATGTGTCCTTTAACACTAACTTTCATATTTGGGGCTGAACTAAAATCCTTAACTTCTGCTACACGCTTCTTTACATGAGTACTCTACACTCATGCGTGTGACCAAGTTTCCAGTCTACGAGATCTTCTGCAGCAGACCTCTAAGGCAGCCTAACAGGAAACCAAGCAGGTAAAAGCCGCCATGACTGAACACCCCCAAGCAGTAGGAGCTATGGCCATCTGGGGATAAACACGGGTCTAAGCGTATACACGTGTAAGAGAAAGAGGAAGGGGATTGTCATCATCCTCGCTAACTCCCACTCAGGGTAGAACTTGAGACTGTCGGCTGCCAAGTTATCAGCCTTGGTACAGGCGACTCCACCGACAGACTCTGAGGGACAGGCTAGGTGGCTAGAGCCAGCCCCAATTCCCTGAAAAACATGTGGCTACAGGAAATGGAGTCCAAATAAATTTAATAAGCAAAAGCAGAATTGAGGGACAGGGAAACAGCTACAATTGCGCCTCCCCCACCTCCAGGCCTGCATGCAGAAAAGGTCCGCAGAACACGTGGTGTCTCTTTCTACTGTGAAGCTCAAGGATGTCACAAAATGTTACCTTTAGTTTCCTTAAGAAAGACACAAAAATAAAACCTCATAGGACTGTCCTTGAAACTGCCCTTTCAAAGAAAGAACCGTCCTGACGCTGTCTCACATGTAAGATCTGAGTCACATTCTAGTAACTCCAATCCGCTCAGCACAAAACGACCACGTTGTCAGAAAAGCTGAACTTCGGGGCAGCGCCGGGGCGCACGGGCGGGCTGCTGCCAGGAGCACCACCACGCGCTCCGGCCTCCTATACAGCCTGCAGCCTGCCCGCTGGGATCGCTGGGATCTGGGAGAGCAGATCCCCAGAGAACACAGACCTGTCACCCGAGTCTGACGATTTTATGACCTAAACGTGCTAAATGCTCTTCTGTCCCACCTGCCTCCTCCCCTCAAAGGGGCCGGAGTGCAAACTGGGTTGTTAAGCAGGTTAATATTTTGCATCCAACTTTATGCTTCTTTACGGTTTACACTGTTAACGCTTCTAGAAGAGGGAAACTAATAAAGCAGCAAGTTTTATCTTTTAGTCTTAAGGTTTTTCTTTTATCTGCTGGAGGCTGCAAGAGTAATCCAAATGGTGGTGGTCAAAGTCCAGAGACCCTGCAAGCGGCTCATGAAAGCATTTTTCAAATATGACTATGCGGCCGTGTGGGGGCAGGGCGGTGTGTGGCACTCCTGCGGCCGGCAGGCTGTCCTCCCTGCCCTGAGAACTGCGGCGTCTCCACAACTGATAGCCCAGGCAGAGGCATCACACGGCGTCTACACCACAGCCCAGTGTTCGTAACGTGAGCTCAGTGCATGTTCCAAGACCAGGCACTAAGTCGGGGCTAAAACACTTTCATATATGTCTCCAATGTAAGTTACAGTTCAGCTCTTAGAACTCAAACTTAACATTTCCTGAGGAGTTTTTAACCCACTACATCTCAATAAAACTTTGGCCGACTTGTTTTCGTTGTGTACTAACTGTACTTCCATTACGAGATGTTAATCATGCACTACCTCTATTTCCACATAATATCATAAAGACCAGTACCTTCTCCACTAAGCAACAGGAAGAATGAGAAATTTCCTGTTTACAAATATTTTAGCAATAACCAGTTACCAATAGGCAAGTAACACCACCAAATGAGGCAAACTACTTTTTTAAAATAGTTTACTGAGCTACAATAAAAAAAAAAAAAAAAAAAAACAACGAACACTTTAATAAAGTAAATACTTTAGAAAATTAAGCAGGCATCTCATACCTCTGAAAGGAATTTGTTCTGGCCCTGCTTTGCCTTAAATCTTTTAATCTTTTGCTGAATTCTCTTATCTTTTTCCAGGTCTTCTACGGATGCCCACTGGCAATGCAGGTAAGAGCTGAAAGAGTAAAACAGTGTCCTTAAAACATGTAGAAAGTAATTCATCTTTTATTATATACTTTTAATTATTAAAAAAAATCAACTAAACAATTAACCAAAATAACCTACTTATAATAACTTATACAGGCCGCTGAGGAACACTCAGTATCACCACAAATGTCTGAAATGGGAAGAGAAAACCAGTAACGTTGCCAACGCGTGCCTTCGTTCCTAAGCGTCTCGCGCTTACCTGCTTACTGCGTAGGAAATTTGGGGGGAAGTGGAGAGGTAAGACACTTGTGGGACACAGATAAGGTTTATTATCTGTTGATGAGGATGTGCATGGCGGCCTCGACTGGGCTGGACTGAGGTGTAAATCATGCTGGGTAAAGTCCCTTCACAATCTAAATGGTGTATAGTGATTTAATGTATGACTAATAATAAAAAATGTATAAATTAAAAAAAAAAAGAAAAAGAAAGTCCAAACAATCACAAAGAGGCTTAGTAACAAGCTGGTTTCTTCCTAAGTGAATGGATTACACTTCAGAGTAAAACAATTAGCACTACAGGGTGGCCTTAATTATGAATTTATGTTTGCAGCCTTTTATCGTTAATTGGGAAGTAAGAGGGTTTTATCAAGTTAAAAGAATCCAAATTTAAAACAGCAGTTTCTTTGGAGACAAGGGGTAGACCGTGCTCTTGATTCACACGAGGCCTGTCATGCGGGCCCCAAAGGTAAACCGAGCCTTGTCTTCCAGAGCAACCGCAGGAATTGCCACCCCGGCCCCCTGAGCACGGCCGACTCCCGCCAACTCCTCACGAGTGCTTGCTCTCCCAGCCCATGTTCTCCTCGGAGCTCTGAAATGAGATCCCGTCTTCCCCTGGGAAGTTTTCCTTCACTAATGCCTACACCTGTACCAGGTGAGAACACTCGCCCCTTCCCACTCATCAACCTCTTTTCTGAGCACGTGTGTCTCGTCCCTAAGCAACTTGAATACAGTCAGCCATTCCTGTTTCACCCTGAGGCTTCTGGGTACACAGCTTAAATTTATGACACCTTCGGCACTGTTTGTTTATTCATTATTCTTTTGTACTATCGTCCTCTCCCTACCCCCAACAGCCTCGACTGTCTCTTCATTCTCTTTCTGGTGATGACCTTGAAAATAAATGAGATATTTACATCTATACTTCTTTCAGTATCAAGATACTCTTAACTCTTGGGACCAGCAGTTAGTGTAATGGCTATGTCTCTGGACTCCCACGTAGTCGACCGCGGTTGAGTCCTGGACCCAGTGGCTTAAACTCACGCCGGGCGCGTGTGCATGCGTGCTCAAGATCCCAAGAGGATTATGGAGGAGAAGGGATTGTTGCATGGCCATCACCTCTGGGGGGTGATTTCTCACTTTCTGTCTCTCTGCCTCTCTCTGTCTTTCTGGCGAGCACACGTGCCCTATAGCAAAAACCTCTAAAAAAAATTAAAAACAAAGATACTATTAGCTCTTTATAAAATCTTTCAAAAACAATTAACTGTATGGAAAATGTTTGATATTAAATCCCATAGGCTGATACTTATGTAACATCTAATATGCATTTTTAAAACTATGACTAATTTAGCCCTTCTATAGTTGACTGAGAGCACAGGTGCCTTACATACACATGATCGGTATTAAGCCCCGCACAAAAACATAAGCAAAAAATAAATGAGACAAAAATGCATCACAATGTTAATACGACCATTTTATTTTCTACTTTCAAGTTGTATTTTCTAAATTTCCAGTAAGTGGCACATGCTACTGTCCCGTCAGGGCGCACACGTGGCCAGCAT
>NW_006159926.1:629772-632327 GCF_000334495.1 Tupaia belangeri chinensis | reverse complement strand
GTGTGGCTAGCAGTCGCACGGCGACACCGAGGCCAGCCTGCCCCACCTCCTGTGACCTGGGCTGCCATTCTGGTCAGCGACTCTGCTTCCTAATCCTGATGATCACCCACCCGCAGGCTTACCAGGAAGGAGAGGAAGAAAGGGAAAAACCGTATACTATGTCTTTGTACGATAGATAATTAACGTAAGAAAAAGGTAAAGTTTACTGATGGACTAGCACTGAAATGTTTTTAAAAGGTTAGAAAGAGACAACTATTAAAAACTATCAAGCTAGTAAGAAACAGTCTGCATTAGGTCCTACAAATAACATAGATTATAGTCACTTTGAATAACTACATTTAATTTTCCAATTTAATTTCTCTTTAAACAAATGTAACACTTTGAGACCAGCAGTTGGTGTAATGATTATGCTGCTGGACTCCAATGTAGTCAACCACAGTTCGAGCCCCAGATCTGGTGGCTTAAACTCATGCTGGGCGTGTGTGCGTGCGTGCCCAAGATCCCAAGAGGAGAATGGAGGAGAAGGGATTGTGGGGTGGCCATCCCCCCCGGGGGGTGATTTCTTGCTTTCTGTCTCTCTGTCTCTCTCTCTGTCTGTCTGGCGAGCGCACGTGCCCTATAGCAAAAACCTCTCAAAAAAAAAAGTAACACTCAAGCCTAATCCTGATAAATATAAAAAAAAGGGGGGGGATTAAAGATCAGACACTATATACCTTTGGTGTACCAGTGCAAGGTTCTAAATAAAATATTAGCAGACGTAATTCTACACCACATTAAGAAAAGAACACATCATGATGAAGTAGGATTTATTACAGGAATAGAAGACTGGTTAAATATTAGGAACCTATTTTAAAAATACAAAATAGTTACATATCTACGGTGAAAAATCACAAAATTATCTTCATTAGTGCTAAGAAAACCTTGGACAAAATTCAGCATCCATGATTGATTTTTTTTCTAAACTCAGGTAAATAGAAATTGATAGGTACTTTATTAACACAGTGAAATAGAGAGAATTTAGTACTAAAGCCACGGTGTCATTAAATGGAGAAACACCACTGACTTTGCCGCAAAGATGAGAAACAGGCATGGGTATTCACTAGCTCTGCAATCGTTCAATGCTGTATTCAAGGCATTAGTCAGCCCATGCCATTAGCCCAGTAAAAACAGTAAGAGGTGAGATTGCTGAAAATAAGTAAAACTATATCTATTTACAGATTATAAGATTGTTAATCGGGAAAATCCCAGAGATTCAACTGGCAAACTAATTCAAACAGAAAAATAAAATGATTCAGTAATTTAGCAGGATATAAAACTAACATATAGAAGTCCTAAGTCCTTTACACAAACAAGATATATTAGAGACAATGTTTTTTATAAGAGCCATAACAGAATACTTATAGCAAAAGTTAATAAGAAAAGTGTAACATTCATTTACAGAAATTATTTTTTAATTGCCAGAGGGCATGTGTGCCCTCGCTGACAGGGAAGATCAGGGTGTGTGGTCAGGCCACAATCCCTTCTCCACGGCCCCACCTTGGTGGGATGTAGGACCCGTACACAGACACACACTCAGCACGCTTGCCAAGTGACCAGGGCTGGGATTCTCATCTCAGCCAGCCACATGGGATCCAGCTCCCGGAACCACTGGGCTGTAGGGCTGGCCCAAGACAGCCTTACAGTACAGAAAAGTAGTGACACCCTTGTTTTCTCATAGTCTAACTCAGCAACATAAACTGGTACTTTGTACATTTTACACAAGGTAAATAAAATTAAAACACCACTAAGCATTTTTGTGGAGCTATACAAATTAGGACTTCATGTATAAAAATAAACATGCAAGAATATCCACAGTTTAAAACATTAAAAAGAAAACCCTACCAGAGGAAACTAGATCTACCAGATATGAAAGCACTACAGAGCCGTTATCAGTAAATAATGCACGAGTGCAGCAACAGACAAATGGATTCGCGGGAGGAATGCAGAGACGGACCCATACACATGCGTAACGTCAGTATGTGACGAAGGTGACTTCGCAGATCACTGCGACAAAGACAGGCTTGTTAATGGGGCCGCTAGGACAACAGTGTTTTGGGAAAATATCTCTGGACCCATGTCTTACGCCATACACAGAACTAGAGACCAAATGGATCAGGAACCTAAACAGAGAAAATGAAACCATGCACGTGCGAAGGAAAACACAGGCAAACTCTTCTCTGACCTGGTATACAGACAGACTTTCTTACGCTAATTCAAAATCTAGATCCATTTTTTAAAAAGAGATTGACAACTACATAAACACTTTGTAAAAAGTTAACAATGCAATAAGCACCATAAATAAAGTCAAAAGACCAATATAAGAAATAAAAGGAGTTACGACCTACAACTCAGATGAAAGATCAACATCCCTCATCTGTAAAGAACTCTTAAAGATTGAGGGAAGCATAGCAGACAAGAGGGCAGGACATAAGCAGACAGCTGACAAAGTGAGAGCGGAAAATGGGCATTAATCTTAGGAAAAGATGGGGGCCGGCAAGTGGCATGGTGGTTAAAGG
>NW_006159926.1:606509-628961 GCF_000334495.1 Tupaia belangeri chinensis | reverse complement strand
CTCTCTCTCTCTCTGTCTCTCTCTGATCAAACTGGAAAATAATAATGATAATAATAATAAATAAAGTTAAAATAAAATAATTCTTTAAAAAAATCTTAGGAAAAGATGTTCTTATCTATAATAAATGAAAATTCACTGAAAAAGCAAAACGTTTAACGGTAAAAAAGGACACGCTGCGTTGGAAGGTGTGCGGGAAATCAGTGCTCTCACACGGCTTACAGGAATGCACACAGACTCGGTCTTTAGGGAAGGGAATCTGGCAATGTCTCTCAAAATCATGTGTATTGTTTGCCTTTAGATCTAGCACTTTCTCTTGCAGGAAGTCACCCTGAAGCTATATGCCTACAACAATCTGAACATACAGAGGCTTGCATGAGATAAATATTGCAGCGCTGTCTGTGGTTATGAAATACCAGGGGCCCTTTATGAGCCCACAGGCACAGGAGGCTGGCTGAGTGGCTAGCCTTGGAATGGAGTACTATGCAGCTGTGACAAAGGGGAGGGCTCCTACGAACTGGTGGAGAGCAACTTTCAGATGGAGTGTTTTGACAAAAACAAAGAGTAAATGTGTACTGACAGTATGCAATTGTGTGTGTGTGTGTGTGTGTGTGAGAGAGAGAGAGAGAGAGAGAAAGGAGGAGAAATTATAAACCATATATACCTATATCCGCATGGACGTGCCAAAAATTTCAGAAAGTGTCAATCTGAGACCAAAAAGGTGGAAAGGAATGAGCAGAAAACAAGGGAAGACAATATGCATGGACTAGCCAAAATTTCAGAAAGGGTCAATCTGAGACCAAAAAGGTGGGAAGGAATGAGCAGAAAACAAGGGAAGACAATACATCTTTCCCTGGCACCTTTTCATGTACAGGTCTGACTTCTGAGCCATGTTGATATTTCCCAAACTTGAGGAAAAAAATAAAAAAGATTGGCTGAGATGGAAATACAAACAGAAACTAATGCACCAAGCCATGTAGCAAATAAATAATACAACCATAAGAGGGTGGGCAGGAAACCAATCTGAGGAAATCTGGAACAAAATACTTAACCTCTATGCCTTCAAACTAAAGTAAAAAAATCCTGAGCAGACATAGACTTCTTTTTTACAGAAACGTGTGCTAGTTAAGTAATTCCAAAATCACTTGCTATATATTCTAGGCTTGACAAAATAAAAAAAAAGCAAATACAGTGAAAAACCAAGTTTCTTAAGGTCAAAGGGGGAATTATGAATACTGAATGGGAGGGAACAGCAGTTAGCGTAATGGCTATGTCGCTAGACTCCCTTGTAGTTGACCATGGTTTGAGACTCGAACCCGGTGGCTTAAACTCACACTGGGCGCGTGTGCATGCGTGCCCAAGATCCCAAGAGGGAGAATGGAGGAAAAGGGCTTGTGGTGTAGCCATTCCCCTGGGGGGTGATTTCTCCCTTTGTGTCTCTCTGTCTCTGTCTGTCTGGAGAGCACACGCGCCCTATAGCAAAAACCTTGTGCTGGGAGGCCCACGCGCCCTTTAGCAAAAACCTCTAAAAAAAAAAAAAAAAAAAGAATGGGAAAGGCTCTGGTATAGTACTGGAAGTATCAGTATGAAGGCACTGTTTTCAATGGTGTGGCCAGTAGGTGGGTCAGCAGACACCCGTGTATATAAACACACAGATGTATATGTATGTAACTCCGGTGCACGTGTTTATACATACACATGTGTGCACAATGTCTGAGCCCTCCCCACTGAGTGGACTAGGCACAATGTCTCCTCAGCTGTAATGAACACACTCAGAGCCTGAACCCTGGTTTTTTAATGCTCTCTGCACAAAAACACCCCAGGCTTCTTGGAGAAATAATGATTCCAGGACTAGAGCAAGGAAGTTGCAAGATGAGCCTGCAACATCCTCCAGTGCTAGACAGGAAGTACTCAAAGAAGCATGGAGACCAGGCCCTGGGACTGCAGGCAGCTCCAAGGGGCTCCCAATGGCCAAGTATTATATGAGCAAAGTAAATAATGCAATGAGAGTAAAGAACTCTAAACCAGCCAATAAAACAAGAATCCACAAGTCTACACAGCTATAAAATAGCAAATGGGCAGGAGGGCAAAGCTCTTCATCACAGTAGAAACTCAACTAATAAACTTAGAAGGAATGATAGACTTCGTAAATCACCACCATCTTTGGTTATCTCAAAAAGTTTCTTTTCAGACAAAATACGTTAATTACAAAAATAAAACCAATAATTCATTATGGTCTTTTTGCAATTTCTCAGTAAATCTGAAATTTTGCCAAAATAGAAGTTTAACAGGTTAGACTGGATGGAGGAGCCTCAGGCCCCAGAACCATGCACTGGTTGCGATGCCTGTCTAGGAGTGCCAGCTTTTGGCAATCAATAATTAAACTTGATCCAATCTGGTAAATTTACAAGGGAACTCTCCCTCCCTATTCTCCCACTCTCCCTACATGGCCACAGGAAGTCATGTCAAGGGCATGATTTCCACAAACAGTCACTCATCATGCTCTGAGCAGATGATGATGGCTAACTTTTTTAAATTGCTAGACGGTATTTCCCTGAATTTGATGGTTGAAACCGACAGAGATACCTTTATCATTCTACTTTTACCTTTTACACTGGTAAAGGGTCATGCTCACCACTTCTTCAGAAGTGAATCAGTTTATCAACAAGGTACCGATTCCAACACTGGAGGAGGACAGAAAAACTATGACACCTGGTTCATCTTCTAAGGTGGTGTGAAAGTTCTCAGGCTGTTCTGACGGCCACTCACAGAAGCCTTTCTTAAAACCCTAGAACTTAATACAGTACTTTTCTTATGTTAATGCTTTCAATTAATATTTTTGTTCCTTGTTCTGTGATGGATCTTTAGTTTACAAAATGGCCTCCGTCTTCTTCAGCAAGATGACCTCTGACCTTTCTAACAAGGCAGACTCATTGAAACCTGTGTTTTGACCAAGCATACCACCTTCACCTACAACACAGACCCTCTGAGGAAAACTCAGTGCTTTTCAATTCCAAGTTTTAAGTTAGGCAATTCAAATCCATTAAGCAAATAGGAGAAACAAGTAAAACCATGGCTCTCTGCATGGTAAGCCGACGAGACTTTCTAGGGCATGTGTCTGCGACACACTGCAGCTCAAATGCCCAGCACGCATTTACAGACTAAGAGAGGAGCGCGGAATTCATGCTCAGAGAATAGGAAAAAAGAGTATTTCATTTGCTTTTCCATTACTGTCTAAATCTATATTCCCTCTTTAAAAACAAACAAACAAACAAACAAAACACACAATTGATTATATAAGAAAGTTAGTCAACTTTTACACCACTTAACACATTTTCCAGAAAAATCAAATTCATGAAACATCAAAGACACTAAAGTTAGTAGAAAATGGCCTCCAAGATACTAAATAAAACAACCCAGTTTCCCAACTCCAATTTTTTAAAAAAAGTAGTTGGTTAGTACTTTGAAAATACATCCTCCCCTTAAATATGGGAAAAAAACAAAATCACAATTTACTTACAAGTTTTTGTATTTCACATAGAATTCCTCAACTTCTACCTCCTCTCCAGATTCCTTCTGCAACAAAAGAATATTTCAGGCACATACTTAAAAACCATCTCCTCAAATATTTCCCAAGTCAAGGCCGACTCCCACGGGAGTGCAGAGCAGGGCTGAGTGGCGTGGCGTGGCCTGGCCCGGCCCAGCCCGGCCCGTCGTGGACCGACCGGCACGCTGTGCTGGTGGGAGGCCGGGGGCGAGGACGGGCTCGTCACGCAGCTCTGCTCGACGTGCTCTGGCTTCTGAGACATGAATCATTTTAACTCCTCCCTAACCACATGCAGCTTCATTCACAACAACCTGACCCCAAAACTGGCATTCTGCCAAACCCACAGTGTTAAGTAGACGCCAAGTGTGCCATTTTCTCAGGCAGCAGCCAATTAGCAACTGCTCTCCTGAATGCCATATGTATTATTTTTGGCTGCCTCATGGCAACTTTACATTGTGGGTTTTGTAATGTTTTAAAATATTTAAAAGACATTTATTTCTCCATATAGTTAATAACTCTAAACAAGAAACCATATAAAACTAAACCTTGTTCTGACGCTGTAATTTCAGTGCATCACTATTCATAGTTTTAGTTTTACTCAATGGTACAATTAAGATCTCTCAGACAAGATGTCTCACACACATTGCAGCCAAATAAAATTAACACTCCACATACTACATCTAGGTGAGGTTGACATTGTGATACATGTCAGCCAAATCAAGCGTTTTCAGTGATGAGATTATCTATACCATCTCCCTAGATCCGACCTGCCGTCGCGTACGCAAAAGATAATATGTTTATGATATTTTAGGCATGGCTTTTCTTTTTCTCTTTTGGCTTTAGGCTGATAAGTCATGATATGTAATTTTCTTCTGGTACATTTGATCAGATAAATCAGATGGTGAAACGTAAACACCACTTACAGATGTTGAGGGATTGCTTTTACACTTTTACAAGAGCCCCCAAGCCTACCTTGAGGGTCTTACATGGCTGCTAAGCCGTCACAGAGATACTCTGAAGGAAATGAAGGCAAGTAGGAACATGGCAGGAGACAAACAGAAGAGCAGAGACATTCGGTGGGCAGCAGACTGGTGCAGATCCGCTCAAAGCGGATCCCCCTTGGTCTCGTACTTTCAAACTATCAAAGATAATGAACTCAAACTTCTCTTCGAAACTCTCACTTCTATTACTTAAGTCTGAATTGAAAATGTTTTTCCCCCCACCTGTCTAAAGATCACTAATAAGACGACTGGATATCCAGGAATCTGATCAATACCTATTAATATCTGATTGCACCCTAACGGATATAGGAAAGGTCATAACTAGAAAGCTTTTGTTTTTGTTTTTGCTACGGGACATGTGCACTTGCCAGAGAACGAGAAAGTGAGAAAGGGAAAGTGAGAAATCACCACCCCCCCAGGGGGATGGTCACACCACAAACCCTTCTCTTCCAGTCTCCTTTTGGGATTTGAGGCACACGTGCACACCCGGCATGATTTTCAAGCCACCGGGTCCAGGACTTAAAACATGCAGATGGCCATGTAGGATCCAGCGTCTTCACTGCCACACCACCTGCTGGCCCTACAAAGCTTCTCTTTAAATCAATGTTTTCAGGACACCATCTACATCACAAGCTTTTCGTTATCCCAAGTGAAAGAAAATGTTGCCTTCAAGAGCCAGCAACATAACCTTGGAATTAATTTATAGATAAATTCTAGTAGGACCCACCTCACTCTTTTCTAGCTTTAAAATTCCCCCATTCTACTCCTGTTTCAAGATATATTATCAGTAATAGAGTCTAGACAGTCTAGTAGAAAGGCAAAGTCAACAAAGACCATCAGGAAAAATGGGAAGCAGGGGTGAGACTAGAAGTTTCGATGCTTCTCATAGCACATTATGAAACGCAAACCTAGAATGGAATTCAAGTGTCTGGGCTTTTACTCTTTTGATACTAACTGTATGTCTTTCAATTCTGAAATATTAGGTTATCAGGGAAGTCATGATGTAGTTTTTCCTACGTTTTTCTATGCAAAAATGCATCATGCCTTTCCCGACCACCCCTAGTTTCTCAAGATTACGTATCTTTGAAGCAGTAACAAGATGAGATTTAACACTTCCATGCTCAATTATTCCGATTTCCATCTTTCTGATCTTGTCTTCCATACTGGCCTTCCCATTACATTCTAAATGGTCTTACCATCCCATAATTCTAAGTGGGCACCAAAGCACATAGGGTCAAATCTTAAACAATGGACAGTTTTTGTCTGTCTCAATTCTGTTCCAGGAAGCTCTAACTCTTTAGAGCCATCTGTCCCCAGCTCTCATTAATCCCCATTTTGTCATGGGACTCGGCTATGAAGATGCCAAACAAGAGAGTCAAGAGCTGTCTGGGGGAACTGACTGGGCTCTGAGACCTCATTTGCCAGCACCTGGAGCTCGCACAGAATCGTCCCAGGACCTGTATCTTTTGAGTGTCCCAAAACATAGCACTGATCAGACATACAGGACCATCGCCTACTGCCCTAGAATATAAACAGAGGTGATTTTTCACCCTTTCTTTCACATAAATACAATCATCCTCAACTCTTTTGCTTTACTAATAGTAAAACAATTAACAGAAGTGTGTGAATTCCTAAGCTCTTAGGAACATCATTTCAATTATTCATTAAATGGCAGTTTGACCAGCCTCGGATGATAGCTTAAAATAGACAACTTACAACTTCTTGGACCCCACTGTGCCCGGTATCCAACAGTATTCTGAGTTCACACATGAATGTGCACACATGTGCATACACATACAATGCTCAAATTTCTTTCTTGAACAGCTACCATTAAGTTGGAAAGTGCTTCAGGACCAGCCTGGTGGCACGGCAGTTAGAGCAGCTAGGTAACACATGGCCGACTGCACAGTTTGAGTTTCAGACCCGGCAGCTTGAGCACATGTGCACACATGTCCAAAATCCCGAGAAGAGAGCGGAAGAGAAGGGATCACGCGTGGTCATTCTGCCTGTTTTCTCATCTTCCCTCTCTCTGTCTCGGGAGAGTGCATGCACCTGACAGCAAATTTACAAAACAAAAAAGAAAAAAGACAAGAAAAGAAAACCAAAAAGTTCTGAAAGTAATTTTATGTCTCGTAAAATATTTCTGAGAAATATGTTTGTCTTATGAAACTCCAAAACTAGTCTATGAAAATCTTTATTATTCATCGGGACTAGCAGTTAGCGTAATGGCTACGTTGCTAGACTCCCATGTAGTTGACCGCAGTTCGAGTCCCGGACCCGGTGGTTTAAACTTACGTTGGGGGCGTGTACGTGCATGCCCAAGATCCCAAGAGGAGAATGGAGGAGAAGGGATTGCGGCGTGGCCATCCCCTCTGGGGGGGTGATTTCTTGCTTTCTATCTCTCTGTGTCTGGCGAACGCATGCGCACTATAGCAAAAAATAAAAATAAAAAAATAAAAACTCTCCAAAAAAAAAAAAATCTTTATTATTCATATAAAATGTAAAGTTCCAAACATATTGTTCACATGAACCAGAAACCTTGATAAGACAGTAAACTGCATCTTCGAGTTGCCTGGGTCCTAGGCAGCCATTCCAGTGAATGATAATCCTATCGCCTGAAAGAATGCATAGCCTTTCCCAAGCATCCTATTACTAAACAGCCACCCTGGAGAAGCAAAGCCAAGCTAGAGTGCGAATGAAGGAAAATGTCATTAAAGAATGCACAAAGAACAAGAAAGCACCTCAACAAAGGTATCAATAGGGCTCAGGTATGACTCTTCCTGCCCTGGCCCGACCTAACTGTATATCCTTCCAGAGGTGCCAAAGTCCAGTTCACTTAGGGAGAAAAGAAGGACATGATAAGGAACGGAATTAAGAGTTTTACCTTAACTTTATCCATGTACTCTCTTTTTTAAAAAAATTGGCTTCAATTAAAGAGAATTAAAATAAACATTCCAGAATTTAAAATAAGTCCTTAAAAATAAGATATTCTTAAAGAGAAAAAGAAAACATTTTAAGGAATACAGTCAGAATTCACTTTTTAAAAATACGGAATTATTTAATTTTTATTCATTTGTTTAATTTGATCAGAGACACAAAGAAAGAGAGAGAGAAAGTGAGAAAGCTAGCCACCAGGTCTGGAACCTGAACTGTGGTCGGCCATGTGGAAGTGTCCAGCACCTTAACCACCATACCAAAAAGGGTTTGAATTAATCCTCCTAAAATGGATGATTCAAAGCAGAAAAGGCTACAGGATGACTAAATGTGAAAAACAAAAGAATTAACCTTTACATAAGCAGGTGTCCATTTATGTATTTACCTCAGAATTCAAATATAAGTATCAGGGCCTGCAGGTGGCATGGTGAGCAGGGGCACTGGACTCCTACATGGCTGACCGTGGTTCAAGTCCCAGACCTGGCGACTTGCTTTCTTGCTTTCTTTCTTTCTCTCTCTCTTTCTCATTCCATCCCTCTCTGGTCAAATGGAAATAAAGTTAAATAAAATAATTCTTTAAAAAACAAATGTAAGTGCCAATTACGGCCCTTCCACTGGGTCTTGGGCACGTTAACATGGGCTTAGAATGACAAGTGCCTGAGCCATCCCATTAACCGAGGTGCTGCATCGAGGAGGCTCTGCCAGGGCTTTTGGAGCCTGCGCAGCTCCGTTGCAACAGTTCATCATCATCCTTCCTAGGTGACGGTGGGGAGGTCACCCGACTCCGAAGAACAGAATCGCTGATGCGAGACCTCGGTGCGGGCAGGCTCTGAGCTCAGGGCCAGTTCCGCAGAGCTGCCAGGGGGAGATAAAGACACCTTCTCACAGCCAGTTTTTAAATTATTCATGGTAATAGGAGACAGACCAGCCGGCATAGCTAGAATCCACAGAAAAATCTCAAATTTCCTTTTGTTTCTCTCCCCAACACTTTCCCCCATGTTATTAAAGCGGATAACTAACTACTTTTAGAACAGTTAGCTGTTTAAAAAGTTAGTACCTCTTAATGCTTAGTATCTTCTAATGGTTTTCTATTGTCCTTATGAAATGCCAATAAGTCCACAAGCAATTCAATGAACTTAACATTTCTTTCTTTCTTTAAAATCATACCTCTAGGCATAGCTCCCCTTCCAGAGGAATTTTTCCACTCATTTTGTCCATTCCCAAATTAACCAACTCAACAACTGCTCAACCCTCATGGACAGCTCTGGTGTTTGTTTGTTTGTTTGTTTGTTTAAGAGGTTTTCTCTATAGGGGGTGTGCACTCGCCAGACAGACAGAGACAGACAGAGAGATAGAAAAAGAGAAATCACCCCCCGGGGGGGATGGCCACGCCACAATCCCTTCTCCTCCATTCTCCTCTCAGGATCTTGGGCACGCACACACATGCGCCTGGCATTAAGTTTAAGCCACCGGGTCTGGGATGCGAACAGCGGTTGACTACGTGGGAGCCCAGCGACATAGCCATTACGCTAACTGCTGGTCCCAGTTCCAGTGATTTTTAATCTCCTGTCATATGATAAATCTGGTCTTCATTAAATGGTAACAATACCTGTTCCTAAACCCCGGGTGCCCATTTTAAAGGTGGCTAAGAAAAGAAAATAGGGAAGAAGGGGAGAAAAGCCTTAAAGTGGGCAAAACAGAAAGAACAAGCAATACCCTGCATAATGCATGGCTGAAGTGGTTCTGGGTAACAGAGCTGGTTATAATTTGCCACCTCTCAACCTGCTGAGTATGCCTGCTGGAGCACTGCCAATTAAACAAAAATAATACATCCCATCTCAATGATAGGCTATTTACTCAAGTCACTTCAATTCAGTGAAAAGGATTATTCTTCTTTTTAAATAATTACTTTTTAAAATAATTGATTATTTTATTTATTCATTCATATATTTTTTAATTTGACCAGAGAGAGACAGAGAGTGAGAGAGAGAGGAAGTGAGAAAGCAAGCCACCAGATTCAGGACTTGAACCTTGGTCAGCCATGTGGGAGTGTCCAGCGCCTTAACCACCACGCCACCACCTAAAATAATTCCCCAGAATTATTTTATTTTTAACTTTATTTATTTATTTTAATTTGACCAGAAAGGGACAGAGAGAGAGACAGAGAAAGTGAGAAAGCAAGCCACCAGGTCCAAGACTCAAACCACAATTGGCCATGTTGGAGACTAGCGCCCCTAACCACCATGTCACCTGCCAGCCTGAAGGGGATTATTCTTTAAAGCATGACAAGTATTTAAATTTTATTATACATAATATATACACACATATATAAGAACACACACATATAAATATATACACACACACATACCAACACACAATTCATAAACAAACAGTTCTAGAGTCATTAGTAAGACAAAAATGTAGCCTTCTTTCTAATGAGTTAAATAGTGCTCATTTCTGCTGGAACAGTGATGGCTGTGACTCACCACTGGATGCGTTGGGGAGGGAACTCTCATTCAGTCACTCGATGGACCCTCCATATACCCCACCCTCTACCCTTGGTCTGAAAACATCCTCAGGTTGCTTTTGATTATTTCACATGAATTAAGTTGTATATTCTGATGAAAATCTACCTTGACTCACACAACAGAAAAGCAAGCAGTACTGAAACAAAGGTAAAGAGAAGCTTGTGGCTGCTGCCATCCGATTTCAGGCATCTCTTAGCATTTGTATTTGAGTCGAAAAGGCTTCCTATGTCAGGAGCCTGGGCTGTCACTGCAAGATACACCGTGTCTCCATTCCTCATCTGTCTCACTGAGAAGTCACATTCTGCATACGTTTTATTAATAAAACAAAAACAGAGGGTCAGCAGGTGGTATGGTGGTTAAGGCACCTGACTACCCCATGGCTGACCATGGTTTGAGTCCCAGACCTGGTGGTTTGCTCTCTCTCAATCTGTCTCCCTCTGATGAGCTCATGTGTCCCGCAGAACTTTTTAAAAAATAGCAACAGCAATAATGATAAACAAAAATTAAATAAATAATTCTTGGGACCAGCAGTTAGCGTAATGGCTATGTCACTGGACTCCCCGGACCCGGTGGCTTAAACTCACACTGGGTGCGTGTGCATGCGTGCCCAAGATCCTGAGAGGAGAATGGAGGAGAAGGGATTGCGCAGCGTGACCATCCCCCCTGGGGGGTGATTTCTCGCTTTCTGTCTCTATGTCTCTCTCTCTCTGTCTGGCGAGCGCATGTGCCCTATAGCAAAAACCTCTCCTCACAAAAATAAATAAATTAATAATTCTTAAAACAAAAACAAAAAACTTGAGGTCCAGCCCTGCGGCTTAGTAATTAAGGAAGCTAGATCACACATAGCCAACTGTGGCTTGAACCCTGCTGATGGCCTGTAACAAGCTGAGTGTGCGTGCATGAGTACCCCAGATCCCAGGAGGACAGACAGCGAGAGGAGACGGTCTGCACTCTGACCAGTCTAGAATGTTCCTTCCTTCTTTCTCTCTCCCCTTCTCTCTCTCTCATGAGCACATTTACCTTCTAATAATTAAAAACAAACTTTATGTCCAAACATGAAGCTGTACATCTGCCTCCCCTGAAAGCAAAGGAAAGACAGAACGATGGGCGTGACAGTGATTCAGGCTGAGAGGCGGACACGACCTAAAGGGAACCACTTTCTAGGGACACTGACAATTGCATGTTGGAACACGTAAATGAACCTGATCTCTATGTAATTACCCAAACTAAGTAAAGCCTCTTCTCAAATGAGGCAAAAAAACAGGGTGGTTGGGATGAAACAAGGAATTTCCATTAGCAAAAGAAAGTGGCACTGGAATTCCTTGTTAAAGAGTATATGAGTTCCTGGGGCCAGCAGGTATTATAATTGGTTACGTCACTGGACTCACATGCAGTCGACCATGGTTCGAATCCTGGACCCGGCAGCTTAGACTCACGCTGGGCGCATGTGCGTGCATGCCCAAAATCCCGAAAGGAGAATGGAGGAGAAGGGATTGTGGCGTGGGGGAGCAGGGGATAACTTCTTGCTTTCTGTCTCTCTCTGTCCCTCTGGTGAGGGTACACAGCCCAGAGCAAAAATCTCTCTTAAAAAAACAAAAACTAAAACTAAAGAGTATATAAATTCTTAAATGACGAGTTTATCAGGCTAGTGACAGGCACTTAGAAGCGTGTCTTTGCAGATCAACATGAACTCCAAACAACTTCAATGAGTAAATCATGTTATCTTCAAAATTCACCTGAAAATAGCCCTGTATTTCACCTTTGCTCTGGAAATAAGGATATGAATGACTATTTCAATTATATATATAAAGAAATGATATGAAACGTGTGGATAAAAAAAAACACCAACTTTCTAAAATGATTCTTAAAAAATAGAACTGGGGGTGGTAGGGCCTTCCTCTCAGAGAAATGAGAGATAAATTCATGTTTACAATTTTTATGAATAATGTTAATTAAAAAGGCAGCCTATGTAACACCAAAAAAATCATATATATTTCTTTGGAGACTTTTAAAAGTCGCTTGCCTACTCTGGATGCTGTAATAAAGTACTGCTTCGTACGTTTTAATTTCACGTGGGGTAGAGGTCCCAAAGATTTATACTGGGGTTAATAAATCAATCAGGATTAGAAATAGCACCAGAAGTTTTATTTTACAATAGTGGGATTTTAAAAGAAGATTACAAAATAAACAATCCTGTAAACGCTAGACACACCACAGGCCCCAGCGCCCACACGGAACTTACCTGCTTCTTTACTGAACGGCTGCTCATGATCTTCTCTACCACTGGGCCTTCTGCATCAACAGATTCCTAAAACATAAAGGCGTGTGAGTCAGTGCAAGTGGAACACATTTCGCCTTCCGCTGTAGAAGCGAGAATCACTCTCTGCTGCTACCCCCACTCCCTTTAAATCACTGGGGGCACTAAGTCACCAGGGGAAACGCGACTGAAGAGAACAAAAGTCCCACTCTACAGAAAAGCGAAAGGAAGAGCTGTGCCTATTACTACGTGGTTACGTAGTGTAATTACGAGACTAGCATGGGTCCCTAAAGCCAGAGAGCATTCAGAAACTCCAGCTGCCAAGAGAAAATCATCTCTGCATGGTAGCAGCTGAAAATATAACTTTTCTTCATCTATACCCATGGGGTAAATATACTCATCATTCTGTTATCGTAGGCAGCTTTTATCTATGGAGGGCACATTAAACGTTATGTAACAACTTAACATAGTACAAATTACCAAATAAGACACAAAGTGCATTTAATAAACTTTGCAACTGGTTACCAGTTTGTTCACTCAAGTACAGTAATGGTAAGAAAAAAGCATTTAAAAAAAGATCTTTACAATACTCAGTCCTGCGTTACTACCCTATTTGATATAAACTGTTTTATCCATCATTTACATTGCATAGCGAATAAAGTATGCCCTGCTGGGTACTATGAGGCAGTAATTTCATAAAGGGGTTCTCGCGGCGTCTAACAGCGGGAGACAAGCTTGAGTGGCTTATTAAAGTCCCAGAAGCTACAGCACTGAATTCTCAGAGGTAAATTCAGCCTCCTTGAATTCTAGCTCTGACTCTTCCTCAGCATAGACCATTAATTCTCCAAAATTGTGTCAAATTACATATCACAGGCTTGGGGAAAAAAATAATAAATTTCAGTGAACAGGGCTTTCTGAAGGATGCTGGTAAACAGCTAATCTCCCAAAGCACATCAGATGAAGGTTCATTCCCCGGCTGCAAGTCCAATGCTTCCATTGAACTTCTCGGATCCCACCTAAGTGTCCAGTCCATCTTTCGGAGGGCCTACGGGAGTCGGGCGACTGTGCGGCTCACCTGCTGCTCCGACTGCGAGGTGTTGGAGGGCGAGTCTCTCCCAGCAGCGTCTGCATCATCTGCCTCCTCATCGGAAATCTTGAACTCCAAGTCTTCGGTATATCGCTTTCTCTTCACCTGCCTGCTGGACCGTCTCTTCTAAAACAGAGTCCCAACAAAGTGGCTTTTATAAAGCAACCACTGCTGCTCTTTAGAACAGCTCGGAATGGTAAGATGTGTTTGTAAAAATTAGTCGTAAAGAGAAACAGGTGACTTTAAGCCCATAAATCACAGGACAAGGTCCCAGCTGCAACAAATACGATGGAAATGGGGGCGGGGAGCCCGAGTCAGATGCCTCTGAGAACTGAAGCTGCCACTCCCAGCCATGTGCCTGTCAACTGGAAAACGGAAACAACAACAAATCGTGTTCCTGACTCCACCAGTGAGGCCATCAAAGTGACAGCAAGCCAGGAGCTGGGAACGGGGCTGCAGGGGCTCATTACATGATTCTGTTTCTGTGTGTTTAAAATCCTCCCCCCACCCATAGTCCAAAAAACGAATTCACAGAATATCATCTGTAAACTACAAAGTGCTAAACAGATACTTTTACAGTATCATCCAAAATACTCATGATACCTCGCCGGGTCATTAAAGAAAGAATTTGGCATTCTAATCTTGGTTCTAAAAAAAAAAAAAAAAGATTCTGAACATTTTTGAAGAGATGAAAGGTTGAACTGCAAAATTAATATTGAATCCCTATGCAAAGTACTTTCAGTTTTTTTAATTTAATTTTTTTTATCATAGGGGTTAAAATGAAAAAAAAAAAGACTGGTAATAGGTAGCCTAAAATGGACACTCTGGCACTCCAGAGTGGTCAAAATAGACCCCTTCATAGCCTTTGCAGGACAGTGTGGTTTTAGCTATCAAATTTAAAACAGGCCAGCCCTTTGACCTAGTAGCTATATAACATATCTTAGGGATATCTGCAGACGAACTGTCAATAAAGACACACACAAAAAAAATCATATAACAATAAGTAACTTTATGACTCTATTTAAGATAACAAAAACTGCTGTGTATTTCTTTGGATATCTGAATCAATATATAAGCTCCTTAAGACAAAGACTACATGTCTTACTTACTTCTCAACACTTTAGTGAGTATTTGCTGAAAAATGAACGTGAAGATATATGCTTCCAGTGACAGGGAAAAAGACCTGGGATGTGGCACAGCAGTGGAACGCTGAGATGCTCTGTGAGCCTGCCCCACGTGGGAAGGCTGTGGTCCATACTCAGAGACCTCCCTGAGAAGGCTGGCCAGTACACGCCCATGGTCCAGGGCTAGCTGAGGCCGGGTGGATCTCAGCAACAAGAGCTTGCCAGGGCCATCTGCCTCTCTCTGTCTCTGTCCCTCTTGTTCATGAAAGAAATTTTAAAAATAAGTGTGTGTGTGTGTGTGTGCGCGCACGTGCGTGTATTCATACATGAATGAAAGAATGCACAAAGAATTGTTAGTAGTTATTAATTCTAGGTAGAAAACTAAATGAAGCCAAAGAAGGGGTTTTCAAATTTTTGTTTAGAATAACTCTATAGCATTTGACCTTTTTGTCAAAAAAAAAAAACCCAAATCCCTAGTTCTGTAAGTTAACATGAGTGAGGAGAAATAATCTTTTCATTAGTATGCATATATGATCAAATCTAAGTTATAAAATGACACAGGTGAAGTTTTAAATGCTAATGAATGCAAGCATATTACAACCTATAGAATAAATAGACAAAGCACATAGAATAAATGAAAAGAATACTAAGAAAAAAATATTTTACATAAACTTTTTTCTAAGAATTTTGAAATAAAACTTAAAGGCCTTGTGAATTTTAACATCGGGCCAATGAGGCAGAGACTCAAATGACTGGCACTGGCATTTCTCAAGCCAGGAGCGACAGGGTCCCCGCACCGTTCCCCAAACAGTGGGACCGGCTGATTTACATTTTAGTCACTTTGTGCTCTCACTGCTCTCAAAAAGGGATCTGAGGCAGTGACAACACGAACTCTGCGTAGCCCACGCTGGATGGCTGTGAGCTACAAGCCTTACAGCCACGGCAGGGCCCAAGGTACCTTTCTGACACGGCACGTGGGGTGAGGCTTTGTTAACAGACTTCCGGGGGGCGAGGGTCAGAGGGAGCAGTGCTGCAGGGCACAGTCTGCTCTTTGGAGCCTCCTCTGAGACAAGCTGCGGAGCTGCCCAGAGCGATCAGCCCCAGGTGGAGGCAGTGCAGAAACCAGCAGAGGTCCCAGCCTCTGCCACCCTGCCCCACGTCACAGGAGGCGGCCCGACTTCGTGGGCCCCAGCGCCGAGTGCCCGTCGGAACTGGGGCCTTATGGGAGTTACTGCGTGAACCTCTGTTTCCTGGTCTGTAGAATGGGGCTCAGGAAAGTCACTGCCTCATGCAAACACTGTAGAAATCACATGAAGGAATTCATGCAAAGCATTTAGAACAGGACAGGACGCGTGATGCAAATCCAGTCACTGGGAACAAAGTCGCAAGGGCTCAGCTCCAGCTTCCTGCAGAAAAACGGCCGGTCACCCAGGCTGCTCCCCTCTTCCCTATGCACGCCTGCTCCTGCACACGCTTCCCCTCACTTCTGCACTTCCAATGTCTTAGAGATACAGAAGGCTGCTACCAAGAACAAACGTTTCAATTCTGTAAGATCTAGCACAACATGCGTATTTCATTTGAAGTAAACTGAAATGGATTGATCTGTATTCCCATCTTTATGCCATTACCGTGAGAAGGACGTGCCACAAATGAGCCGTCTGGGGCGTCCTCAGGGGTCTATGTTTGACGCCTCACTGCCACGGCATGACCCCAGCTACGGGACCTGGATGGGGCCCCAGACCCACTTCACACTAAGCCCACTCTGACAGCACAGCAACACCCCAGCACAGTAAAACGGGGTGATCCTCTTTTTCAGTAGAAGTTTACTTATTGCTGAGCGTAAGTTTCTCTTGACAGCAACTTTGTGATCTGAATCTGTGCAGTAAGTAACGAGGGGGTTAGTCAGTAGTGGACAAAAAGCAAGTAGGACTCAATTTTCTGACATTTTTAAATGTTATGTAGCTCCTTTACCTTCTAAATAACAATTAATCTTAAGTTTACTTATTTCTTCTGTCAAGATTCCTCATACAATTTCCCAATATAAAACTAAATTATTTATGATATGTTTCTGATTTGTTAAACTATTATCTGAAAAAGATTTTGTGAATCAAAATGAAATGTTAAAAGTCACACTCAAATCATTAAGTCAAAGCTTTTCACCCGACACTAAAATTAATAGGTCAATTTTCTAAACTCAGATTGCTTTGGAAAAGATACTCAGAGTTAAAATAGGTATACTGAACAGCAAATCTACATGTGTCATGGTGACCTCACTGTGGTAGTACCTTGTGACACAATTTGTAGTTAGTTAAAACCATGACGCTAACTCTAATAAATCAGTCACACAACTCAAGAGTTTAAACTCTCAGCCTTTCTTGTATGTTACAGGAAGAAACGCAAACAACCAGTTCGCATCACTTCCTGTGTCGGAGTTGGCAAGGTCAGGTCTCCCTCCCTGTGCTGTCCCTCAGATTTGCCACTGAACCCGGAATGGTTCGGCACTAGCCTGCTAAAAAGGACCCACCTATGTTCACTGGCACCATTTAGCAATTTTCTATAGCTGAAACACAGAAGAAAAATAAACTAGTGTTTCATAAAGTCCATCTATATCCAAATTAAGCCATTACTTTTTAAAAAAAGCAGCACCAATATTTATGAATGGATAACAGAATTTCCTTGACTTATGTGAATTACTTATCTTAGTACTGTCCAAATACTACCATCATAAAGATCCTACTTTAAGTAAACACAAATGAAGAAAAAAACACCCTGGAGGATAAAAACAGAATTCAGAATCATGAAAATATTTTAGTTGAAAACTCCCTAAGTGATTAAAAAAAAAAATCTACTTACCTTCCCACTATCTTTCCCACTGACATAAAATAAGTGGAAATTACATAATTAACCCACACCGACAAAGGAATCGCTGTGTTAGTTATACCACCAAATCAAACCAAAACATCATTTCGCACTCTCTCTCTCCACTTCCCTCCCTCCTTCAGGTCCTCAGTTAGGCCATTCTCTGAAGGTACAGCTATCAGGGAATTCTATACCAAACCAAGCTGATGAAACATCTGAAAGCCTTTACACCAGAGCTGCACACTTGCAAATACCTCATTTCTAACTGGTGGGGGTACAGGGAGAAAAGTCCTCTGCATGCGCTAAACTTCAAGAAAAAGTGCAGTCGGCTTGAGCTTTAGGGGCCGGCTTCCTGGGGGCAGGACTCCTCAGCAATCGCTCCTTGAAAATGCAGACGTCACTCACATAAGTTACATTCCCAGCCATCCCAGTGGGCCACCTTGGCAAGCGTCCAGGGAACCTCGCAAGGAAATATTTCTTCACTGTCTTGCGTAAGTCTCCCTCTCAGTCCAATCAGGGAAGCAGTGTACTTCACACGCGTAAGAACCCAAATCCTTGGTGTTCGTTTCAGGGCTAATTTTTCAACTCATCGTATAAAATTCTCTAAAAGTAGGGGCATCTCACAGAAAATTCTACAGAGCTCCCATTCGGAAAGCCACTGCCTTCTGTGTAGAAACTCGGGTATTACATGAACTTTTCTCAGCTCTTACTGCTGGCTGTCAGAGACCTTAAGAAAGCTATACATTTTTATTTAGTCTGCAAAACGAACCAAAACAAACAAACAAACAAACAAAAAACCTGACAAAGCAAACAAACTTCAGTTTTAAAATGCAAATGAAGCTTTAAGTGAGCCAGTATGCCATCCTGCTAACCAGTGTCATAATGATAACATACAAGAGTTAAGGTGCACATCTACAGGAGTAAAAGAACTTCTCTGTTTTATTAATTACAAAGACAAAGTCGGCAAGCCCAAGCAGCTCTGGCCAGGGGTTGGATTTCACACTGCTCCCCCTGCCCCAGCCCGGTTCTCATCACTATGGCTATAATGTTCCAGACAACAATAGAGACATCTCCAAAGCATCTCTATAACAAGACAGGGGAGGTCTAGCATACTTCGTCTGGGCTAAAGTTACCCATGCTAAATAGGCAAGGCGAGGGGATCAGAGTAATGGTATTACCTGAACACCTGGGTCCTCGTCTTCTTCAGGAGGAGGAGATGGTGGGGGCGTTTTGTCTAAGTCTGAATTTTCAGAACCTTCTGCTTTTCCCTTGTTGACCTTTTTCTTCAAAGCACTTGCTTCTGAATCGGGTTTCTTATTACTAGAATTCAAAGTGGATCACTTAGTGTTCACTTTTTAATGTGGTTTTCTGCATGTCCCAAACACTGTACTTCCCACAATAATATCCCTACAGTATCAATGACCATTGATAAACCAACGCGTGTTGGCCATTTCTAGTTACATGGCACTCTCAAGCACGTTTTTATGGCAAACCCCAAACTGATGCCCGTCAGCAAATATGCGAATTACTTAAAAAGAAATGCATGCAAAATCTCGGATAATACACACAGTACATTTGTTCATTTGTGCAAAAAGCCTGCCAATATAATGAGCCATAATAAAAAAATCAGGTTAAAAAGTAGTTTTGCTTTCAAGTTTTTAGGGTGCAGAATACCTTTTTAGACTGCCAAGAGAAACTACAATATAATGAACATCTATTTGTGTTTCTTACAGATAATTTACAAATTTCTTTGACCAGTGATACTAGGTGTCCTTTTTTCCCATCTAATTACCTTTTGACCTAACTTATAAATCTTTCAAATTACAATTTCCTGTTCTACATAATTGTACTTAATGCTGTATTCAAATTAGCTTTATTTTGGTGCTAGGCTTTTTCTTTTATTTTAAGATTTTTTTTTTTTTTGGTCATGTGTCACATGCACCTCCAGAAAAAGACAGAGACAGAGAGAGGAAAAGCAAGAAATCACTCCCAAGGGGGGATGGCCACACCACAATCCCTTCTCCTCTCTGGATTTTGGGCACGCATGCACACAGTGCTCGGCATTTTTAGAATAATCATTACTAGCCCTTCTTTTCAAACGTTAGGTCTCTGAAGTGCAAAAATGTAGCAATGTGGCCCGCAAAATTAAAGAACACTCTCCACAGTATAGTACAACAAAGATTTGTAAGTTTGAATATGACATAAAACAAAAGACCTCTCTTTTTTTAAGTTTACCAATTACTTTTAATACCTTCCCTTGACATTCTTTCAGAACATGCATTTAGTGTTACCTTTCACTTCTATTTCTAAACCAGTCCCATCAATTACGATTTGCTAACCAACACTGAAAATAACCTGACCTCAGTAACAATTATGCTTCACTACTTCTAGCGAGCCACAGGTTCTAACATTTTGAAAACAAAAAATATAATTCTAAAAACATTTCAAACTCTTATGTACTGAAGTCCCTATATTCCCAGAAAAGCATGTGGACAGAATGTGTTAAGCAGCACGTTCTTCACCTCGGCTACTACAGCAGGAAGAGGCCAAGCTATCTAGATGCTTTTGTTCCAGTAAAGCAGGTGTCACATACAATATTTCAGAAGTATCATTAATGTAATAAAGTATCCATCGCACACATAAAATGTATATTTTTCCAACAAGTAAAATATCCGATCATCTTCAACTAGTTATTTTCAAATACTCGGACGTTGTTTTTATTTTGTTTTTGGTATAGCAAACAGCCACATAAGAAACAACATAAAACCATTCAAGATTACGGCAAAATGGCAGTTAGGGATAAAGAGTTTCTTTTTATTTATTTATTTTTTTTAAGGCCGTATCCTAAAAACTTTCAGTCCCCCAGACAAGCCACAGAAAGCATGATATTTCTTAAATTAAAAAAAAAAAAAAATTCCACACAACAGTGCCTCATCCAACTGTCCTAGTGTTTACGCTACACACGGACAGAAGTCTCCCCTACTATGAGGCTCCATTTCCAGCATTTATTTCCGCTCTAACTGCCACAAATTATACAATACTACAGCTGAACACTGGGCCCCTTTCCTTTCATCTGCACGCCAAGAGCAATCAGATTACCCTGGTAACCAGCGGTCACGTGACCAGCACCTGCTCTTTTGGCTGGATGCCACTGACTAAAGCCATCTGCTTCCCTCAATCAGCTTTCAAACATTCTCAACACCTGCGCTGCAGTGTTTTGTGGTTTCTTTTATCAAATCAGTGCAAAACTGCTTCCAAAACTTTACATATTTCTCAAATTTGTTTAAATCAGAGGTAGGCCTGTCAAAGAGCTGAACCACTGCCAGGTAAAGTGAGTTGGCAGTGAGTACTTTCCACGGTGACCTCTCCGCACCAGGGGGAGATACACCGCTGCATTTAGTGGGGCTGCCGGCCCCGCGTGGCGTGCACCGTCCTGCAGGAGTACCGGGCTCACTGTCTGGAAGCCGACCAGAACCCAGGTCTGAGGAAACGTCAATTTGCTGAAGGAGAGAAGTGCTAATGATTTTCCATCTGCCCTCTCTGAGAAGGAACTGTGCGGAACCTCCAAGATGGCTGAGTCTGACAGGACCTCTCCAAACGTTCAGACAAAAAGCCTGTAGCCAAGGGAAGCACACACCCCAGATCTGGTTCCTGAAAGCTTTCTAGACTCACCAGACTGCACCATCACTGCTGTTCAGAGACACCAAGTATCTCTCCACGCATCTACACACAAGTCAAAGAACACCCTAGCAAGGGGGAAAGGGCTACAAAATTTTCAGTGTTGTCTACCCTACATTACAATGAAAACAAAACAAAACCCAGAATGCAGCTAAATTCAACTTCCTTGACTGCTATTGTGTAATAAATTAATTTGCATTTTCAACTAAGTGTTATCTTAAAAACTGCCCCAAAATACCCAAAGTCAACATTTTTCTTTTAACAAAGGAAAGTAATACAGAATGGGGGATGAGAGCACTGGTTGGAGTCAGACTTTAGTTCCAGCTCCAACTGTCATTTCTAGCCTATGACATTGCATAAGTCATTTAATTGCCCTGAGCCTCAGTTTCCTCATCTGTAAAACGAGGTTAATCATACACCTCCTTCAAATTTGAATGAGCTAGTGGAAGAAATTCACGGGAGCACAGGGCAGAGGGTTAGCGTTCCACACCTGGAAGACTAACAGCCTGCTCGGAAGGAATTCCCTGGCAGGAAGTATTCTCTGCCCGGGCTCAGACCCACTGGAATCAGGTCGACTACAGACTTACAGAGGGACCCATCTTCCTGAAGGACCCCTTCATTTAAGCAACATAAAGAGAAGGAAAAGCCTTGATCAACATTCCTAATCACCCGCTAAAAGAACAAACTTGCAAACCCACAGCACACCCACGCCCACTACCACTGCGACAGTTCACACGTGTGGCTTCCCACCCAGCCTGTTACAAGCGCTCCTCACTGCCTGTCACCCTCTCATGCCACGTGTAGGCCTACCCAGCATCAGACCTGGAGAAAGGACATGAAGTCTACGTTCACAGTCACCACTTAAATCTGCATTTAATTTGCCCATTATTTCAAAATTGGCCTTTTACGGCATTGCAGGTTGAGTGTTCCTTATTTGAAATGCTTGGGTCACTAGCCTTTCAAATTCGGATTTTTTAAAAATTTTGGAATCCTTGCATATACATGATATTTGGGAGATGGGACCCAAGTCTAAACCCAAATCTCCCTGTTGAGTGTACACCTTAAACACATAGCCTCCAGGTAAGTTCACACAACGTTTTTAAATATCATGTAAGACTTGTCACATGAGACCAGGTGTGGAAATTTCCACTTCCGGCATCATGTCAATGCTCAAGAAGTTTTGGATTTCAGAGTATTTTGGATTTCGGACTTTCAGATTAAAGATGTTCAATCTGTAATGTCAAAACCAAAAAACAAAACTCAATGATATATATACACCCCTCTTCCAAATCAAAAGCACGAATGCTCTTCCAATTGGGGCATGAGGATACCCCTCGTAACATCCCTTATACCAACACGACAGCATGGAGGACGAGGCCACTGAGCTGCCTAGCGCAGTGACAGAACCTAGCCGCCCCTCCAAGGGCTCAGTGACGGCTA
>NW_006159926.1:599109-606334 GCF_000334495.1 Tupaia belangeri chinensis | reverse complement strand
ACGGGGTTCAGCCAGGGTTGCCTGCCTCCGCACCCTAGGAGTGGGAATCTGAGGAAAAGCGGGCAGGTGCCAGAAACACTCCGATTCTAGTCCTGACCGCACTGGCCCTGGAGAAATCATGCCTGCCCTCGTTCCTCCCCTGAACCTGCCCTGGCCTGCACTTCCCAGCACAGTGCCATGGGGATGCCAGCAAACCACCGCTTGCAAACTCATCTCCACGTGTCACCAGAGCGACCAGCTAAAATGCAAACCTGACTGGCCCACTCTGCTGCTTAAAGGCCAATTCCCATGCCTCGGTATGAGGGTACAAGGCCCTGTGCGATTTTTGCAACAGGTAACATTGTTGGCCTCAAGTTTCTACTCCTCCCACACCCCAGGCCTGTTATCCCTCATGCTCTAGGCATGCAAAGCTATTCCCCAAGTTGCACATCTCCCTCTGGCCTGCACTCTGGCCTCAAGCTCCTCATGTGCAGAACTGAGCTTGGGGCATCACTCAGGCCAGGAGCATTTTCTGACAACCACAGTCTGGTCTAGGTGGCACAGCCTCATTCCGCCAACATGCCATATGATGAACTCCATACAAGGGATATATAAGATACACAAATTTCAGTGGTCACATTCTGCAGTGTATGAAAACCAAAGCAATGTCTCTGTGTTTTTTTCCCCAACTACTCTGCAAGTTCAAGAAGAGGAACTGTGTGTCTTATTTATCTGTATTCTTAGAGTCTACTCAGGTAGATTACTTCTAAATGTGAGCTGATCTAGGAGTTAATCAGTATAAGCAATGGCAAGAACCACATGTATGCAGTCTTACTACATCAGGCACTAAATATACATGTTTCTTTTTTTTTTTTTTTTTTAGAGGTTTTTGCTATAGGAAGCGTGCACTCGCCAGAAAGACAGAGAACGACAGAGAGACAGAAAGCGAGAAATCACCCTCCGGGGGGATGGCCATGCCGCAATCCCTTCTCCTCCATTCTCCTCTAGGGATCTTGGGCACGCACGCACACACACCCGGCATGAGTTTAAGCCACCGGGTCTGGGACTCGAACCGCAGTTGACTACATGGGACTCCAGTGACATAGCCATTATGCTAACTGCTGGTCCCAAATCTACATGTTTCTATCAATAACTCACTGAAGAAAACCCCACATAGTGTTTTAATGACAAAGCACCTATGGAGCTCAGTAATAGAGAGCTAAAGGATGACCAAAACAGAGTAAAACTTAGCAGTTTTTCAAAATCAAGAAAAGAATACATCTAGGCACTCGGCCTTCGTGTTCACACAGTACTCTCATGTCCTGGTCCTTGTCTCCCATCGTCACTAGTGCAACCAAAACACACAGCCATCCAGTCATGAGGCTTAGGCTGAGACGCAGAGCCATCCCCTCATGGGGCAAGACACAGAAGTGCAGAGCCAGCTACTCCTCATGCTAGACAAGCCCTTGGAATCTTGGAAGGAGAACGTTTTCCTGGGGAGGTCTGAAGGGCCACTGTTTGTCCACCAGCCTTGCGCGTCACAGTTGGCCATGAGCGTGGGGTTACGTGGTGGGTGGTTGGGTGTGCTCAGGGCCCACAGCTAACACTCTGTGACATCCACTGGTTTCACCCAGCGTACACCACCTTAGTGAGAACTACTAGAAGCATTGACAGAGCCCCAACCCGGCATTCAGAGAGCGGTACTTGTCACACGGAGAGATGCTGTAGAAGTCTTCCTTTAAGGAAGGGTTTACATTCAGCTTAGGGGGGGTCAGAGGCCATAAAGTCGGGCTGAGTGCTATTTCCTAGAACGGGCTGGATGGCTTCGTCTCGGATAAAGTACAGCACCGATAACTAATGCTGCTTGCTGAGAAAGAGTGCAGGCTTTCTAAACAAGACTTTTGGTGCCAAGGGCCAGGACTTTCTAGAAAGCCCGACAGCTCCCCGATTTATGACGAGGAGAACAGTGTGTACTGACTGGTGTCAGCCTGAGGGTCCGAAGTCCTCCACAGAGGGAACTAAAAAGGAACCATACTGTGGAAGCAAACATGACGAGGAGAAAACGGTCCGTCAGTGAGGGCGTCTGGACCCTGGCAGAGCTCCAAACGCTCTTCTCCAAACACTCTCTTCAGGTGGGGTAGGTCAGCAAAGAGTCTAGTCATATTGGGGACGATCAGCCTCGGGCTTCTCTGACATGTCACACTCTTAGTATTTCAGAAGAGCAGAAGGCATTGGGGACCAGCAGGTGGTGTGGTGGTTAAGGCGCTGGACACTCCCACATGGCCGACCAGGGTTCAAGTCCTGAATCGGGTGGCTTGCTTTCTCACTTCCTCTCTCTCTCACTCTCACCCTCTGTCTCTCTCTGGTCAAACCAAAATATAAATGAATGAATAAATAAAATAAAATAAATAATTTTAAAAAAAAAGAAGAGCAGAAGGCATTGAAGCATATTGATACTTTAGATGCTGAAAAGGCTTTTTAATAAAGATGAGCAGTGAGGAAGACGGAGGCCACAGCACTTCGGGGCACAGGTGGGTGCAGCACGGCGCACCACGACACGGCCCCGGGCTGCGAGGGACAGGGCTGCCTGCTGGCCCGGCAGAGGGCGGCCACCTCTCAGGAGGATGGGGTTTCGCCCACGCCCTGCCTGCTCTGTGAGATTTCTGAACAATGAATGTCAAAATCAGAAGATAAGACAACCCAAGAAAAGAGAAGGTACAACAGATTCACAATGATGGACGCGTTATCAAATATGGGATATCAAAAAGCAAAATGAGCCCCACAAAATAAAATTCTAGATCTTAAAAAAGTGCTAAGACTAAAGTTTATTTTACAGCTAAGTCAGAAGGACAGAGGAAAGAGGAAATCAATGAGGAAGAGACGGAACAATCTCTGGATGGAGATAATAAACCCCAAGGCCCCGGGTGCTCTGAGCCTGCCGTCTGCAGCCCTGCCAAGGCAGCCGTGGGCACCTCCCCTGCCCCGGCTGCCCCGCTGCTCCCATCCACTTTACCCCAAGATGGCACCTTGCCATTGCCACCCCCAAGCCTGAACCCCACCCATGACATCTCTACCCTGCTCTTCAGCTGACAGAGAGAGAGCGGGGTGCTGGGAGATGGAAAGGCAGGAATTCTGTTACTCATGAACAGTGAACAAATTATTTCAGCGACAAATTATTAACAGAGTTTTTTAATTACCTGGAAGGCACACCTAATAGACAACTCATTAAAACTGTTACTTTCAGTGGCTATTATGGAACAAAGTACTCTCTTAGCACAGTAACTGCGCTTGATTTTTGGTAAAGGAATAGCCAAGAAAATTAGAGAAGACCTAGAAGCCTAATTCACTTTCACTTAAAATGTGTATTTCTAACTCAACATGCTTCTTTACATTTTTGTAATCAAACTTCTCACAGATGAGGAAGATGAGGATCGACGAGGTTAATGCTCTGGCCCAAGAAGCAGACTTAGGACTGAAGCCAGAACCTGCCCACATCTCAGTGCTGGGACTGGCCCAGAGGCACCCGACACTCCTCCTGGGGCTCTCCTTCGGAGTCCAGTGTGAACCTGGCCCTCTGCAGTACCCTTCAGGCCTCTGAATCCTTTCCTGGTGAATATCTGCTAGCTGGGGTCACCCCTGGGAAAGTTTAAGTCTTTCAATGACATGAGACCTCTGCTTTTAGGATGGCTACAGTGCTGACCAATTTTTTTAAAAGGAGAATGTTAAAAGAAAAAAAAATTCTTTTAAGCATAATAGGAAGTTGTCCTTAAAGAGCCAGACCCATTTTTAATACTGAATATATTCTAAAGAAAAAAAAAAGATTTCTGTCATGCAGTCAAAAATTAACATAAAAAAATCTACAAACAATGGGGTTTATGAACTGAATTAAGACCTGTCAAAGTCCCAGGGAAGAGAAGTCCAGCTGCAGATACAGCGTCTGGCCAGAGACGCTCAACGCAGGCTGCAGCGACTGCGGGGGTGGGCCTGCACCGCGATCGCACAGAGAACTCCGTGTGAGACACTGCAACGCCGATGCGCAAGGTAGGCCTTTCACCAGGGTGCACCCTGCTTGTGCCACATCCCAGGATGACACTTGTATTTACATACGACATTCCCATGGCCCAGGAAGGGGGACAAGTGAGGGTAACTCTGGCAGTCAGACCCCCACTCCCTGGGTTCATCATCACCTCCTCCGATCTGCCAGAGCGGCCATAAGATATGTTGCCTGGCCTCATGTCAGGCAGGTGCTCGAGATGAGAACGGACAGGCCAAAGGGTGACAGGAAACCACCCTGGAGAAAAAAAAAACACTGTCCACCCCAACAGGAGAAGCCAAAGCCACTGCTTCTATAGAAGTCAGGGCTACACACAAAATTAATGTGAAATGAAAGCCTACAGATAATGTCTTCCTAACTTTTTTTAAAAAAAGAACAGTGTCTGTTTTCTAACTCACGCTCTCTATGATTATTAGCCATAGACTTTTGTAGAAAGCTGCTGCTAGGAGGAGTGGGGCTTCAGATGGTGGAGGCTTTGCACAAGCCTCCAAGGACTCAAGGGGACACAACTTCCAATAAGAGCTGCACCTATCAGCTGGCAAACACGGCATTTGTGCGGACTTCCATATGTGTCAAAGGACTCTTCATTGAAAAACAAAACGGTGACCAGCCGGTAGTGCAGTAGTAATGCAACACTCTGAGACAATGGGCAGGTCCCGAGTTCACATCCCAAGGCTTCCTCGTACACAGCAGATGCACACGTGCCTGTGACTGGAGTGGCCGAGGCTGAGTGGGCTGTGTGTGACGACCTGTTGGGAGTGCCAGTCTCTCTGCCTCTCTGTCTCTCTCATGGAAGAAGGAAATAACTTAGAAGACCATCAGGTCTGGCCGTGGTGGTGCACAGGTAGAGCCCCCACTTGGGAGGCTGGAAGCTGCACGGCTCCTGGGCCAGCCAGAGCACATGGGTGTGGCTGCTAATGGGAGGCTGAACCAATGGGAGGCTGGGGCAGGGGACTGTGTCACCACAAGACCTGTCAAAAATACCTCTCTCTGTCTCTCTCCTTGTCCCTTTCTCCTGTCTCTCTCATAAGGGAAACAAACAAAACTTGCCTGTGACTCCTGCTCTTTGTCTTCCAACCCGAGTGCCACAGTCACCTCTACATGGCAGTATTTGCTCCCCTGAAGTGCCACTTACGAAACAAAGGAACGCCTCACTTCGACATCCCCGGCTGTGCGCGGCCTCCTCACCTCTCAACTGCCTTGTGACGGGTGCAGGGAAGAGCTGGAAGTGGGATCTGCATCGCCCCTTCCTCGGAACCATGTGGCAGCAGCTGCTGCTTGAAAGCCCTCGGCAGCTCTCTGCCTGGGTGGAAACCAGTTCCCAGCAGGCCTGTGCGGCCCACTCCTGCACCCGGCACCCGGCATGGGGCCCGGGACAGCAGGGCCTACTTTCGAGGGCCAGTGGTGCTAGGTACCTTCTCTCTCAGATGCTGTCAAAGACAGCCAGTGAAAAGATACACAAAGTAGCTGGCAACTCCCTCACTCTGCTCAGTCTCCTGACTGAAGACGAGTCAGACAGAGGGAGGCCACAAGGCAACCACTGTCACTGGTGATGGTGAGGTCCTGACATGGTTATCCTAAAGGTCAGGAGGGACTGGGATTAGAAAGATCCTACAGCCCCTCCACGGACGAGAAGATCTCTGAGACAGTGGGGAAGAGGGCGCCTGGTCCCATTCCTGCCTGACAGCCCATATGAATGAACCAGAGACGGGGCAGGGTGGGTGTGTAGGCAGAACCCCACAAGTTCATGGCTGCTTTTCTCCCTTGTTTCTCTCCAACACTGAAGGGGCTCAAAAGTTTGTTTTGCGAGCACAGAATCTAGACTTCTCTTTCATAGACACAGTATCCAAAACCCAGTTTCATCTCTACAACTGTCCAGTGTCTTCAACCATGACATGTAAGTAAAATAAAGAAGAAAAGGGGACCAGCAGATGGCATGGTGGTTAAGGCGCTGGATTCTCCCACATGGCCCACCACAGTTTGAGTCCTGGACCTGGTGGCTTGCTTTCTGACTTCCTCTCTCTCTCTCTCTCTCTCTCTCTCTCTCTCTGTGTGTGTGTGTGTGTGTTTCTCTCTGTCAAATTAAAAATAAATGAATGAATAAATAAAATTAAATTAAAAAACCACATAGGTATTTTCAAAGAAAAAAGAAAGATGATGAAAGAAAAAAGCAGTAGTTTTAACTTACTTTATGCCCTATGTATCTGACAGGAAGACATCTAGGTACTTATTAGCAAAACTGGATTACTCATCTTTAAAAATATCAAGAAATTTTACATATATAAGAGCACCGTAGTGTTTGTCTACCAAAATATACACTATTGTGTTTGCTGGCTGAATGATAAGATTTTGAAGGTAAAAGATGCTATTCCCTTGGATCATGATGAAGAAAACAGCATCAGAAGAGCTAGTTCCTCGGAAGAAAGCTGTTACATAAATATGAACCATTATTGCAAATGATAATGACAGTGTGATTTGCAAAAAGTACACCTTCCATGTTTTGGGGGTACTTTGTGTTTTTTTTTTTAAACAAGAGTGGTATGTTTATTTTCCAGTTTAAAACAAAGTGTCTCCACTCTTAGTTTAAAAATAACATTTCAGTTTTCTACTAAATTTAGTACTGGAGGTGGAGAACAGAGCAAGGTACAGACTCTTCCTCGAAACTGCGCTAGAGGCAGGCCTAGTTGCTTCAGTAGTCTAGTCACAATCTCTGGCCAACTTCCCTTCCTTCTGTACATCCAAAGAATCTTTATATAGCTAAATGAACCACTAAATCCTTCAAGAGTCATTCAAAGGAAGCACTTCCTCCAAATTCTCTCTCACTTCACAAGGCCCATGCATGCACAACAGAAAACGCATTGAAAAGAAGAATGCAAATCCTCACATTGTAACCCCAGGAGTCCCTCCACATCCAAATGGCACCCTCCCCAGCCCCCAAATGTCTTAGCCTTTACCTTCGATACTAATGGCCAATACTTGAAAGCTAAAAGGACACCCGGGAGAACACAAGAAAAATAGATTGAAGAAAAAATATTTAATGCAATAAGGAAAAGGAGAAAAGAAGTTACAGTCGTACCTGGTGAGAGTAATCTGGCTCATTTTTCTCACCATTAATATTTTAATGTTTTGGGGTTTTTGTTTTTTTTTTTTTTTTGTATTTCAGGGTTTTTTTTTTTTTTTTTGTGTTGTTGG
>NW_006159926.1:592222-599005 GCF_000334495.1 Tupaia belangeri chinensis | reverse complement strand
TTTTTTTTTATATTTCACGATTTTTTTTTTTTTTTTTTTGAGATGTTGAACCTCTTTTTCTGACTCACTACCATTCTATATAACAACTCCTGGAGAGAGTGTTTTAGGCTTTCCTGCATAAGAAAAACACGTGTGATCACACTTTGGCCACCCAGTTCTCTGGGAATGGCCACAAATTCAAGCTTCTGCCACTTTCCAGAAAAAGGTGGGATGCTAGGAAGGGAAGACTACTGAAATGGTGCAGAAGGAAAACTGGCCCCCTGACAACAGCCACCCTCCTCGCGTCCTTTATTACTGGGTGTGTGAATGACACAGACCAAGCTCTCTGCCAGCCAATGACACAATGAAGAGAGAGCCAGACCACCAGCGTGGGCCACTGCCTCCCCACCCGCAGGCGGACGAGGCGTCTATTTGCAGAACCACGGCAATGATGTGGCACGCGGGGCTGCAGGGAAGAGGTGGGTAGTCTTCTGCTACGGGTCTTTCATTTTCTGTTTATTCCCTCCATTTCAGTCCTCTGTAGGAAAATTATTTTCTGTATAAACAAATTCATCAAGTTAACTTATTCAAGGATGGAAATAACTGGTATCACGTAACATTTTGCAAAACAAAATTGCCACTGTTGTATTCCAGTGCTTAACAGCAAACTGCTTCGGCAATTCAACCCCAGGACTAACATAACCCAAACCCCCTATTACCTTCATCACCGCATATTCAATTTACATAATTATTCTGCTATGCTACTCAGAATTTACATGGAGTCGTATGCCTTCTACTTATCCTTGCTTCAGAAATGCTATTTCCTTTCTAGACGTAGCAGAACCACGAGACCACAACTCAACAAACTCAATTCATCTGGCCAATAGGAACAATGTGGTTCAACAAAATTATGGTCTGGTTTGTTAATTTACTGCAGATCTCAATTAAAGTACCATGTGCTTGAAGAGCCATCCCCATCTGACTACCAAACTCCAAAAAAGCCTCTCAGGAATACTGCTAAGCACACCTCACTGGGCATCGGCAGGTCACCCGGGGCACCACCAATCCCCTCAGTGCTCCCGTGGCCTCCTAAGTCTCCATGCCACATGACATCGGCTGCCTCTTCACTTCGACATCTCCAGACTTAACACAAGTGTCCTGTTTCCCTATTTTCCCATCACTTGGGGGTAAAAACAACTATCCCCGATAGTAGGAACAGATAAGGCTATTTGTCAAAAGCAACAAATAGGGAAAAGTACTAGATTTTCTTCATAGGAGAAACACAACTTCTTCCTACCAAAGCCATGTAACTCCGCTGCAAAATCGTTACTAGGCCTCGGCAAGGCCGAACACTTCCTCAGTGCAGACCCCAGAGTTCACGTTCAGGACGGACAGCTGATGGCATGTTCCCAGGGCTTGCAGCAAAGCTTCTCTGGTGGATGACTGCAGGGGTGTGTCTGCACAGGGCCTGGGTGTACCCAGGACGGACGGCCCAAGGTCCCAACAACTGCTTACAGTTGTTAGAGAAATTCTAACAGGTTTCATTGTTAAATACCACCGGCTAATATCTGCCCCAACATACTCTACAGGAGGATGGTATGTGAAAGCACAGTTTTTAGGATAAGGCCAGTCTGGTGTAGACGCAGAACTTAAAGCGATATACTTGGACGTTTATGGGAATATTAAGCAAACAGTGTTGTTTTCTTTATTTAGCAGTTTTACCATTAGGCAACAAATTCAAAAAATGATGACGAAACTGAAGTCAGATATATTCTGATGTTAAAATTAATAATGGTGATGTGTTTTCTGAGCTCCAGAAAGTTTCTTTAGAACACAGACTCCTGTATTTTAAATTAAAGAAAAGAGAATACATTCTTTTTTAGGCTTCTGCTTTGACTTCTTTCTCCTCAGGAGAAATGCATATATGCTTCCTCCTGCCAAAAGCATAATACTTAGATTTAGGCAACACACACACACACACACACTTTTAGGTTGCCAGAAGGCACTTGCCAGACACAGTCAGGATTTGGAGCATGCATGCATACACACACCCACTGCATTTTTCAAGCCTCTGCAGTTGGGACTTGAACCATGGTTGGCCATGAAAGATCCAGCTTCCCCTAACCACCAGGATATAGAACCATCTCTAGGAAAGTATGTATTTCAAAAACCACCAGAGGAAGTCAGACTGAAATGCTAAAGATACTTTCTTTACTAACCATCATATCCTTAACACTTAAAACAGAACCTGCAAATAATAAGCACTTGATAAAATATTCGTTGGGCTGGCTTCATGGCAAAGTGGTTAAGTGAGCCAGATCCAACACTCCTGATACACAGTTCAAGTCCTGGCCCTGGAAGCTTGAAAAAATACACCAGACGTGTGTGTGCATGCCCAAAATTCTGACAGGCTGGAAAAACGGGGAAGAATGAACTGTAGTGTGACCTTGTCCCACTGAGGGGGCACTTTCTTCCTCTCCCCCCTTTCTGTCAAGCATGCACACTCTGATAAACTCAAAAAACATTTTTTTTCTTAATTAAATGAAAAAATTTTATAAAAGACCATAAGTTTAGAAGAATGGTCACAAGAAGAAACAAAATGGTTTTCAATTAAGAGACCATATAATGAGGCAACAACAACAACAAAAACTTCATAAGTAAATACAAAATTTTAATTATCTTTAAAAGTTGAGTCTGAATATAATTCAGTTATTTTGGCACTATAAAAGAGACTGATGGTGAAAATGTTTAAATGACTATGATTCAAACTTTCAAAATATAGTAGAATAAATGTATTTGGGGTTGTTTAAAAAATTTTATCAGGAAGTTAAGAATCCAAGTTTGGGGGCTAGTAGGTGGCGCAGTGTTAAGGCACTAGACTCCCACAGACTGACCATGGTTCAAGTCCTAGACCTGGCACCTTGCTTTGTCACCTTCCCTCTCTCTCTGTCTCTCTTTGGGGAGCACACGTACCCTATAGCAAATTTTAAAAATAGTAATAAGGAAATTAAACAAATAATTCTTAAAAAAAAAAAAAATCCAAGTTTGCCATTTCAGTTTGCACCAACATTGTCTCCATCACAGAATGAGGCTCCGCTACCCATGCACCTGTATGTACACACACAGCACAGCCTACGAGTTAGAGGTTCACAAGCCAGAGATCTCCGAACGTTCCCGGCAACTGCAGAACCAAGCGTGAGTCCCTGCACACACGTGTGTTTACATGCGCACATGGGGGGATGTGGTGGAGTATGTTTTCTAAGGGAGTTCGCAAACAGGTTCAGATTAACTGAGTCTGACCATAGTTCCATCTGGAAACTATAATTTCTAACATGAGCCATATTCTGAAAAACAGATTCAGATGTTTGGAACTGGTTCAGAACAGTTGTAAGAAATGTTCAGTACAAATGAAAAAAATTAGTCTTCAATGTCTTCTCCTCTCAGCTTTTCTTACTGAATAAATATGCCTTCTGGGGGGTCAGAAAGTTGCAGGAGGGGAATGGAGGGAAGGAGGCTCTATCCTAGACCCCAACATGCATGCCGTTCTGGAATGCATATCTGATGGGCGAGTGCTGTCTGACTTGTCCCGTGTCACCCACTTTAATTCTACTCTGCCCCTGGAAGGCTTACTCCACCAAGTGGAGAGAATTAATTGTCCTGTTTCCATTTCTGGGAAACGGGGCTGAAGTACTTATTGCAATACCATGACCTTTCTTTCTCTGATGACCCTGCCTACCCCGTTCTGCACCATCACTGAAAACGAGGTTGCTGCTCTATATTTACAAACAGTAGGCTATTACCTTTGGTTCCACTTGTTAAATGACACGTTATCACAAAAACATAAGAAACTGCTTTTTACAAGGTATTTTTTATGCAGTAAGGTCTCTAAATCCAGGACTGATTTAGTTCGTTCAATCGTTAGTTCCTAGTGACTGAGCCCTCAACTTCAGGATGCGTAAAACCCTTAACTTTCCAGCGTGGCCCTTAGAGAAAGCACAGCAGTGATGACGAAACCAACGTGCCGCCCCGCCCGGCTCACAGCTGTCGCTGCGGGGCGCGCATCTCCCGACTACGGGGGTCTGGGGGGTACTCTCTGCCCAAGCCTACCTTGACTTTTTGCTGGATTTGGGTTTTGGCGTGGCAGTTTTTGCTTTCTTTTCCTTTGGCTCTTTGGGAATCTTAGGGGCTTTCGGGGTCTTGGGTTCCTTGGGCTCTTTTTTCTCCTTGGGTTCTTTCGGTTCCTTCGGATCTTTTTTTGCCTTCGGCCTTTTCTTTTTCTTTTTTTCTTCTTGGGACCCATCTAGAGAGTTCCTATTTAGTTCTTGGTTATCAACCCCACCTGGGAAGTCATCTTTACCAAAACTCTTACTGGGATCCTCTGCGACGATGTGGTTGTTTTTCTTCTTCTTCTTCTTCTGCGGTGGCTGCTGTTCCACTGACGGCAGGTAATCCTCACTCTTGAGGAGCTGAGCATTCGGTCCGCTAACCTGAGTCATATCCGGCACTGGCTTCTCTAGAAAGGGCTCCGATGGAGAATGCTAAGAGACACAAATAGGAATTGAAATTAGTGTATCATTCTATACGGTGAAGGAAGGAACTGAAAGTTGGCAGGTGGTGTTTCCAAAACTCACTCTGTACTCAAGGTAGCCAATTTTCTACCGACACAGTGGTGGAATCTAGCATTTTCTCTCATCTTAAAATACATGTTTCTTTAAGGGAAAGATTTTTAAATAAGAGAATAAAAAAACAGCAATTTAGCAATAAAGTAAAAAAAAATTCCATTCAAGACGAAGAAGAAAAAACTCCCATTCAGCTGAAGACACTGTCCACTTTTTTCTTAACAGCTTACCATGAGAAATGGTGGGTGGCAAAACAGCAGCAAAAGCTACCCACAAAGAATAACTCTAAGTGGTGTTCTTTTCCCTGCACAGCAATGGGGACACAAAGGCATAGAATTTAGCCATGTTTTAGATGAACAAGTGTACTGAACACTGAGAGATTCTGACACTGTGAGAGTCTGAAATAGAAGTAAAAAGAACACATAAATCTTACATAGCACCGTTCAGTTCTGCTTTACATGACATTAACATGTCAAATTAAAGGCATGTGTCTGAACCTGATCATTCTGGATTGGGCAAATTTCTTGTACGGACATGAAATGTGGGCAATGCTTTTCCTAAAATCTTAAACCTTTATATTTGAAATTTCACTGCGGATGAGAGCGCCCACCAGCTAATTTGATAGGCCTTGCAGGAGATTCTCAGCATCCACTTGGGGTACACCTAGAGGCTTCCTTCGACACAGCAAAAACACTGCCTACGGGGACAGAACGCTGAGTAGTGAGCTGAGGTCAGAGTCAGCAACTCCTGTGTAGGCCAGCTCACAAACAGGACCTGGCTGGAGTACCATCCACAACGTAAATCATTACGACTAATGAACTTGACCAGTAAATTAACCACCTGAAAATATTCAATCTGCAAGTGTCATTTGTTTGCTGCGTTTTACATATGCTTTTCCTGGCGCACGAAAGTAACTGCAACATACACGGTCTAACTCCACACCAGGCGTGTGCTTGTTCACACCCAAACTGCCCGTGCAAATTCTATACAGCCCCAAGAGCTGGGTATGACAACTCTTCTCATCTCAGAGCTCAGGACACTGACAGCCCAGGAGGAAGAAACCTGCCCGGAGAGGTGCAGAAGGAAAGTGACAGTACTGAGACTGATGTCAAAGTCCACTGCTCCAAGACCCTCACCTCCCACCAAATACAGAGGAGGGGCAGGCAGGACAGTCCAGGCCCACATCTGCAGACACTCAGGACTAATGCACACACCAAGGCTTGCCGGGAGCAGCTGAGGATGTTAGGCTCAAACGCTAAAAGACAGGCACTACAAATCTGATTCCAACACAGTGAAGTTTATTGAGCACCTTGCATTTGAAACCACCGTGGAATGAGCTACATACTTCTGTGTGCTAGTTCACCGGAAGCTCACAACAAAGCCGTGATGACGAACCTCCCCACGCCCCCGTCTTTCAGGAAGGGCATAAACAGTTCAAGGAGGTGACATGACCACCCAAGGCCACACAGTAAAGAACGGGACTAGGGTTTGAATCCAGGTTTCCTAAATCCAGTGCTCTTTTACCTCTGTCCATCTCCTAAAGTCTTTTTTTTTTTTTTTAAGAGATTTTTGCCATAGGATACCTCGCCAGAGAGACAGAGAGACACAGATACACTAAGCGAGAAATCACCCCCCAGGGTGATGGCCATTCCACAATTCGTTCTCCATTTGCCTCTTGAGATTTTGGGCATGCATGCACACATGCCCGGCATAAACTTTAAGCATCTGATCTGGGACTCGAACCATGGTCAATTACATGGGAATCCAGTGACGTAACCATTACACCATCTGCTGGTCCCCATCTCCTGAAATCTGATACATGACTACATTTCTGGGAAAGACACCACAGATGTTATTCAATTTAAGTGTCTGGTGACACAATAAACATTAAAAAGGAAAAAAAAAAAAAAAAAAACACCGTCTGCAATAAAAGTTTCACTGTCCGCACTACAACCTGCTACGGTTATTGAAGAAAACTGCACTGTTCTCTCAGTGCACTGGTGTAGGAAGCCCAGAATTCCGCAGTAAGAGATCAAAATTCTAGTCCAAGCCCTACCCTGAGCTATGATCTAGAGTTCAATTTCTTCATCTGTAAAATGAAAGATTTGGGTTAGGTGATTTCCAAAGTCTCTTCCAAAATTCTATAGTGTTAAAAAAAAAAAAAAAAAAAAAAACCTTAAGGACA
>NW_006159926.1:573603-592203 GCF_000334495.1 Tupaia belangeri chinensis | reverse complement strand
CTGGACTCCCCCATGGCGGGCTATGGCTCAAGTCCCAGACACGGGGGATTGCTTTCTTACTCTCTCTCTGGTCAACTTAAAAACAGCAACAACAATAATAAATAAAATTAAATAACTAATTATTTAAAACAAAAACAAAAACCTTAAGGGCCGGCTCAGTGGTGTATCAGCAATACAGTGCTGCCTGGGTGCTCTGGATCCACATGGAAGATCATGGGTTTGGCCCCCTGGTGGACCCGGCTCCACTGGGTACGCAGGCCCAAGATCCTGGCTGGCTGGGAAGGCTGGGGAAGGGGGGGGACTTTATGGTATGGGACTCCACTGAGTGTGCTTGCTTCTCTGTCTATCGCTCTCATGAAAGAAATAAATTTTTTTAAAAAATTAAAATATCTTTTTTCCTTTCTCGGTCATAGCTGAGAAGATGAGCCTGAAACAGTAAGGCTATGAGGAAGAGAGAGAAGCAATGCCATAGTCTGAGGGAGAGTCTCAGATTTAAATCCACACGTGTGCACTTCTACACAGCTAGCTAGCGCGGCTAACCCAAGGCGGAAATGCTTACCCACACCCCTCTGTTCTCCCCTCACAAACACTCTTCAATACCAACTGGGATCCCCCCCCCCAATGCAAATGGTCACTACCTGACTACTAAGGGGACCTAATTTAACTGTTTTGCTGTATTTAAGTTGCTTACATTGTTACATGTAATTTCCCAAAGTTATTAAAAGGGAAAAAGCCCTATTTTAAGGGACATGAAACTTATTTGGGGTAAACTTTTTTTTTTTTTTTTTTTAGGAAATTAAAGAAAAAACCTGTTCCTGGAAAGACAAAAGTCTAAACAGTTAAAATGTAGGATGGTGAATTAATACCGGGTATGTGACCCTTCCTTTAATCTGCATAGCATCAACTCCAGGAACAGAACACCTGACTCTAATGCGAGATTCCCTGGTATATGTTTATGAGTTAGAAGAGGCATGTAACACATAACACAAGAAGACTGGAAATTTAGCTGCACGTTTGAGCATATGAATCATTTTAGATATTCCTTTTTGTCATAAATGAAGTCACGAATTAGTAACTCAGTTAAAAAAATTAATCTTTCATAAGAAGGGAGAAAAAGTAAAGATTAAATGCAAAAAAAATGAGTATTAATCCTGTTTGATATGCAGCAGAATTATGTTTGGGTACTAGTTGAAATAGGGTGAAAAAGGTGCTCAGAAATATTATAGTGTTTACCAGACCCACATCTCCTTAAATCTTTTAGAGAAAAGCTGTTTTTGTAAACATTTAACAAAGAACAGATGGCCTGCCTTAATCATGTAGGAAAAAAACCTGGAGCTCCTGGTAATACCCTGACAAAGTCTCCCAGGCCCAGCCGTGCCCCCCCACCGCCGGATGCATGGTACAGTCTTCTCTAATGCTATTTAATTTTACAGCAGACATTTCCCCATCAATTCCCACTGCCTGACAGGTAATCAATGCCATTAACATCTGATATTACCGTATCGGGCATTCCTAAAACCTCTCATTTATTAGAGCAAATGTGGAGGATGTTAGATAACAAAGATATTTCTGAATACACCCTATAGGACTTTCCACTTGACATATTTTCTAGTATATTTTCATATGCCTCTTGGAATATTACAGAATATATAAGGGAGGTGCCATGAACTTTTGAGACTTAAGCAACGTAACTAGTTTTTAAACTACCATGAAAAATGACCCGATATGTGTGTTTTGCCAAAAAATTACCATAAGCTAAAGATAATTGGTTTAATCTTTTTTCTTTTTTAAGGTTTTTGCCATAGGGCGCATACGCTTGCCAGAGACAGACAGAGCTGGTAAGAGGGAAAGTGAGAAATCACTCCCCCCAGGGGGGATGGCCACTCTGCAATCCCTTCTCCACCTGGGATTTGGGGCACACACACAAACATGCCCAGCATGAGTATGAAGCCGCTGGGTCTGGGACTTGAACCACAGCCGGCCACCTGGGAGTCTAGCGCCTTAACCTCCATGCCCACCTGTGGCCTCAATTATTCTAATCTTTTAAGTCTACTGTTCGTGACATGTAAATTAGGAAAAAAAGCACATAAATAAGCTCTCTCTCATTAAACAGCAGAATGGACAAGATGCAAATTTACCCAACGGAGAGCTGAGGTAGGAGGATACTGTTAAGCAAACCTGCCCCAAAACGCTCTGGAGCATCATTGGAGGAAAATGAAAAAGTTATGTAAAAAGAAACTTTTTAGCTATCTCAAAAGTTCTTTTCTTTCATAATTCATCAACATTGTCTGGCTCAAAAAGCTGTCGTAGGCTTGGCCTTGGTGGAACAAGCACCACGGTGCCACGGTGCAAGGCAGGGGCCACAGGGCAGTCCAAGTTCTGCTCCTGGACAACCTGAACAGGCCAGGCAGTGGCACGCACCTGTACATCCTAGCTAACCACAAGGATGGGGTAGAGGACAGTACTGGAGACACCTCACGAAAGAATACCCTCCCCTCTACCTTCTTCCTCCTGCATGCACTCTCTCTTACTCTCCTAAGAAGGGGAAAAGGAAAGGAAAAACCTATATTGTTTCCTCATATTTTACTTTCATTATATTCCTGAAGCCTCAACCTGTTAGCAATTTCGAGTAACATGAGCAAGCGATGAAATATTCACAGCATGCAAAGCCTGCAACGTGGATTGCCTCTGCAAATGAGCGTTTTGTGGTACAGGGCATCTACGGAATAACCATTTTATTTATAGACGTATTTATTTATAAGTATTTATTTATGCACAAGTAAGTCTGGAATCAAAATTTAATTTGCAAAAAGGAAAAGACACTGCCAACTGGCCCAGAATAACGTGGCATTTCCGGAGACACGCCTCCCCACACACTAAGCTATAGGGAGGCGATAGAGAGGAGGCACCTGCGCTTCCAGAGGAATGGAGATTCCGGGGAAGAAGACCAATGAAGACCCAAGTGAACCACAAATACAAGGTTTAGACACTGAACTCTGGCTCAGATGGTTTATAAAAATACACATATGAATTAGCCATTTAAGATCAAACTGTACTCTTTGATATTTTTATTTCACCCACGAAAGAGACAGACAGACAGGCAGACAGGCGGAATCCTCACACCATGATCACAGATACCCGGGGTGCTCAGGGAGGTCCCAGGATGCGAACACAAGACCTTTCCTACGTGAGTTCGGTTGTTTATTGCTGCACCACTTGCCTGGTCACCCACCCCCTTTAAGTTTATTTCTTCCATGAATATCTGGTATTTTTTTTAATGGCTCTGGAGACACATTTCTATTATTGATGTTCTTAATTTCTTCTCTTTTTTTCCCCTGGTATTCGCCAAGTTCTTGATCACTACACTCTGTAAATCAGGAATTCTGGTATGAAAACTGATGCCCAATCTTCTGCCCAAAAAGTGTGCAATAGTTCAAAAAAAGCAAAAAAGCATTTAGCAAAGGTTCAAGAAGTCCCACCAATTTATGGTGTTATTTTTTCAATCAGTGTTAGAGGAGATGATAGTAAACAAGGTGGCTTGAACCTGCTCGAGAAAATGCAGAGCGCCAGGACCATGCAGGCTTCCTGAGTGAAGCCGGCCTAGGGGGCAAGAAGCAGACAGGCACCAGCCAGACATCGGTTCTACACTGGAACCACTGAACGACAAACTATGCCTATGACCGGGGGATAAGCAGCACAAAAATATATCATAAGCTCTATGGGAAGTAGATCAAGAAGAGCAGGTGTAAGTTTGATTGGTCAACCACAGTTGGTTTTTTTTTTAACCTTTTATTTTTATTTTTTTAATTGCCAGAAGGCATATATGTTTGTCAGGAAGAGACAGAAAAAGAAAAGGGGAACACACCACCCAGTGAGGCATGGGTACGCTGTAATCCCTCTTCCATTTCGCCACCCTGTCAGGATTTGGGGTATGTACATACATGCACTGTGTGTGTGTGAACGCATGTGTGGGTGCGCACATGTCCATGTGTTTCCCAAACTATGAGGCCAGGATTCAAACCAGGATCCATACTGGCCATGTGAGATCTGCCTCCCTTAACCACTAGGCTTCGGGGCCGGTCCACCTTTTGTTCTTTGATGTAAAATAATAAGCACAAAAATATTTGTGAGAGATGTTGCAGCCATGGTAAGCAAGGCACCACAATGTGATGCTGAACCCACATGGAAAGGCCTGGATTTTAGATCCCGGGTTGAGAGACCAGCAGATGGCATGATGGTTGCGTCACTGGACTCCCATGCAGTCGACTGTGGTTCAAGTCCCAGACCCAGTGACTTAAAACTCATACCAGGCACATGTACGTGTGTGCCCAAAATCCTGAGAGAAGAATGGAGAAGAAGAGGGACCAAGCAGTTAGCATAATGGCTATGTCGCTGGACTCTCATGTAGTCAACTACGGTTCGAGTACAGGACCCGGTGGCTTAAACTCACGCTGGGCGCATGTGCGTGTGTGCCCAAGATCCCGAGAGGAGAATGGAGGAGAAGGGATTGCGGCATGGCCATCCCCCCCGGGGATGATTTCTCGCTTCCTGTCTCTGTCTCTCCCTGTCTTTCTGGAGAGCGCACACACCCAATAGCAAAAACCTCTCAAAAAAGAATGGAGAAGAAGGAATCGCAGCATGACCACCCCTCCTGGGGGGTGACTTCGTCCTTTCTGTCTCTGTCTCTCTGGCAAGCACATGCACCCTGTAGCAAAAATCTCTCTCTCTCTGTCTCCTGGGCTGACCTGAATTCCCCGGGCACAGTCACCCTGGAGACTGTGTCACAGGAATGTACGTGTGCTCCATCTCTAGACAGACGAACAGGCAGACATGGATATAGATATATTCCTACATATACAGAGATGTATGCCTAAGACAAATAAAGGACTGGAATATTCTCTGCTTGACTACATTTAGTTTTAATGGAGTCAGGGCCTCAAGGTCATACTGATACAACTAGAGCAGGGCCAGTTCATCACCTTTTCTGGGACAAGGATAAGGAAGTGTGAGTGTGTGTGTCCCTCGAAGCAATAGTTATCAGATGTTTCCAAAGACACCAGATGAGGCTGGTTCCACGGAACAGAGGGATTGCTCGGGAGAGGCCCATTCCCACGTGGTGACTGTGATTCCATCCCTAGCCGGGTCTGCCTGGAACACACGGTGCCCACGCAAGTGCCCGGGGGTCGGAGGAGGGGATCACGGCATGACCAGGCCCTGGAGGGGCTCGTCTCTCTCGCCTTACCGTGAATAAACAAAAAAGTACATTTTAAAGATACCAAATGAGACTGATGTACGATTATATACTTTTATATAAAATGTATGAAACAACTCACTGAATTGGAAGTTTTTTAATGCTCAATTTAAGTCACTGGTAGGAGTAGAATAGGAATATTAGTGTAGTTACCTAAGAATGATTTGTACATTTTCTGTAAAAATATATACACAGTCCACACAATGACCATGTTAAATAAAAGGAATTTTGAAATATAATAATTTATTTTAGCATGCACCTCAGAATCATATTTTAGAATTTTACAAAGTTTTGATTACTGCTGAAGTGTCTAATTTTAAAATCATCTTAAAGCATTTATGAACCTTAGGTTTTCTGCATATATAAGTGTATGTGTACTTTTCTTTTTGGTGGGGGGGGTAAGTTCTCAGTGTTGCAATCTTCCTGCCTCAGCCTTCCAGCTAGAAACTCAGGTATGTACCACCATGCCCGGCCTCTACTTAGACAGGGTCTTGCTCAGATATTCACCCTAGCCCCGAGCTCCCAATCCTCCTGCCATAACCTCCCCAAGTGGCTGGGGTTACAGGTGCAAGCCACCATGCGCAGTCTCTAGGCCAGACCCACCACTGAACAACGGCCTCCTTCCATGTAGTCCCCGCCTACAGAGCACAGGATTTCAGCCGCACGCCAGCACAGCGGGGCCTCTGCCTGTATTCTTTACCCGTCCTCAGAACAGATTCACCACACGAAATGTTTTAAAAGGACAATGGACAAGACAGCTTGTATGACATTCAAATTATAACCACATTTTGAATTAGTAGAGCCTAAAATAATGAAAAAGAGAACCAAGCAGTCATGTTTAATTTAATGTTTAATAGCTTCACATCAGATACAGGATCCGAAGCGTCTCCTAAACATTCAGGCGTGGAGCTTCACCTTAGGAACTGAGAGCGTTTGTAACATAAAAAACACTGTATTGTTGTGTTTCTGCAGTTGGAATAACGTATCAGTGAGACCTCACCACTGCCAAACCCTCTCCGAAATGCCTGCAAAACGCTACCTGGAGAAGACTCACTCCCCGTGGAGAACAAGATGCGCCCACATTTCCTTCATTCCACGCCCGACCCCTGTGCCCTCCGGGCACCTCTCCTTCTTGCTCTGTTCTCACCAGGCTGTCCATGCGGGCTGGGTACTGCCCTCTGGCTCCAGGGTGCCGTGGGGAAGCAGCTCTGAGCCTAGAGCCCTGCCTCTCTGCCCGCTCATCCTCCTCCAGCCTGCTCTCCCCTAGGCAACAGGCAGAGGATGCAACAGCCCATGCTGTTGTCAGAGGAGAGACACCACCAGGACACCAGGAGGGCCTGAAGCCACCCCGTACATTGAGCTAAGTGGTTTCTCAACCATTCGCTGCAGTTAGTTACACGGGCCATGTGCTCTGCTAACCATCTTACCTGCCCCTTCTATGAGCTTGCTGAGGGGGTAATACTGCTGCTGCTTCATAAATGAGGAAACTGACGCTTTACGAAAAACGTACCCGAAGTTACACAACTAGAAAAATAGCAAGACTGGCCCAGCCTCAGTGGTGCAGAGGTGGAAGCACTGGTGTGCCATGCTGCGGCAGTGTGGGAGCGCTCTGGGCTGGCACCCCCAGTCTACCTGAATGTGCCGGGTGTGCCCACAGTCCTGGCTGGCTGCAGAGCTGGGGAGGATCCTGATAGGGCCCCTGCCAGGAAGGGGTAGGGGTGTGTATGTGTATCTGTCTGTCAGCCTGCCTGTCTGTTTCTCTCATATTAAGGAAGTAAAAAGGCAAAACTAAAATTCGTACTTGGAAGATGTAGTTATAAAAACCCATGCTTTTTACCCAGCCTGCCCTAAGAAGCTGTGGAATATGGTCAGCAACCCCCACCCCGAGCCAGGAGCTGGCTGTGGAGGTCTCCAACACCAGCTGTGGCCATAGCACTAGCCCAGGGAACAGCTTGCTGTCTTTCTCCAAAACCACAACACCTAGTTCTGAGACCCTAATCCTAATCTACAGTTTAAAATGGCTTTTTTTGGGGGGGGAGAGTTAAGTTTTTGCTATAGAGTACATGTGCTCACCAGAAAGACAGAGAGAGACAGAGAGACAGAAAGCGAGAAATCACCCCCCAGGGGAGATGGCCACGCTGCAATCCTTTCTCCTCCACTCTCCTCTCAGGATCTTGGGTACACACACACACACACACACACACACACACGCCTGGTATGAGTTTAAGTCACCGGGTCTGGAACTCGAACCACAGTCAACTACATGGGATTCCAGCAACATAGCCATTTTGCCATCTGCTGCTCCCTAAAATGGCTTTTAATTTAATACAAACTTTGAATTTTTGCCTTCAAAGAGTTGGAAGAGAATCCTAGTTTTGTTCAAACTAAAGCTGCAGAGACTCCCTTACTTTTCAAAGACAAAAATGCAGATGAGAATTGGTATTACCCTGCTTTGCAACTAATAAGCATTACCCAATATGAGTCTCAAAACCACCCTGTCTGACAGAAACATAATTCAATTCAGTCAATATTGAGACCCATACTTTGTCCTAGGGTCTAACCTGAGTCTTCATGAACAAGAAAATAACAGTAAGCCCACTGTGCCCTGCCTTGAAAACTCCTCCCAAATCACCTAGAAAGAACTTTCTGCATGCCTTCTTAGTCCACCTACCATTATTTGAAGTACTCTAAATCACAGGTTCTTCTCTTCAGGTCTGCAACAGAACCCACATCTCAGGAGAAGTGTCCGACGAAGTCCTCAGCCTGCAGTGAGGACCACGTAGTTGAACCTCCACTGAGTCTCTGAGAGCAGAGATTGAATGGATGTTAAACTGCATGTGCTTTTGGCATGTTCTCCATTGGTTCATACATGCTTGTGGAAATGAAGTGTTATACGAGGTCTGAATGATGTTTCTGCATGTGCTAGCTTTCTGAAAATGGGTACGCCAAATATCAGACTGTGTTCCCAATACCTGGACACATGCCCCTGAAGTATTTTTAATACAAGAAAGACAAATATAGAGGGACCAACATAAACCATCACTACTTTGGCCAGAATAAAAATAAAATCAACCACAGGGACGAGCAGTTGGTACAATGGTTATGTCACTGGACTCCCATGCAGTCGACCGTGGTTTGAGCCCTAGACCCGGCGGCTTAAACTCACGCCGGGTGTGTGTGTGTGCATGCCCAAGATCCCGAGAGGAGAATGGAGGAGAAGGGATTGCAGTGTGGCCATACCCCGCTTTCTGTCTCTCTGCTTCTCTCTTTCTGGCGAGCATACGCACCCTATAACAAAAACCTCTTCATAAAAAAATAAAAAAGAAAAAGAAAAAAAACAACTAAAAATAAAATCAACCACAAATGTAGCAGAATTCTAGGATTGGCAGGTGGCATGGTGGTTGGGGAGCTGGACTCCCACATAGCTAATCACAGTTCGACCCCCGGACTTAGCAGCTTTCTCTCTCTCTCTCTCTTTCTCTGGCCTAATTGAAGAATAATAATAAATACATTAAGTAATTCTTTTTTAAAATTATTTTATTTAACTTTATTTATTTTTATTTGACAGAGAGGGACAGAGCGAGAGAGAGAAAGTGAAAAAACAAGCCATCAGACCCGGGACTCGAACCGCGGTCAGCCATATAGTCCAGCACCCTTAAACACCATATCACTTGCCAGTCTCAAGTGTAGCAAAAGTCAAGGCCTATCTCAGTATTGGTGGGGACCTTCTGAGATCTGAGCCGCAGAGGGAAGCCAGCCCCGCCCACCCATCCTCCCACATCAGTCACTCTGAGAAATAGCAGGGTCTGCAATGTGGGCAGGGCAGTGGCTCTGACTTGTGAACACACACCAATGTGAACCCAGGAGAGGTATCCCAGGAGAGATTTCGGAGCTCCAGCCAGCCTCGCACCCTCTCCTGAACATCCAGGCTCCTACTGCAGTAAATGCCCAAGCATTATCTTCACCAGACACTGCTTTCCAGAAGTGAAAATGCAGAGAGAATATGTGCAGGAGCTTAAAGAAATCATCACCATCTTTCCCTTCTCTCTTCTTTCCTTTACCATCTTGCATGGTGGGCTCACCTCAAAAACCACCAATGAGGGAACCAACAGTTAGCGTAATGGCTATGTTGCTGGACTCCCACGTAGTAGATCACGGTTCGCGTCCCAGACCCAGTGGCTTAAAACTCACGCTGGGCACATGTGCGTGCATGCCCAAGATCCCAAGAGGAGAACGGAGGAGAAGGGATTGTGGTGTGGCTATCCCCCCTGGGAGGTGATTTCTTGCTTTCTATCTCTCTGTCTCTCTCTGTCTTTCTGGCGAGCGCACACGCCCTATAGCGAAAACCTCTCAAAAAAAAAAAACAAAACCACCAATGAATGAGAAGCTACAGAATCAATCCCCACTCCCAGGCAATTGTCTTGGTTATCTACGTCAGCTCTAAGTTCCAATCTGTCCTCCAAGGTTGTGTCTGAAAGCTCTCATCTGCCAGCAGACACGCAAGTGAGGCTCCCAAGCTGCCTAGGAATGGCATTCGGCAAAACAGGACGACCAGGCTTCTGGGCCGGTCGGGATGCACAGACAGACCCTATCCAAAGACACGGAAGACAAAGACCAAACTTCCATACCAAGAGAAGCTTCATTCCATCAACAGTTTCGTCTGTACACTCGACATGATATTTTCTATCAAAGCAACTGCAAGTTTAATCTTTAAATGTGAATGGCAAAATGCAGACTTTGGCTCTGGAAAAGCAACTTATACCCAGTTTGCATTTAGGTTTCTACTACTTTTCAAAGGTCAATATTAAAAGTAACTTACAATGTTCTTCCTATAAATTTAAAAAGTCAAGCTACAAAGACTGATGGCCAGTGGTGTGGTGATTAAGGGCACTGGACTCCCACAGGGCCAACTGTGGTTCAAGTCCTGGACCTGCAGGTTTGTTTTCTCACCTTCCCTCTCTCTCTTGCTCTCGCTCTCACTCTCTCACTCTGTCCCTCTCTGGTCAAATTAAACTAACTAACTAAACTTAAATACAGTAATTCTTTTTCAAAGAAAACTACAAAGACTGAAAAGAAGGTGTATCTTTAACACAGAACAATCTCTGGATTTACGTAGAATTGAGAATAGAACAATCTTTACAAGGAGGAAAAAAAAATCAATGTATAAGGAGAGTTCAGTGATAAAGTTAATTTACACACTCTAGGCAAGCTCTCCAAGATTCGGAGATTGAGAGCAAATTTAGTTGCAACAAACACTTAATATCAGACTACATCGGTTGAGGCCAGCAGGTGACGAGGTGGTTGAGGAGCTGGACTCCCACGGTGGCCAACCACAGTTGAGTTCCAGACCTGGCCACTTTGCCTTCTCTTTCTTTTTCTCTTTCTCTCTTCCTCAAGCACGTGTGTGCTTTGTAGCAAATTTCAAAAATAATAATAATAATGATAAATAAGATTAAGTAATTATTTGAAAAAGAGGAAAAAGAGGTCAGCAGGTGGTATAGTGGTTAAGGTGCTGGACTGCTATATGGCTGACCACAGGCCTGGACCTAGTGGCTTGCTTTCTTACTTTCTATCCCTCTGTGTGTGAGGTTTTCTAGTAAGCACACATGCCCTATAGCAAACTTAAAAAATAATAATAAGTAAAATAAATAAATATAAATATATTTTTCATTCTGAGAGGAGTCTGGAGGAGAAGGGACTGTATATGACCACTCCCTCTGGGAGGTGACTTCTCGCTTTCTGTTTCTCTGTCTCTCCAGTGAGCGCAAGTGCCCTGTAGCAAAAATCTCTCTTTAATTTTTTTTTTCTTTTTAAATAAATAAATAAAGGGGAAAAATGATAGTCTACCTCAGCACTATGACAACTCAGGCACATGTGGTGGGAGGCCGACTTCTAGGATGACCCCATTTATCGCCACCTCCTGAATGTGGAGGCACCCCAAGTTCAAGCCAACAGAATAAGGCAAAGGAGAAAGTATTTTGCAGGTGTGATGGAGGTGCTCAGATTGGTTGGTTTCAAGTTACTCAAATGGGTGGGTACCCGGAGTGAGTCTTATTAATCCAGGGAGGCTTTCAAAGAAGGTGGAGAGCAGTCGCCCAGCGGGTGGGAGACTGCTGCTGGCTTGTGGACACGACGAGCAGTCCACACTGTGGCAGGGACGACAGGCAACCTCCAGCAGCCCGAGTGGACCAGCCCGAAATGAAACAGGAATCCCCCAGTCATGCAGAGTGGGAAAGGAAGTCTGTCACCAGCCCAGATGGCCCTGGAGGCAGGTTGTTCCCTGGTGAAGACGCCAGGTGAGAACACAGTCCTGACAAGGATGTTACAGCCTTGTGAGGAGCTGGGCAGAGGGCCAGAGACCATGCCCAAACTCTGATCCACAGAACCCGGAAGAGAGGAACTGGGTGTTGTTCTAGGCCACGGCATCTGCAGCAGTGTGTCACGGCAATAGACGACCACTCATACCTTAAAGTCCTCTACTGTGCTCCTCTGAAATGTTCTGGGTCTCTTTGTTGTTCTCTGTTCTATTTTTCACCTAGACTCTCCCTTCCCCGGCCTTCTGTGTTAAATAGAGGCAGCACAGCAGGCCTTCCTTACCCCTCTGAGAAGACTTTGCAGCTAACGTACACCAGCACTTCGGAGGAGAGCACCGTCAGAAACTCACAACGGCCTTATGAAATCATCTCCAATTTACCATTGGGAAAACGGAGGTACTGCAAAAGGTTAAGAAATTTGCCCCAAGTCACAAAAGGGTGGTTAAAAGAGGAGTCACAACTCGAACCGGGCACTCCGCAAAGCCCACGTGCTCTGCCGTCACGCCCACTACTTAGTCTCTGATTCTCAAGCAATATAGCCAAGTGCTTCTCCAAAGAGGAGGAAGACGTGATGGCAGGGAGAGCTAGGTGCACGTACCAGTGGGACAGAGGTGGGGCCCACTCAGAGAGGCAGAGCCCAGCGCGCTGTGACAACCAAGGCTGCATTTTAAAAAGCTAGAGTTCAAAACATGAGCCGGTGAACTACCGATTAAACCATCAAAGGGAGAACATTTTAAAAGAAAAGCCTCGTCGTTTTCAAGGAAAACAAAAAAACCTAAGAAACTGTACCATAAGCAATATAAAAGGTCCTTGATACTCATTTTAAAAGAAAGTTTATTGCACAGTAGAAACAGTCCGTTTAACACTTAAAGGGGACTGTGTCGCCATGACTCCTTCCAGCTGGAATTACACATGAAACAGAAGATACCAAAGCAATTAAGTATTTTATAAACACTGCTGAGGGGTCAAAGAGAGGGAGGTTCATTCACTGACTAATAACGCAGTAAAAAACAAACAGCAATGTTATGCAACTGAGAAAATTATTATAATTGAATCTACACAGCTGGGCAAGAATAGAAGCCTGGTTATGTATATTAGCTCACAAACGTTTTGTGTGGGTAGATTTTAGTTCTAGAACTGTTCACATTTGAGTTCCTTTTACCATCAGATTTTCTCCTCTTAGTGGAATACAATGCCACAGTTACCACCGCAGAACAGATGAACTGGCTGCACTGCCCCCGTGGGTCTGCGTTTTCGAAGGAGGGAGAAATGTGCATAGTTGGTTAGACAGTTAAACTTTCTTGCGATGAACCCATTTTAGATCTCTTCTGAGACATTTTACCTAATTTGTGCACAGAAACATGAATCACGAATGACTGACGCGCTGGAAGACGACGCTCGGAACCAGCCGGCTTCCGCGCTTTAACATTTAGCCCCCACGTGTTCCTTCCCCGAGTTCCTTCACACCTGGATATGCTCGTCTTTGCAGGGCTTTATTCCTGTCTACAAGGATACACCAGAAGATCGGCAGTGAGACACCTCCGATTACCATATTTAAATTTAAACAGAGGTGTCAAATAGGGACAGGAGAGTGATTCCCATTATCTCCCTTGCCTCCATGGCAGGGTATTCACCCTGTTAGAATCGGAGACACACCATCCTGCTGGGTTCAAGGAAAAGCTTGGTAGAAATCTACCATCACTCCACCAATTAAATGCAGTTAAAAGTCAAACCCAAACAAAGCCGAGTTTCTTCTTGGGGCTATTCTAGCTAGATACGGCCTTTATTACTGCAAATTTTTAAAAAGCAAATGACGGAAACGGAACAAATGTGTGATTTATGTCGTTTCCATCTGCATAAAACCTAACTAACTTGGAACTCCAACGGCTGATTAGCTAACTACAGGGGCAGAGGTACACATGTGTCTTCAGCAGGCGCACATTTTACATCAATGATATCTATTTTTACGAGATAAAAGTACTAAAGCTTTAATGGTGGCAATTAAAACAGCCTAGAGTTTGAGTAGCTCCATGGCTGAGTCACCGACCTTTTACCTATAATGGGATCCATTATATTCCTGAACTGTTGGAGGGAGTGAAAGAGGAACAGATTTTTAAATATGGTTATAAAATCAGAGTCCCCTCTGAACCGAGCTGTTTCAGTCTGAACGGCCCGGCTGTGTGGTTCGGTCGGGCCGAGGCGTCAACGGTCATTCGGCAGCTTCCTTTAGCGTTCCTAGACACTTGGGTCTATTTGAAAATAGCTTCACAATCTGAACATGCCACAGAGATGCTATTGCATAAGGATTCATATTTGAGTAATCTGTTCCTATTTTAACTTATTTATATCAAAAACATAGCACTGCTTTAAAAATAAATGACTTCATGTGACTCCTGACAGAATGTATTCATTGCTGCATAAAATACAAATATTTATGTACTGATAGTCTCATTTTAAATACATTTTAGTGAGGATGACAGCATGTAATTATTTGCAGTAAGACAGGTGTGTTAATAATGCATATGTAAGAACATCAGCAAAAGAGTGTATTTTTTCCATAGTAGTTTTTTTTAAAAAGATTTTATTTAACTTCATTTATTTATTTTAATTTGACCAGAGAAGAACAGAATGTGTGTGTGTGTGTGTGTGTGTGTGTGAGAGAGAGAGAGAGAGAGAGAGAGAGAGGCAAAGTGAGAAAGCAAGCTGCCAGGTCTGGGCTCACGGTCAGCCATGTGGGAGTCCAGAACCCTTAACCACCACAGCACTGCCGGCCCTGGTTTGTTCATAGTAGTTTGATGTTACCATCCGAAATGATAACTGTACTAACCATCTAATATCCAGTCCAACGCTAACCCCGTCTCTAATTCAAGAAGCTGAAGATTTCCTCTTTAGTTCTGCTATAGCAAATTCCAAAATGTAAAATGAAGTTTTGTGGGAATAATCCTGCAGGTGTTCCTCCGTGTTCCCACCACTCCCGTCAGTGAACAGGAAGCAACAGGCAGAGCAGTGCCTCCAACTATCAACTGTGAGAACCAAACTACCACCGATGGGGGCGCCGGGGCAGGCGGGGCCCCGATGGTCCTAGGCAGCCCAGGGATTGCAGCGGGCCTGGGGGGGGGGGGGTGAGGGCGCTCCCACCACCGGCAACACCGGCACCTGACGGAGAACGCCAGACTCTTCCTCAGGCGTGCTCTCTGCAAGCCGGCAGCTCCTTTTAGGCACGAGGTTAAAAGGAAAGACGTTAGAATGAACTCGAGGATCTAATTTTAGGTTTGGTTTCTGACCGTAATAATCAAGTGAGAAGATTGCCTCAATGTCCTCTACGATGAAGCCGGATGAGGAATCTCTTCTACCCCTGAAGACCCCGGGGCGGGGGGGGTGGGGGGGGAGTGGTGGTGCTGGGAGTGGGGACGTGCTCTGCTCTTGGTCCTGCTCCAGTGCTAACTGTCCCACCCACCCGTCTAAACAGGAATGGAGCAAGGAAGGAAGCACGCATGAGCAGGGGCAGAAAGTGCAGATAACTTCAGAGGGAAATGTGAAGGGATTTTCTCAGATGAACACCAAAAAATAAATAAAACTGATTTGAAACCTATGAAAGGCCAGATACACCAGACTTATAACTTTAAGTGAGACCTTCAAATACAATTTGCTCCTTCATTTAAACAACAATGAAGAGTCAGAACAACATTCAGTGATACCGTGAATACGCGTCTCCTCCCACAGAACCCTAATCCATGTCTACGAGGCTCCCTCACCTCTCCTCAGTGTGCGCTAAAACAGTGTTTGCTCAACAGCCCACTGTGACGGACCGACCGTGCCTGGATATACAGAATGCATTCGTGTGCAAGAACCTCCGATGTCCTGGGTCCGCAGCAAGTAAACCGTGGAGAGGTGACAGGGAAGGAGCACAGAGGTAAGGCAGACGGAGTAAAAGCCAGAAGTTGTGAGTGAGGGCCACAGTCCCATGAGAAATCACTACCAGAGCTGCGAGACAGGGAGAGCCTCTCCCCCCAGAAGGTCTTGGGAGGCCTCGGAGGGGACAGCACTGACTTCAGGCGGGTGGTCACACCTCCCTCAGCCGAGGGCCCCGGGCTTCAGAGGCACAGGCACCAGCCCGGGCAGAGCCTGCGCTGGCTTCAAGTCACCACCAGCACACAACACCCAGATACAGAGCAACACTCAAAGGTAGTCGTTGGAAAGAAGTCAGCCTCACCTGGTAATTTGAATACCTGTGTTTTCTCCCTCCTCTCTCTTTTTCCTGTCTCTCCTCTCTCTCTCTCCTCTCTCCATCTGTTTTCCCCTCTCACACCCCTGGATAGATCCGCCAGCCTACTTGTGAGTTTGCCGCCTGTAGGCCACAGCTCTGTCCTCCTGCAGATCCCTTCGCCCCTGTCTTTCGCTTTTCCACGTATTTGTTGAGCCTCTCCTAACAGCACGTCTCCCCGCAGCTCCGCCCCGCTTTCTGCTCCCCTTCAGAGAGCAGGATCCTTGAGAGAGGAGCAGGACTTGCCGCCCTCACTTCTCCTCCCACCCACTATTTACCGTGGTTTGGGTTTTGCCACAGGGCACTGGAGGTGACCACAGACAGAGAGACAGAAGGAGGGAAAGTGAAGTGAGAAATCACCCCACAGAGGAGATGGCCACACCGCAATCCCTTCTCCTCCAGTCTCCCCTCAGGACTTTGGGTACACACACGTATGTGACTGATGTAATTTCTGGGACTTGAACCTCACAGCCTGCACGTGGGATCCAGCATCTTAACCTCCATGGCACCTGCTGACCTCACTCACTTTTAAAACTGTTCTAACCACGGGGCCAGCAGGTGGCGTGGTGGTTAAGGTGTGGGCATGCCCATATAGCCGACCACAATTAGAGTCCCAAGCCTGGTGGCTTGTTTTTTTACTTTCTCTCTCTCTCTTTCTCTCTCTGATCAAATTAAAATAAAATGAATGAACAAATAAAACTAATTCTTTTTAAAAACTGTGCTCGAACAGCACTAATATTCTACAACACTGGCTCTCATCCAGGTGACCTCTGTCAGTGGCACCTGCCACAGGTGTTCACGCTTTGCTTCCTCAAGGGACGTCCAGGACAGTCCTCTCTCCTCCCACCTTGCAGGCTCCTGGTTTCTTACCAGCTCTCACCTGTGGCTTCTACAGTGCCCCAGGCCTCCGGGCTCACCTAACCTCTATCCACTTCTCTTCCCAGTGCCACACTAAGCACCACCTACAGACTGACGGTCCCAAGCTCTTCTCCAACCCGGACCTCTACGCTACTCTAGACTTCTCTGTCCAACTCCCAACTGGGCACAAACATGCCCTCTGGCTAAAAAAGAATATTTTTTTTAAAAAATCAAAGGGGGGCCCTTTGCTCCTACATCATGACTTACTCTGCCTGGTCCCTGACTTCCCTCGGTCACCCTGTCCTGATGCTCTTCCCTTAAGTTGTGGTGGTCCCCAGCAATTCATTCTCCACCGGACAGAGTCAGGTGCTCCTTCCTACCTGAGGCCAGCTGCTTCCTGCTGGCATCTCAAGATCAGCATGCCAAAGCCAAATGCACGTCTTGCCAACCTAACTGCCCCACCTCGGTCACCTCCTTGCTGCTCATGATCTGGGAGCAAGACCTGCCAGGTCCTCTCAGCCGCCTTGTGCCCTCCACCTACGTTCCAGTCCATACCAGCGGGCTTCTCTGCTAGCTGTCCTCCTGCCAGCCTCACTGTCAGTAAACCACCCGCGTCTCAGCAAGGGACAATTCCCAAAGGCCTATGCTTCCACACGACCTGTGGATGACTCCCGTGGCTGGTCAGAGGCTGCCCAGGAGGGAAAGTGAAGTGAGAAATCACCCCACAGAGGAGATGGCCACACCGCAATCCCTTCTCCTCCAGTCTCCCCTCAGGACTTTGGGTACACACACGTATGTGACTGATGTAATTTCTGGGACTTGAACCTCACAGCCAGCACGTGGGATCCAGCATCTTAACCTCCATGGCACCTGCTGACCTCACTCACTTTTAAAACTGTTCTAACCACGGGGCCAGCAGGTGGCGTGGTGGTTAAGGTGTGGGCATGCCCATATAGCCGACCACAATTAGAGTCCCAAGCCTGGTGGCTTGTTTTTTTACTTTCTCTCTCTCTCTTTCTCTCTCTGATCAAATTAAAATAAAATGAATGAACAAATAAAACTAATTCTTTTTAAAAACTGTGCTCGAACAGCACTAATATTCTACAACACTGGCTCTCATCCAGGTGACCTCTGTCAGTGGCACCTGCCACAGGTGTTCACGCTTTGCTTCCTCAAGGGACGTCCAGGACAGTCCTCTCTCCTCCCACCTTGCAGGCTCCTGGTTTCTTACCAGCTCTCACCTGTGGCTTCTACAGTGCCCCAGGCCTCCGGGCTCACCTAACCTCTATCCACTTCTCTTCCCAGTGCCACACTAAGCACCACCTACAGACTGACGGTCCCAAGCTCTTCTCCAACCCGGACCTCTACGCTACTCTAGACTTCTCTGTCCAACTCCCAACTGGGCACAAACATGCCCTCTGGCTAAAAAAGAATATTTTTTTTAAAAAATCAAAGGGGGGCCCTTTGCTCCTACATCATGACTTACTCTGCCTGGTCCCTGACTTCCCTCGGTCACCCTGTCCTGATGCTCTTCCCTTAAGTTGTGGTGGTCCCCAGCAATTCATTCTCCACCGGACAGAGTCAGGTGCTCCTTCCTACCTGAGGCCAGCTGCTTCCTGCTGGCATCTCAAGATCAGCATGCCAAAGCCAAATGCACGTCTTGCCAACCTAACTGCCCCACCTCGGTCACCTCCTTGCTGCTCATGATCTGGGAGCAAGACCTGCCAGGTCCTCTCAGCCGCCTTGTGCCCTCCACCTACGTTCCAGTCCATACCAGCGGGCTTCTCTGCTAGCTGTCCTCCTGCCAGCCTCACTGTCAGTAAACCACCCGCGTCTCAGCAAGGGACAATTCCCAAAGGCCTATGCTTCCACACGACCTGTGGATGACTCCCGTGGCTGGTCAGAGGCTGCCC
>NW_006159926.1:570788-572197 GCF_000334495.1 Tupaia belangeri chinensis | reverse complement strand
CATGCCCATATAGCCGACCACAATTAGAGTCCCAAGCCTGGTGGCTTGTTTTTTTACTTTCTCTCTCTCTCTTTCTCTCTCTGATCAAATTAAAATAAAATGAATGAACAAATAAAACTAATTCTTTTTAAAAACTGTGCTCGAACAGCACTAATATTCTACAACACTGGCTCTCATCCAGGTGACCTCTGTCAGTGGCACCTGCCACAGGTGTTCACGCTTTGCTTCCTCAAGGGACGTCCAGGACAGTCCTCTCTCCTCCCACCTTGCAGGCTCCTGGTTTCTTACCAGCTCTCACCTGTGGCTTCTACAGTGCCCCAGGCCTCCGGGCTCACCTAACCTCTATCCACTTCTCTTCCCAGTGCCACACTAAGCACCACCTACAGACTGACGGTCCCAAGCTCTTCTCCAACCCGGACCTCTACGCTACTCTAGACTTCTCTGTCCAACTCCCAACTGGGCACAAACATGCCCTCTGGCTAAAAAAGAATATTTTTTTTAAAAAATCAAAGGGGGGCCCTTTGCTCCTACATCATGACTTACTCTGCCTGGTCCCTGACTTCCCTCGGTCACCCTGTCCTGATGCTCTTCCCTTAAGTTGTGGTGGTCCCCAGCAATTCATTCTCCACCGGACAGAGTCAGGTGCTCCTTCCTACCTGAGGCCAGCTGCTTCCTGCTGGCATCTCAAGATCAGCATGCCAAAGCCAAATGCACGTCTTGCCAACCTAACTGCCCCACCTCGGTCACCTCCTTGCTGCTCATGATCTGGGAGCAAGACCTGCCAGGTCCTCTCAGCCGCCTTGTGCCCTCCACCTACGTTCCAGTCCATACCAGCGGGCTTCTCTGCTAGCTGTCCTCCTGCCAGCCTCACTGTCAGTAAACCACCCGCGTCTCAGCAAGGGACAATTCCCAAAGGCCTATGCTTCCACACGACCTGTGGATGACTCCCGTGGCTGGTCAGAGGCTGCCCCGTGCCCCATGCCTGGCCTCTCTGCCACACACACTGTACCCTGGACGGGCCACGCTGCTGCGGTCACAGAATGGCACCCGGCTCCTTCCAATTCAGTACTTACGGACACAATCATTCCTCCTGCCTCTGCCACTGTCTTCTCCCAGTTCACTCCTGCTCAGTCTTCAAAACCCAATTTAAATATGGCCTCTTCTTGAGGCTTCCCCTGACCTCTCCTGGTGAAGTCCAGTGCTCCTCTGCAGCCAGGGACCATTCAGCACCCCACTGGACTATTTATCATCGGCCTCTGGGCTGGGAGCCCCTGAAAGATAGCAGTCTATGACTACATTGCTGTTACACACACACACACACACACACACACACACACACGCATGCCTCCAGGTTTGGGAATCGAACCTTCATCGACCATGTGGGCATCCAGCAATGCAAACACTACGCC
>NW_006159926.1:569235-570156 GCF_000334495.1 Tupaia belangeri chinensis | reverse complement strand
CCCGGTGGCTGGTCGGAGGCTGCCCCGTGCCCCATGCCTGGCCTCTCTGCCACACACACTGTACCCTGGACGGGCCACGCTGCTGCGGTCACAGAATGGCACCCGGCTCCTTCCAATTCAGTACTTACGGACACAATCATTCCTCCTGCCTCTGCCACTGTCTTCTCCCAGTTCACTCCTGCTCAGTCTTCAAAACCCAATTTAAATATGGCCTCTTCTTGAGGCTTCCCCTGACCTCTCCTGGTGAAGTCCAGTGCTCCTCTGCAGCCAGGGACCATTCAGCACCCCACTGGACTATTTATCATCGGCCTCTGGGCTGGGAGCCCCTGAAAGATAGCAGTCTATGACTACATTGCTGTTACACACACACACACACACACACACACACACACACGCATGCCTCCCTAACACCTAACTCAGGGACTGGCACCAGCACTGGCTTCTTGTCTGTGGGCACCGAACTCAGGGACTGGCACCAGCACTGGCTTCTTGTCTGTGGGTGGAGTACTCAGGGACTGGCACCAGCACTGGCTTCTTGTCTGTGGGTGGAGTATCAAAGTCTCACCCCGTCTTCCAGTGTCAAGGCAGATGTCCCCACCCTTACCTGGACACTGCAGTTGCTCCTGTGTTCTCCACCCTTAAAAAGGGCACCCATGCCACCCGTGCCCCACGCCTCACTGCAGCCACGCCTCCCGTGCCCAGCACAGCACCTTGCGCTCTGGGTGAATGACAAACCGCATGTGTAAGTGAAGGCACGTTTCCCTGACTGGCCTCGGGCCGCACTGCTCCGCTGGCTGCCCTCTGAGGGCACCGCGGTCCTGGCCGTGTCTGTACAAACTTCCCCCACACCACAGCTTCCCCCGGCTCGCTCCACCAGGCCCTGCGTACACGGAAGCTGCGTCTCCACTCCCGTACAAGGCT
>NW_006159926.1:552503-569221 GCF_000334495.1 Tupaia belangeri chinensis | reverse complement strand
GCTCTTCATCACAGCGCCTTCACCGCACGGTGACTGCCTTGTTTAAGGGAGAAGAGCTCATATCTATGCCCCAGAACCTCGCAGAGCAACTGGCACACTGCTCGTGCCCAGCAGCGCTGACGGAGGAACTGGAGAGCGGCCACACTGGCCACACTGACGGTGAGGTGCTGCCCGTGGTGGACACCCTAAGCAGGAGTCTAAGCCAACCAATGCTGGCTCCTACTAGGAACCAATTAACATCGGTCACCTCACTCCTGGAGAGATGTTGACAAAGAAGAGCACTCCCTGCAAGGAAAAACATTCCCAGAATTTGATCTCCCAAAATGAAAAGGTACTGATGTTTTCCAGTAATAGCTGGACCACACCGTCATACTTTTTTAAAACCAAGAATGGCTTGTGTTGTTGCTGTTGTTGTTTCGATATGCTATAACACATGTGGGCTTATGGGGGGGGGGATGAGGGGAGAGAAAGAGGGAGAGAGAAGACGCGCCCCCTTAAGGGGGTGACTGAGCAAAATTTCTCCCCCATTGTCCTCTCAGGATCCTGAGCACGCATGTACACACACCCAGCATGTCCTTTAAGCCGTCGTGCTGGGGACTGGAACGAAATGTGCAGTCGACAATGTGCATGTGGGATCCAGCCACCTGGACCACAGCACCCGCCGGCCCAGCTTGTGATTTTATTGTACGTAATTTAAAAAATCAACTTTTGAATTCGGACGGCTCGTGAAATTTCTGCCATTTCGGAGGAAGGGAAGTCTCCTCTGTGAATTCTGACACATGCCTGCGTCTCCTTTCTCCTTGGCCCTAGCCTGCCTGTGGTGGTGGTAGGGAGACGACCTCCAGCCAGAAAACAGTCCCAGGAAAAGCAGCAGGGACGGCCCAGGCAGGTCTGTGCTGGGTTTAAAGAGCTACGATCCACTTTCCAGACCTTAGGATCATAAATCCTCAACTAAGCTCCATATTCACTAGGTCAATAGCTAAACCTCCAAGTCCAAAACAGCCAATCACCCCTTACCTCCTGCACCTCCATGGCTGAAAATAAAAATAAGCCTTCTGTTGTTCTTTTCCTGAATTCTTCTCCCTACCTGGGGGGGCTGCCACGTGACTAGCAAGCAGGAAACAGCCTCCATGCAGCCTGTCGCTCCTCGCCCAGGCAGACCTCTCACCTCGGATGTCTCTAACCCAGCCCACACACGTGCTGCGCTGCGAGGCAGCCACCCGGCGCCGGTGGTTGGGCCGGCCTGCTGGGGAGTGGCTGATCCAATCTCGGGTGTGCTGTGAGACGCAAAGATCGCACGTGATCCCAGATACTCGGTAAAAGAGAGCATCATGGACCTCGTCGATGTTTTGTATTAAATGTAGTTTGTTGTAATGATCCTCAATTAGTACATGCTCTGACAATAACATTTTAGATATATTTTGCACGGGATAAACTACACTACAATTAAGTGTGCCTGTTTCCATTCACTCCTTTCACGTGGCCACAAGACAATCTTACGTGGTGCGCGTGGTTCACATCCCCTCCGACAGCACTGCCCGGCATGCCTCCATGTCAAATTACCCTCCCCAGAGTCCTCCATGTGGCCACCACGTGGGCTTGAATCTGGCTTGCTTCCGACCATGGGGTCCAGCCAGCACAGCAGACACCTTCTCTGGTAAGATGTCCCTGGATGCCATTTTCTCGCACAACCTCCCCAGCACTCCTCTTCACTCCTACAACTCTGTTCTAGCACATTCGACATTCGGCCCACACTGAGTGTGTACGTGCCATGCACGGGGAATGTGACAGGGAAGGTGTCAGGCCGGGACCTGACCTTGCTCAATGCAGAATAAAGTGACAGCAACAGAGAATACCAGCAAAGATGCAGTCCTGGCAGCAGCAGTGACAGAAATAACGTGGCATCGTAGTAGTAATATTTGTGACAACTCACGCTGCACCAGGCCCGGTTCTACGCACATGAACCATATCTGCTCACTTAACCTTCCTAACAACACGAGAAGGCCCTGGCATGCTTCCCACTCTAGAGGGGAGAAACTGAGGCCCAGAGAAGTTATGTAACTTACCCCAGGTCACACAGCAGTGTCACAACACAGCAAGTGCAGGCCTCGCACCAGGCAGGGTTGGGAAAGGCTGTGCGGAGACAGTGTTGTCTGAACCAGGGGTAAATACTCTGGACCAAAAGCTCTGAGGGTAAAGAGTTTTGGGGTTGTTTTTCGTTTTTGTTTTTTGTTTTTTTAAAGTTTTTCCCTAGGGTGCATGAGCTTGCTGGAGAGAGAGACAGACAGACATGACACAGTGAGAGGAAAAGTGAGAAATCACCCCCCAGGGGGGTGGCCTCACTACAATCCCCTCTCCTCCACTCTCCTCCCAGGACCCCGGGCGCGCACACACGAGTCCGGCATGATTCCCGTCACTGCATCCAGGACTCAAACCAACCACTTGGCCGTGCCTGGAGAAGAGGAAAAGAACGGCAGCTAAAGGAAGACAGGCTCTGTTCATCTGGGCTTAGGAAGGGCCTTTCTGAGAGGGCCTATTCAGACCGAGGCTGCCGAAAGCCCATGAAGAGATGACACAGCTGAGACCCAGGAGTGTGGCGAAGGCTGCCCGGAGCCTGGCACCTGGAAGGGCAGAGGAGCGACTGATCCGGCCCTCGCACCTGATCCGAACAGCACCGGAGCCGCGGCCTCTCGGACCACGGAGAAGCCAGCCCAAGCGTGCCCAGGTCTCCGGGTGGTCTCTCGGACGGAGGTTCTCTGCTGCCACTGGCCAAGGGCTTCTGAGAGTTTACCTCCTTGAGCCAACTGAGACATACATCGGGATTTTTAAAGTCCCCACTGGCACGGTCGTGAGGGAGAAATGTCACAAAGCCACCAGGATAAGCACTGCCCCGAGAGTCTGTGCACGCACACCAACGGGCACCCAGAGGACACAAAAAGCACACGTTCCTTAAGCGTCCGAAGCGCTCCTGGAGAAGGTGGCAGGGAGAGCTAACCGCACTTGAGGGAACTGCAAGATTCACTGCAACAATGAGATGGAGGATTTCAAAGAAATGCTTACATCACCCATTCAAGTGACCCGCAGACTCCCTGCCCACCACACCCCCCCACTATGGTTTATACTCGGCGTTTGGTGGTGACAGACAGGAGGAAAGTGAGACAGGCAATGCACGGAAACCGACAGGATCTTCTACCCAAGGCCCGTGGGAGCCTGGCTCCCTAGGGGACTGGAGGGCATCTCCCCAGCACTTCGGAGGTGCAACCGTTCTGCTCTCCACTGGGCGTCCTCTCGTAAACAATCTCATAACTTTGAGACCCTTTATCATACATGTAAAGACGGTGTCAACTAGATTAAAAGGAGTAGAGACTGAAATTCACTGGGTCTTGGTTCTAATATTGGTTTGGCACCGATTAAGGGTTTTATCGTTAGCTGCCATCTGATACTCATTCAATCTTCAGGTATTTGCGATGCTGGGCATCGCGCTGAACACTTTACAGACGCTCCCTCCGCAGCTCAAAGAAGTGTGGGAAGTCTAGATATGTGGGCTGGCCTTACTCATCCTTGTACCTCAGAAGCCAATGCAGCCTGGTGCACGGTAGACGCCGTGTGCTATTACAAGCTTCTCTTGAAAAATGAGTTGGTAGGATATGTTGTAGGAAAACAAAAAAATAAGGAAAAGGTAACCTTTATGACTGAAATGGGTGTGAGTCAGTCATCCTATTCATCCTCCCAGCAGCATCCTTGTACAGCCTATTTACCTCCTCTATTAGGAAGACACAGAGAGGGAGCCCCAACAAGGTCCTTATGCCATCCCCACCCCCACCCTCAGCCGGCCAGAATCATGGCCGCGGGTACACACTGGGCCTCAGGAAGTGAACCCACGACCTTCCCGTAGGGACCCAGCATCACAGAGCACTGTGCAGTGGCCGCACCACCATGGCTGGCCCCGGAGCCTTTGACATAATCTTCAAAAACCCTTCTCCAACGTGGGTTCCACGACCCATACCTTCTTGGGTTCTTCCACCACCCTGACTATTTTTTGTTATCTTTCCCTGGATCTTCTAGTCTAGAACAGTAATGATGAACTATGCGGGGCCTTACCCACATGTCTTCTCCTCCCTACACCAAAAGCAGCCTCATCCAGGCCTGTGCACAAGACACCATGTGCATGGTGACAACGCACGAATTCATACCTCCAGCCCAACCTCTCCCCTAACTCGAAACTCCTGTCTCAACTGCCTATCGTAAATCTCACCTGAGTCTACTAAGCATCTCCAAGTCGATGTGTCCGAACCAAACTTGATTGTTCTGCTCTGACAATCTTTGGCCTGCTCAAGCCAGAACCTGGATGTCTCTCATTCTCTCAAGCCCTACTTCCAACCCATCTGCAAGCCCTACCAGGGCTACCTGAAATCCCTGACCACTTCTCTCCACACTGGCCTAGGCTAAGTCACCACTGTATCTTGACAGATCAACTGTAATAGCCTCCAATGTGCCCCGACCACAGGAGCCTTCCCACCTATTCCTCATAGATAAGAGTGACCTGATAAAACACACAGTGGACCCCATCGCTCTCCTGCTCCAGACTCAACAACTGTCCCTCTCCCCCTCACAGCAAAATCAAACTCCTCACTGCAGCTCGCTGCGCCCTGCTTGATCTGACCCCTAATCATCCCTCCAACCGAGGTGCCTACCTCTCCCCGACTGGAGTAGCTCGGGACCTTCATAAGGCCACACCCTCATCCCCAGATGTTTGCAGGGCTTGCTCCATTGACCTCATTCAGGCTTTCTGCTCAGAGTCACCTTTTGAGGAGGTATTCCTTCACCAGCTCACCCAAAACATTGCCTTCCATACCTCTCCATCCCTGTACGCAAGTCTTACTTTTATTTTTTTCATATTTCACACTACTTGATCAATCGCTCGCTCTCCCTCTCTGTGTGTGTGTGTGTGTGTGTGTATGTGAAACACACACACACACAACTACATTTGGTTGTCAGCATCACTAGAACATTAGCTCTGAGATCAATGCTATACCAAAACCAATTCTTGGCACAGAATGAGCAGTTATATTTTCCAGGATTGATAAATAAAAATAAACAGGTGAGAGGATTATCTACCAAAGCAACCTATCCTTAAAATGATAAAAAGGAACCGAAAGAAGTTTGGAAACACCAAAAGTCAAGTGCCCTCAAGGAAAATAAAAAGTTGCACCAAATCAATTTTTCAAACCTGAAGAACAGAGGGTATTAACAGAGGAGGCATGGCAAGTTAGCCATTTAGCCAACAAGGTCGAGGGGCTACATCAAACGTGGAAGGCGTCTGCTCTGTGGCTCAGGTATAGCGAAGCCGGGAGGAAAGCGCTGGGTGTAACACACCGCAGGAACACTACCGCCCTTTGCTCCCACTATTCTCACCAAACAAAGGCTGACAACGCGCTGGGTTCCCGTGTGACTTGAGAGCAGAAGAGTACAACGGGGGAAACTGTAAAACCGCCCAGTGCTATGAAGTGTGGACTGGCCCCGATGTCTTCAGATCATAGCTCCCAGTGAGATCTCACTGAGTTGGTCCCAAAGAACCTAACCAACTCCGGGTGGAGACAGATGATAGGCCTTTGAGAACTTCATGAAAAAGTGTACTATGAGAAAAATTATGCATAGATTTCAATATATTTTTGCACCAAAAATAATCCTGTACTTTAATTCCTTTATTCCCTGAACTCTTTGAAGTTCAGAAATTTCTGCACTTTTTTTTAAGAATTATTTAATTTTATTTAATCATCGTTATTATTATTTTTTAACTTGATATGGGCACTCGCCAGAGAGAGGCAGGCAGACAGAGAGAAAGTCCAGGTCCAGGACTCGAACCACAGTCAGCCATGTGGGAATTCAGCACCTTAACCACCACGCCACCTGCTGGTCCCAAGAATTTCTGTACTTTTGGAGCTAATAACCTCAAATATTCTCAAATACAGGTGGTTAGATTTCTAAATAAAGAAAGGATCTGGAGGAGCCAGCAGGTGGTTGTAGTAGCTAAGGTGCTGGACTCCCACACAGTCAACTGCGGTTCAGGCCCCAGACCCAGCAGCTTGAAACTCACACCAGGTCCATGTGCACGCATGCCCGAAATCTCCAGAGGAGAGTGGAGGAGAAGGGACTGAACATGGCCATCTCCCCTAGGGGGTGATTTCTCACTTTCTGTTAGTCTCTCCAGCAATCACATGTGCCCTACAGCAAAAAATCTATTAAAAAGAAAAAGGAGGAGGAGGAGGAGGAGGAGGAGGAGGAGGAGAAAGGAAGGCTCTGGAACAGGACCATGGCAGGGATGGCACAACCCTCTGTGAAGTGGACCCACTTGGGAAGGTTCTAGATTTGCATCCAGGCTAGCTGAGGCTGAAGATGGACTGCAGTTGGGGGTTCTTTAACGAATGCATGTCTCCCTCTTTCTGTGTCTCTGTCTCTTTCTCACTTACTTGTAGAGAAGGAAATGTGGGGGAAAAAAAAGACTTAGCAATTTTGTAAGGAAAAGTTGCTATCTGGAATGCCCCATTAAACCACAGGTACTAAAGTGGGCTCTCTGGTCCCCCAGACTCTCTTGGGACAGCCACAAAACCAAAACATTTCTGTGACACACTAAGATGTCGTCTGCTTTTTTCGCTGGGTTGCATTTATGCTGACGGTACAGATGCAATCGAAGCAGTGGCAGCAAACTGTACTAGTCATCATTATCGTCCTCATGGCCACAAACCCACGTGGAGAAAACAGGCCAGCTTAGTGCAGAACGTCCTTGACAAAGCAGTACAAACAGACGTGTATTATTCTTGGTCCTTCATCTCCTGTGAGGAACGGGGACCCGTGAAGCACCGTGAGCACTTGTGTTGCACACCAGGGTCCCACGGCTATCACCAGGAAAAGCTCTGGTGCACGGCTTGGCGTTTGAGTCCCCCTGGCCATCTTTTTACATGGGACACTATTTTTACTTGAAAGAACAGCTGAAAGACAAACCATGGTCATTAGGCTTTGGGTATTTGGCAGTAACTTTCTTGAAATAAACAAAGCAATCCTGACACTTCAAAAAAAAAAAGTAACTGACAGTGTTTGTTTACAATACTAACATGTGAACTTGCAGACAAAAATCAGAATTTTGAAGACAACTCTGAGCTTGATGACTTTCCACTCCTTAAAGACTTCTTTCTCCTACGCTCACAGCGAGGTTCACAAGTGTAAGGGGTTTTTTAAAATGCCGTATGTGAAATTTGGAGAATCAGCATAATTCATTGAAGCAATTATTTTCAAAATAATCGATGTACGATGTGACAAAATCATGCATGGATAAAGTTATTCAAAGTACAAGCTATAGATAGATTCGAATGAAATTGTGTATAAAAAGGTAATTAGTAGAGCTTTAAACCCACATTCCAACTAGCCATTAAGAAACCATTGGGTCATTGGAAAAATACATCACGTATTAAATACATCACGGCTTTTCCAATGACCCAATACTTCCAGTCAGGTTCTGGTTCAGAATCAAAAGATAATCGTGATTACCTGGACAGGTGCTAACACACTAGCCCTTCCGCAGCTACGTATCTGCGTGAGTATTGACGATCGGCTCATACTCTGACCAAAGCAACGCATTGCAACAGACTGGATGAAGCAGCAGACGCAGGATCCAGCTGGCTGCTGGTACGGCTGGCATTACACATCAGCACAAATATAAAACAGGGCTGGCGCCATGGTGCGGTGGGAACGTAGCAGTCATCATTAGTCATCAAGAGTCACTTGCTGCTCAGAGACTGGATCCCATGTGGTAACTGGTTCAAATCCCCAGCCTGGTCAGCTTGAAATGTGCCAGTCACTTGTGCACGTGCCCAAGACCCAACCGGCTACGGTCCAGAAGAGGAAGATCATGGAGTGACCAGACCCTGTGAAGGGTGTGTTCTGCCTTCTCCTCTGCGTGTACTGGCTCTTATCATGAATAAGAAAAGCAATTTTTAAATATATATAATGTCCTTCTCACCTCTACGTTTTTTGTTTAAAAAAAGTTATTTTTTTAAAAATATGTGACTTATGTGGGACCAGCAGTTAGCATAATGGCTATGTTGCTGGACTCCCATGTAGCTGACCACGGTTCAAGTCCTGGAACAGGTGACTTAAACTCACGCCGGGCACGTGTGCATGTGTGCCCAAGAGCCCGAGAGGAGAATGGAGGAGAAGGGATTGCGACGTGGCCATCCCCCTTGGGGGGTGACTTCTCACTTTCTGTCTCTCTGTCTCTCTCTCTGTCTGGCTGGCGAGCGCACGCGCCCTATAACAAAAATCTCTCAAAAAAAAAATATGTGACTTACGTTAATATAATGGGTTTATTATTGTTACTTTTAAATGAGTTAATAAATATCATTAAATTTCCTAGTTTCAATTTCTCTTATTTTTAGAGAATTATTATACTTTATTTGTTTGTCTACTTATTTTAATTTGACCAAAGATGGACAGAGTGAGAGAAGGAAAAAGTGAGAAAGCAAGCCGCCAGGTCCAGAACTTGAATCACAGTCGGCCATGTGGGAATCCAGCGCCTTTAACTACCATGCCACCTGCTGGCCCTCTAGTTTGAATTTTTGATGTGGTTTCAACAGTTAAAGCTATCATAAACAAAAAGTCTTTGGGGTTCTCAATATTTAAAAGCATGGGATTCTGGATGTGCATATGTGCGCCCCAAAATTCCAATGGGATGGAGAAATGGAGAATGGATTGCGGCATGACTACGTCCCATGGGAGGGTATGTTTTCCCTCACACTCTCTCTCTGTCTCACTCTCTGGTGAATGTATATGCTCTCCAGCAAAATTGTTTTTTAAAAAGTGTTAAAGAAAAAAAAGCATAAGGATTCTGAAACTAGAAAACGTTTGAGAACTGTTACCTTTGAACAAACTCCGGTGGTAAGCAGACAAGCAGCTGACCTGTAGATACCTGAATCCTGTACTGAATAATCTGGAAGCATGCCTGCCTGCCTCACTAACAGGAAGACCAGTGGGTCTTTCCTTTCATCTTTATGCTGTATAGCCTAGAATATGCCTGATATCTAAACGTCAAAAGGAAACAGTTCGAAATACGTTCTATCAGAAATAACACTGTCGTCCTTGGTATGTCCTCTCTAAAGGAGTGATTCAGCACTCGGACGTCTACAGAGAGCACCAGCTTGCTTAGTTACCGGAGCTCGGTTTCTGCTAATTCACCTCCGTGAGCATACCAGTGGAACTACACTACGGACCATGTGTGGAAAACTACCTAGAGACTTTCCACCGAGATGGACAATGGGTGGTAAAACCTGCTCTGAGATGTTTTGGGCCCCCAACTGTCTCTGCCTGCTGTAGAGCAGTCTTTCTCAGTCTTTAAATGCATGCAAAAATCACCTGATAAGCCTCTTCAATATGAACCACACGAGGCCCACGCCAGCAGCGCAGGCAGCCTTGTTTCGAAACCACTTGGGTGATCCTGGTGCACCAGGCAATAAGAACCAACACCAACGTCTCGACAGACCACCCTGCTGGCCTTCAAACCAATAATAAGTGAAACCCCAGAGAGCCAGAGAGATGAAAAGGACAGGGGGGCTTCACAGGGTCATTTCCAGCTTCCTAACAGCCACACACACTGCTACAACTCACCTACCTTCCGTTTTCCTTTCCTACCTTCCCTGTCACAACTTCTCTACCAAAATGCCCTTACACATCCCAAACCCTCACTACAGTGCGCTGTCCTGGAGTCTAAGAACCTTGGGGAGCAAGGAAGGCCTGCAGCACAGTGGTTAAGCCCTGCACGTAGGGAACCAACCTCACATGGCTGATAGCAGCTCAAATCCCAGCCCCGGGGGTTTGGAAAACATGCCAAGCACATGTGCACGTGTGCCAAAAATCCTGATGGAAAAGAGAAATGGAGAAGAGGACAGGACTGTGCCATGCCCACACCCCACAGGGCGTTCTCCTGCTCCCCTCCCGAGTGTACACACCCCTCGGTGCATGTGCCCACACACGCGCGTGCACACAAACACTTCTGAGGCAGCAAAGCAGAGAACTATGAAAAATACTGCAGAGGGTACTGCCTTGTTTGTGAGATTATTACCAGATAGAGAAACACATTTATTCATGTTGAAAAATAAAGTAGGAATTTTTAAAACTCTGTTTATGTAATCCTTTTTTCTTTTTTAAGAGATTTTTGCTTGCACTCACTGGAGAGTGACAGAGAGACAGAAAGCAGGAAATCACCCTCCAGGAGGGATGGACATGCCACAATCCCTTCTCCTCTACTCTCCTCTTGGGCTTCTGGGCACACATTCACAAGTGCCCGGTGTGAATGTTCAGCCGCTGAGTACAGGACTCGAACTACAGTCGACCACGTGGGATTTCAGCGATGTAACCACTATGGTATCTGCTAGACCCTGTTTCATCATTCTTTTAGAGGATAGGAAAACTTGAAGACTACTCCTCTACCAATGATGACTCTAGGATTGCACTGTCCAATACAGTAGTTACTGGCCAAATGTGGCTAAGTTTGAATAGGCTACACTTACATGAAACTTATTAATAAAATGTCATTCCTTGGCCGCACCAGCCCCGCTTCAAGCTTTTGAACCACAGGTAGCCACACGCTATCATACTAGTCACTGAGAACATTCCCATCACCCCAGAAAATTCCAGTGGACAGAACTGCTTGGGAATCTTGGTTTAATAAAGGGCTGAATTCCTTCCCCAGGGAAAGCCTATGTCTGCCTAATCATTTTCTTTAAAAAGGTTAGTTATTTCATGAAGAGGAGAAGAGTGTGACACGAGGACCCTTCACAGGGTCTTGCTCCTCCCCTCACTCCCTGTCCGCAGGGTCACAGGCACATCCACAGGCTCGCCTGGCACGTTCAGGTTCACCGGGGAATCGAACCAGCTTTCTGATGTGGCTCCAGTATCCTGCTGAGGCACCCTGCCGCCTGCACCACTGCAGCTGGACCTAGCCACAGTCATTTTACAGCCCCAGTGCCTTCGGAAAGTGGGAAACTTCTAAGTGAGAACAAAGGTTCGGGCTCAATGTTCAGGACAGGGTATTTGCCTGTAACCCTCTCCGGGGGTTTTCAAAGAACCAGGCTCTTCTCTCCGACAAGATACAGAACTGGTAGATTAGACTTCATTTTGTTTTTTAATTTGCTATAGAGTATGTGCGCTTACTGAGAAGAAAGAGAAGAAAAGCAAAAAAGAAAACCCCACAGAAGCAATGGCCATGCCGCAATTCGTTTTCCTCCATTTCCTCTCAGAATTCCGGGTGCGCACACACATACACCCTGCATAGTTTTCAAGCCCCAGGACCCAAGACTCAAACCACACAGTCAGTCATAAGGGATCCAGTCTCCTTAACTACCATGCCAGTGGCTTGCCCCATAAGACTCTTTTTTTAATTGAGTTGAAATTCATAGAACATAAAATCAAGCACTGTACAGCAAACATTTCAGCATCATTTAATATTTTCAATATAATTTAGCCTTTTGGCAACCTAGAGAATTTGCCAAGTTATTTTCTACAGATGTCCTACTCATGACTTAATTTATAGACCAAAAATGTTGATGTTATCTGAGGAGTGCAATACAGCACCCCAGGCATTTTGAATGTTTTATATGAAGCATTTGTGGGTGGGACTTACTTGTGAATAACAACTTTCTAAAATGTCATTTATACCTTAAAACGAGATGCTCTATTCACACTACCCAAAGAGGTATGCCGTGTCTAACTGCTGGCAGCCACGGCCGAGGCTCATTCCAGACAGAACAGAGTGAGTGGAGTCAGTGTCCCCGTATGGATCTCAGGATGCCAGCACTCTCACAGGGCCACAGACGCGCAGCACCATGGCTCTGGGCCGCCTGGGAAGAGGCAAGAGGGAATAAAAGTGGAGATACCCAGCTTACTCTGGCTACACCCACAACGACTCTCTTTTCCATCTTTGGCAGCGCTCTGTGTCATGTCTGTGGTCATTTCAGTCATCTGTGTTGCTGGCTATACCTGCGTGGCCCTCTATGGGTGTCACTGGTCACACGTGGCTACTTAGGCTACGAATAGATAAAACTGAAGTGTCCGTTCCTCACTCTCACCAGCCCATTGTGAGGGTTCCACGGCCACATGTGACCAGTGGCCGCCATATTTTCACCACGACAAAGTCCACAGACAACTGCAGGTTACACGTTTTCTCTAACGCGGTCACTGACAGTCTGTAAAGCCGACTTGGAGAACACCAGAGACTTCCTGGCAGATTTCGGCACACAGTTAAGTACATGCGAAAGGCTTTCTTTCCCTAAAGCCTGAATTCAGTGAAAGTATACGACAGCCCAGTGGCAACCGCCCTGTGGATATTCTCATGACGTGAAGAAAACGCTCCCCTTTCTACACAGACGATGTCCAGAGTACGTTCAGTAAAGTAAAACTGCAAATATTACACGCTCCTTGGTAAACACATTGTTATCTGATGGACCTGAGACAGGAAGTAACGGCTTTTCCATTTCTTTTTCCTTTTTATTTTCACTGAAAACATGAATATAAAAATACATGAAAATGCTATGAAGGTATCTAAAATATTGCCAAACTACAGTGAATAATGCTTGAGGGTGACAAGAAGAGAACCTTTTCCCTTAAATGTAACTTGGAGCAAAGAAATACCTGAGCTGTTTCCTTAAAAACAAAACCCTGGGTCCCAGGTTCGACATTAACACAAACGCTTCCGCTCTCAAATTTGAGAGCTCTCAACAGTAAGCTTTTAAAACTTGCTTTGGTTGGGAACCAGCAGTTAGCGTAATGGCTATGTCACTGGACTCCCACGTAGTCAACCGCGGTTCGCGTCCCGGACCCGGTGGCTTAAAACTCACGCAGGGCGAGTGCACGCTCCCTATAGGGAAAAATCTCTCAAAAAAACAAAAACAAAAACAAAAAAAAACTCGCTTTGGCACATGCACTTGGCTAAAAAGCTGTCTCTAAAAATGTAAACCTCACATAAGTCAAAAGATGACTTCCTTTTTAACTTAGCTACTAAATTAAACTGCAACCATCCTTTTCTTTTGTGCCTTTTAAGTTATCTTTTTTTTGGGGGGGAGGAGGAGAGGTTTTTGCTATAGGGCATGTGCACTCGTCAGAAAGACAGAGAGAGACAGAGAAACAGAAGGTGAAAAATCACCCCCCAGAGAGATGGCCATGCTGCAATCCCTTCTCCTCCACTGTCCTCTCGGGATCTTGGGCACGCAAGCACACGCGCCCAGAGTGGGTTTAAGCCACCGGGTCTAGGACTCGAACCGTGGTTGACTACATGGGAGTCCAACAACATAGCCATTACGCCAATTGCTGGTCCCTAAGTTACCTTTTAAAGTGTGTGGGGGGGGGAGGTCAAAATACAGTAACATCAAAAAGACCTTAGGTGGCATGGCCTTCACAAGTCACCTGAGGTCACAGCTGTTCCCTCAGTGCTGCTCAACAGGAGCCCCTGCCTAAACAAGTCACCGCAGTCCCCTCAGGGTCCTGGGGGCACACTGCAAGAGTGTGAAGGTGCAGGCCACAACACAGGGCCAAGGGCGACACAGGGCCAAGGGCGCAGGGATGGAAGGCTGCTCTGCATTTAACAAGGTAGACTGGGCACTACTGAGCCCAGTGGGTTCTTGCCAGGGCCTGACACGGTCAGCGAGTGGTTACCTGTGGGACGCTGGACAGAGTGCCAGTAAACCTCCCTAGGAGTACAAAGTAACTCACCCTGCCTCTTAAAGTTCCTAAAAACTAAGTGAGTTTTCACCATGGTGGAAATGAGAATGAAACCAAGCATGGGAAGGCAGCCAGTATTTTATACACGGTGCCGCTTCCTGGATTCAACCAGAAAGAAACTCCAGAGAGCAAGCCAGTCATCTTTGCTTCCCCTTAAATAAAACACCACAGATTTTTCTTGTTGTTGTTGTTGGAGTGTTTTTTGTTTGTTTATTTGTTTTGCTATAGGGCACATGCACTTGCCAGAAAGACAGAGACAGAGAGACAGAAAGCGAGAAATCAGCCTCCAGGGGGGAGGGCCATGCCGCAATCCCTTCTCCTCCATTCTCCTCTCAGGATCTTGAGCACACATGCACACGCGCCCAGTGTGAGTTTAAGCCACTGGGTCCAGGACTCAAACCGCGGTCGACTACATGGGAGTCCAGCGACATAGCCATTACGCTAACTGCTGGCCCCAACACCATGAATTCTTGTCTGCTCTATGGAGAATCTAATCAATTGATTCTAAGGCACTGATGGATAATATCCTGTTTTACAGCAATAAGGGAAAGCCTTTCCACTGTCTAGGTGAAAAAAAGAAAGCATTCCGAGAGCTCATTTCGGCAAACACTGTAACAGCAGTTATAAAAAAAATATATTTAACATTTATTGGGCACTTGCCACATGCCACATGCTGTGCTGAAAACTTTAAAGCCATTATCTCATTTAATTCTCATAATAATCCTGTATAATTGGTACAATTATTATCCTCAGGAAACTAAGGTTTAGGGAAGTTAAGCGAGTATTCAAGATGACTTAGCGCAAAGCCAGCCACGTTCAAACGCAGTTCTCGGGGCCTATGACACGGAGCCCGTGGTCTTCGCCACTCTGCCCTCTGCCGTCCAGCCACGCACGGCCACAGCAGCTACAGCCCGGGCACAGCGTGGCCGCGAGACAGAACAGCGGAGGTGCCAGATGTCGGATAACCGGCCTGGGAAGCACTTATGTGAAAAACTAAACGGACTCTCACCTCTCCCACTTATTCTTGGCATTAAGTTTACAATTAATACAAAATTCTACTCTAGCATCTCACATGAGTCAAGGCCTCAGTGTGGGAAGCTTAGGAAAACTGATCTTATATACAGTTGGATCTTTTTTGTGCTGGGAACGGCTAGCTTCTGTTTTATTTTCCCCACAAATCACTTTATTTATATGTGAAGTCGGTTTTTAAGTTTCTTGCAAAAACTAGAACTCTAAGCTTTAAGCTCGGCTCTAAGGCCAACCTGTTCCACAGTTAGACTCCGAGCACTTCCTTCCTTGAGTGAAGTCTCCTCTACCAGTGTCCAGCTGTCCCCAAGTAAGAGGGACGCCCTGCAGAATCGGAGGTCAATGCAGTAACGTGCGGAGAACAGGAGCCACCGAGGCACCTCATCTCTGCAGGGTGAGGATCACTGCGCTTCCTTCCTGGATCCCATTGTTTGGATTAATGCATTTCAAGTGAAAAGGGAAATTTACACTCCGAGGGAAAGGTGATACGAATGTACTATGTAATGTCTTATTAAATCCTCAAACTTTCTTCCCTCAAGGATTGCAACTACTTTCTTCAATACAAAGAATACCTTGAAGCATTTCGACAGTTCTCCCTTTATGGAAAATGTTGCGCAGTATTAGGGTAGCTAAACACCTACAGCAATGGCCAGCGTAAAGACATCCGGCATGGCCTACCTACTTGCTGCCCCAGTTGCGTGTCTCCCTGGGGTTGTATAAAGACGGCTGCAGATTTACAGATTTACAGCAGTAACTACCGAACACGGAGAGTAACATTAAGTATCAAGGTTAAAATAAATTCTCCAAGTTAGTTCCCTGCTGTTCCTTTCTGGCAGCCTCCTAACTGATATCAAAGTTTAGTATCTCTTCTGCCTGATGCTTAGAGGTGTTTCTAAAATTAACAGCGAGGGCCAGCTGAGTGGTGCTGGAGTAACGTGCTGCTCACCTCCCATTCTTGTCTCTCCGGCAAGCACACGCACCCTATGGCAAAAATCTAGAGTTAGAATCAATTGGCTACTTGGGACACCTAGCAGAGGTCTAATAGGCAAGCTTCAAAAATAAACTAAAAATTAAATTCCTGTTACCAGGACCAGCAGACGGCATAGTGGTTACGTCACTGACTCTCACGTAGTAGACTCATGGTTGGAGTCCCGGGTCCAGTGGCTTCAAACTCACACAGGGTGAGTGTGCATGCATGCTCAAAATCCTGAAAGGAGACTGGAGAAGGGACTGCCACATGGCCATTCCCCCTTGGGGGTGATTTCTCACTTCCCATCTCTCTGTCTCTCTGGCGAGTGCATGCACCCTATAGCAAAAATATCTCTCAAAAAAAATGTGTTTTTTTTTTTTTTCCAATTTCTATTGCCTACCGTATTTCTGATTGCCACAGGAAACAAAAGTCTTACAAAATAAATCACGTAGCTCATTCATGCTTTCAGACTGTGAGGTGAAAGGTCAGAGGGGTGGAATTTTCCTGTTTTATCCCTACACTTGGTGTTTTCTATCTTCACCCACCGAAATTCTGACCTCTGGGGCAAATCGGCTCCGTTGACGAGAAAGTCAGGAAGAGAACCCATTAAGCTGTAGTACATACAAACTGAGGTGGTCAGGAGAAATATTTCAGAGTCCTCATAAAAACAAAGGGCTGAGAGCAGCCAAGGGACCAGGACGGCCGAGGGCTCTCTGGGCTGCTCCGACCACAGGCTGGGGAATGACCAGCAGGCCAGCCTCATTTCTTCTGCCTGCCCCTTGTGAGCACCCTAGGGCCCGCCTGAGCCAACGAGTTCAAACTCGGCGGCCTGTTTTCTCAAAGTCAGCTGGCCCTGAATACCACGTAGGTCAAAGCTGGGTTTTCTCCAGAGCGTGTACTCTCCCACCTCCCCCAGGTATCTTCAGGCTGTGAAAGTACAGATAGTATAAAAGGGAAT